>NC_090381.1:104748458-105053642 GCF_036365525.1 Heterodontus francisci
GGCAGTACAGCAAATTGAGAAGACTGATGATAAAGCATATGAGATCCCTGGTTTTATTAATAAAGGCATAGAGTACAAAAGCATGGAAGTTATGCTAAACCTCGATAAAACACTGGTTAGGTCTCAGCTGGAATATTTTATCCAATTCTGGGTACCACAATTAAGAAGAATGTCAAGGCTTTGGAGTGGGGCAGATGAGATTGACTAGAATGGTACCAAGAGAGAAGGACTTTAGTTATATGGAGCAACAAGAGAAGCTGGGATTGTTCTGCTTAAAACAGAGAAGGTTAAGGGGAGGCTTAATGTGAGGTGCTCAAAATCATGAAGGATTTTGATAGAGTAAATAAGGAGAAATTGTTTCCAGTGGCAGAAGGGTCGGTAACCAGAGGACACAAAAGAAACAGAGGCACAAGAGGAAGAGTTTTTTTACACAATGAATTATTGTGATCTGAAATTTGCTGCCTGAAAGGGTGGTGGAAGCAGATTCAAGAGTAACTTTCAAAAAGAAATTGGATATATACTTGAAAGGAAAATATTTGCAGGACTATGGGGACAGAACAGTGGAGTGGAACTAATTGGATAGCTCCATCAAAGAGCCAGCCCAGACACAATGGGCTGAATGGCCTCCTTCTATGATACTATTCATGAAGAAGAATAAAATAGAGAGGCAGACTGGAAAGAGGCTATTAGAGTAGGAGGAGTGTTACGAACAGGTAGTTAATTGATTTTTTAAAAACAAATTTCTCTATACTTCCAACCACCTGTTTGTAAATAGATAAGTGATTGAATTTTCCCTCCCTTAATCTCTGATAATAAATGTCCACAACAACAATGCAAGTTGATTTGGACAAGTTGAGTGAGTGGGCTAATGCATGGAAGATGCAGTATAATGTGGATAAATGTGAGGTTATCCACTTTGGTAGCAAAAACAGGAAGGCAGATTATTATCTGAATGGCTATAAACTGAGAGAGGGGAATATGCAGCGAGACCTGGGTGTTCTCGTACACCAGTCGCTGAAGGTAAGCATGCAGGTCCAACATGAGGTAAAAAAGGCAAATGGTATGTTGGCCTTCATAGCGAGAGGATTCGAGTACAGGAGCAGGGATGTCTTGCTGCAATTATACAGAGCCTTGGTGAGGCCACACCTGGAATATTGTGTGCAGTTTTGGTCTCCTTATCTGAGGAAGGATGTTCTTGCTATAGAGGGAGTGCAGCGAAGGTTTACCAGACTGATTCCTGGGATGGCGGGACTGACGTATGAGGAGAGATTGAGTTGTTTAGGATTATATTCGCTGGAGTTCAGAAGAGTGAGGGGAGATCTCATAGAAACCAATAAAATTCTAACAGGACTTGACAGGGTAGATGCAGGAAGGATGTTTCCAATGGTGGGGGAGTCCAGAACCAGGGGTCATAGTCTAAGGAAACGGGGTAAACCTTTCAGGACGGAGATGGGGAGAGATTTCTTCACCCAGAGAGTGGTGAGCCTGTGGAATTCGCTACCACCGAAAGCAGTTGAGGCCAAAACATTGAATGTTTTCAAGAAGGAGTTAGATATAGCTCTTAGGTCTAAAGGGATCAAAGGGTATGGGGAGAAACCGGGAACAGGTTACTGAGTTGGATGATCATAATGATCATGATCATAATGAATGGTGGAGCAGGTTTGAAGGGCCGAATGGCCTACTCCTGCTCCTATTTTCTATGTTTCTATGTTTCTATTAAAGTTAATCAAAGAAGTAGGGTTTATTAACACACATATAAACTTGGGAAGGGGAATTAATTTCTCAATGCATGCTTACAAACATACAAAGAAAGGTTAAAGGCGTTAAAAGGCAAGGACATTTACTATATAGAACTATAAACTAACATGAATTTCAGTTGAACCTAGAGTCCATCTTTAATTATCAAAAAGTCCAAACAAACTGGAGTTCACCAACTCGAAATGCCGAATGGGGGAGGAACAGTTGGAAATACCTCTTCTCTTGCAAATTTCTTCTTCTTTGCACTCTCAAAGGTAAATGGAGGTAGCTTAATTTGCTGAAGTGACCTTTTTCTTAAACGGAGAGGAAAGCTGGCAGAAAACAGGTTTTCTTCTTGCTTCTTGCAGACTGTGTCTTTTTAATTTTCTGGCTTTTGGTAGGAAAAGTCTCGGAGAAGAGTGTAGAGAGAGTTGTGCAGCTTCAGGCAGCTGTGGTATTCTGCCCAAGGCAACTGTGGTTTCTGAACAAGCTGTACCTTCAACTGCTGCAGTTTCAAATCCAGACAGGCTGGATAGGGTGGCTCCTGGATTCTCCCTACTGTCAACCCAAATCCCATCCACAGGTATGTATCTTTCAGATGTGGTCATCGGTATGGATCGGGAGTGGGAATGGTAGTTGATTTTTCAGCTGTAGGGAACGAAAAATCAAAATGAAAAATTTTGCACAACTATGGGGAAAGAGCAGGGGAAGTGGGACTCATGGATAACTCTTTTAAAGAGCAGACACAGGTACGATGGGCCAAATGCCCCACCTCTTTGTTGTATCATACGATGCACCTCTAGGACCCCTAGCTGTACCCCAGCTGAGATCAGCTAAATCTGTAACGACACTATACTGCCTGGAGTAACTGTGTTCTGAATCATGAGACACTGTATATTAGAAAAAAAATTATTCGGCGATTTAAGCATTAAGCATTGGACTTGTCTCTGGCTAGGGGAACAGGCTGAGCCATCCAGTGGAATACTAGTTTTGCAAGAACTATCAATATTTCACCATCATCATTAAAATTTAAAGAACTCAAAAATACCAGATATGTGTAAATTATGGATTTCAACACACTACATATTTTCAATTTTATGTTGTCTGACTTATGAGGCAAAATGTGCAATTTTTATTGGCGAATTCTGTCATTGTGCTTGATAACAGAGAATAGGTCACGGCAGAAGCACCATCACACTCCTTGAAATGTTAACTGTTGCCCAGTTGGTAGCACTCTCACCTCTGAGTCAGAAGATTTCTGACTTCACGTCCCACTCGAAAGACCTGAACACAAGCTGACTGTCTCAGTGCAGTACTGAGGGAGTACTACACTATCCGAGGTGCTGTTTTTCAGATGAGATGTTAAACGCAGGTCTCCACTTCGGTGAATGTAAAAGATCACATTGTGCTATTTTGAAGGGGAACTGTCCTGGCCAATATTTATCTCTCATCCACCAAACAGATTATCTTGTCATTATCTCATTGCTGTTTGTGGGATCTTGCCATGCCCAAACTGACTGGCATTGTTTCCTACATTACAATAGTGACTACACTTTAAAAGTGTTTCATTGGCTGTAAAGCACTTCTGGGGAGACCTGAGGTCATGAAAGGCGTTATATAAATGCAAGTTCCTTCTCTCTTCATTCATCTAGCTCCTTCTTGGAATGAGGTCTCTAATGGTTAGATTGGATAAGGTAATGGATGTGACTGGGAGCTATGAAAGAAAGATTAATGTCAGAAAGTGGGAGTTACAGGCTGAGTGATACATCACACTTTGTTGTGAGCGTGTGAGAAATATCACGTTTCCCCAAAAACTCACAAGGTTTAGATCCATCCAACACAATTTAAGGTAATTGGAAAAGAGCCAGTGGGGGGAAAAGGAGAATTATTTTAATGCAAGGAGCTGTTATGATCTGGAATGCACTGCCTGAAAAGGGGGGGGGGGGGGTGGTTGGAAGCAGATTGAATTATAACTTGCAAAAGTGAATTGGATGTACAGTTGAAGCTTGGAAAATTTGCATGGCTACAGGGAAAAAGCATGGAAGTGGCAGAAATTGGATAGTTCTTTCAAAGAGCTGGCATGGGCATGATGGGCTGAATGGCCTCTTTCCCTGCTGTCAGACCATATGATTCCCTCCTCACTCCTGTCAATACACTGTGATCCAGAGACTGACAGAACCGAATGCCTCTTCGTTTTAGGCTGGTGCCACCCGGAGTTTTCTCTCTTTTTCTTAAATCCCTTGGTCTGGCCCTTTCTTTTCCTCTTTTCCGCAGTGAGCTGAATATTTATTCTGAGCCTGACATGTGCCATAAAGGCTCGATATTTTATCCCAGGCTGTGACTATATGTGGTTTGCATAGGTCGGTAATTCCTCACTACTTTGCAAAAAGCAAAAAAAAAGGAGTGTGGGGGTTGCCAAATTGGAATGCAGCCTTGCTTTTATGCTGATCATGAATTTGAGGAATGTGATACCACAGTAAATTCCAATTCTTAGAGATTATTCGGGTCGGCAAAAAAAGGGACTCGATTAAGAGCACCAAAGCTTGAAGAAGTCGAGGCGGTGGTGCTTGTGTGGGGTGCGGGGCGTGGAGTGGGGTGGTGATACGGTAGTTTTGGCTGAAACACACCAATTCAAAAGTAATGTAGATCAGATGGCTGCTTTAATTCGCCTGATGTGCAACAGTATGGAGTTAGACTGGGCTGTGTATATTCTGACAGCACTGTTTGAGAGGGAGATCAGTATTTACTGTTGGATCTTCTTGCTAAACGAGGAAGCTGTGTTGGAAATGCCTGTTGTACAGTACCCAATGACCTACAGCTTGTAGCCAGGGATGAAATGTAGAAATCTGCCAATGAGGGACAGTTGCCTGGTGACATCACACGCTCTCTCCCCTCCAATGAAAATCATTGCTCACTGGTATCTGCCGTGGCCACTTTACTGTGTGGCTGTGGAGTGCACTGGACTGGATTTCCAGACGAAAATATTAATAAGCGCTTCATGTTTAAAAAAAAAATAAATCTCACTCCAGTACGCCTGAGCTCATTCACTTTCCTTCAAAATAAATAATGGTAAGAAAGCTTACTTTATCTTCTCTTAATAGTTTCTACGCTGTGTGTGTTTTTTTTTTTGGGGGGGGGGTTGGGTGGGGAAGGAGTAAATCTTGTTCAGTGCTAGAGCATTTGTACACTAATTTGATTGCAACAGGTAGTAAAGCTGCATAGTTAGTCAAGATATAATTGAGCCATTAAGTACCAAACTGTTGCAGCCACTTCAACAGATTGATGTGCTTTTCTCTGTTGCCATGGAAACCATTTCAGGAAGCCGTGAGTGTGTCTTCATTTGCTTTATTTGTCGCTTGCTGCTTTTCCTAGGCTGTTGCTCTTTCATTGCTAATGCAAAGGAGGATTCAGTGAGCTAACCGCAGGATTCCCCAGTACGAGCGAATAAAGGCTAAGAGTGTCCTGGGAATATCTGATGACTTCCTCCATCTCCCATGCATTTGCTAAATGATGTTGAATTATTGTGACGTGGGGCTGCACAGGAAATGGCAGGAGGAATCCATTCTGGTGCCAGACCGTAGACTCAGTCCCATGGTGGGAGATGTTCTGTCTTTTTTTTTCGTGTTCATTTTATCTGTGACATAGTTGTGTTCCCTACCTCCTCTGCGTACTTCTATCAAAGTGTTGCTCACTAACTTTTCGCTGAGAGCACTAATCCTAGGCAGTGTGTTGCATGAGAGGTCACGAATTGCTGCAATGCTGAGCAACAGGACATGGGACCTCTGGTCCTCCCACACAATGGAGTTCCAGTGCTAGTCCCATGGGCAGTTATCCATTCTCCCCCCCCCCCCCCCCCCCCCCACAGGAACAGGAGAGCAAAACACTGTGTGACCAGAAAGTTCTACTGAATTGCAAGTTCTATTGTTTGTTGGCTCTGTGGGTGTTGGGATAAGCTTTTATTATTATTCATTCTTGGGATCTGGCCATCATAGGCAAGACTGGCATTTATTGCCCATTCTTTGTTGTTCTTGAGAAGATGGTGGCAGGCCTTCTCTTTACACTACTGCAGTCCTTCTGCTGAAGGTGCTCCTATCATGCAACAGCATTTGATACAACAAAACCACTTCAGAGGGTAGTTAAGAGTCAACTGCATTGGAGTCAATCTGGAATGTACCGTGTGGTGCAACAAGCAGGCTGCACACAACACAGAATAATCAGAGGGAACATTGACTGGAGTTCTGCAATGGACAGCAGGTTTCCTTCCCTGAAGAATGTTAATGAAGCAGTTAGGGTTTCATGACAGTCCGACATCTTATGTGATGTTAGCTGTCACTCAGTGGACAGCATCCTCACCTCTGAGACAAAAGGTTCTGGGTTCAAAACCCACTCCAGAGACTTGAATATAAAAGTCTAGATTGACACTCCAGTGCAACACTGAGAGAATACTGTTTAAGAAAGGGGAGAGAGAGACAACATATAGACATGTTAGCCTGATACCAGTAGTTTGAAAAATACTAGAATTTATTATAAAGGATGTGATAACTGGACACTTAGAAAATAATGGTACGATTAGGCAGCGTCAGCATGGATTAATAAAAGAGAAAATCAAGTTTGACCAACCTGTAGAGTTTTTTGAGGATGTAAATATAGTATAAAGGCCTGAAAGAGTTAATGGCTGAGACAGTGAGAGTAATCCCTTCCCATGTAGTCACATGAGGATTAGGCTGGAAAGAAGCGAGAAGCAGCACAACGTGTGCTGGCTAGACAGGCTTGTGGAGAGTGTATGCACAGCAGCCTCACAGTTCCAGCAACCCACGTTTTGTTCTGGGTACTGCCTGTGCAGAGTTTGCAAGTTCTCCCTGTGACCGTGTGGGTTTCTGCCGGGTGCTCCAGTTTCCTTCCACAGCCAAAGACTTGCAGGTTGATAGGTAAATTGGCCATTGTAAATTGCCCCTAGTGTAGGTAGGTGGTAGGAAAATGGTGGAGATGTGGTAGGGGATATGGGATTAATGTAGGATTAGTATAAATGGGTGGTTGTTGGTTGGCACAGACTTGGTGGGCCGAAAGGCCTGTTTCAGTGCTGTATCTCTCTATGACTCTAATACACAATATGGTGGCAGTGGTGAAAATACCCAGACATTAGTGAAAGGCCTCACCTCGTACAGTAGTGGCAAGATAATAGCAGATTTTGAAGGGAGACTGCAATGAGCTCCTCTGTAGCTGAGAGAAGAGACAGATGGTTGATGCGTCAGCTGTGCAGGCATTAAAGGTTGCACCACAGAAGCATGGTGATCTGCGATCAGAATCCAGTGATCAGGTGAACCATGTACCGACAGTCAGGGTCCAGGTAAAAAACCCTTTGAAAAAGGTGAAGTAATTTTCTAACGGTGCACTGGGCACATAGAAAAAAAAAATCCTTTACTCGGGTTGTCTCTGAGGGTGAAGAGCGGGAAATCCCCGAAAAGCATGAGAACTCCGGAGAAGAGCAGAGACAACTCCATTAAAGCAAGCAAGCCTAAAAGAAAAAAAATAACATTTCTTAAAGAAAGGGGAACACCCTAAATAAATAAAAAAGTCTAGCAAAGAATGAATTTGAAACATATGATGTCTGAAAGCTTCTAGAAATGGGAAAGACCCAATCAGATACAGAAATGGTCAATGTGGAGAAAAAGATTTGTAAGATTTAGAATAGCCTCTCAGCTACACACTAAGGGCAGGATTTTCCGTTGGGCGGATGGGAGTGGGCCACTGACGCAAATGTCAGTGGCAAACCCGCTTCCGTCTGGCCCAGGGATCCGACCCGCATTTTATGGATCCCAGGCTTTAATTGTTCCGAGGCAGGACTTCCACCCACTTGAGGGAGGAAGACCCGCCTCATGGAGGTGCCAGCCAATCATTGGGCTGACAGCTCTTAGTCCCAGCAGCACCTCCTGGAGTGGTGGCCACTGCTGGGACTGCAGCCCAGCCAAGGACATGGAACCAGGAGTCCAGATAAGTTAGGGTTGCCTCACTGTGCTAATGGGTCATGCCCTGGCGAGGCAAGGTTGGTTGTTTCGGGGAAGGAGGAGTGTCTTTGCTCCTGGGGGTGGTTAGGGAAGCGGGGTGGCCCTCAATCGGGCATCCTGTGCTCATTTGTCCGGGCTCCCCCCCCATGCGCTGAGATGCCGCCAGGTTTCACTGGGCAGCCTTACATGTCTCCTGGATGCTTGCCTGCCACTGGAAAATTACCTGTGGAGGTGGGCAAAGGCCCTTAAGTGGCTGTTAAGTGTCCACTTAAGGGTCTTGATTGGCCTCGGGCGGGCTGCCCGTTTCTCGCCCCCTCCCTGACCCACGTAAAGTGGGGCGGAGGTGGGAGTGGGTCGGGAAGGCCTCCCAGAGCCTCCCGTTCAATTTGATGCCAGCTGCTAAAATCTTGGCACTACTGTACGAGGTGAAGTCTTTCACTAATCTCTGGGTGTTTTCGCCACTGCCGCAATATTGTGTATTGTGGTAGCACAGATTGAGTGTTGTTTAAAGAAGTCTCGGTTTCTTTGTAGGGCTAAAGAATAACTCTTTTATTATGTACAGATATAACTTCCGGCTCGCTGGGGTGGCGTAAAACTCCGGCCTAAATCAGAGGCTGAGCAAGTTAAGACTCTTTAATACTCCATGGGTGCCATTGTGGATGACATGATTGTAAAGCAAGGCATAAATGAAGCTTCAGACAAATTTCAAGATGTGTTACATGCATTCAACAAATATTTTAATTTGAAAAGTAATAAGATCCTGGAAACAGCAAAATTTAATAAGAGAGTCCAGAAGATAGGCAAATCCATGGATGCTTTCATTAATGCTTTGTACAGATTGACTGAGGGCTACGAATACAGAGAACTGAAGTCTGAGTTGATCAGGGATCAAAGAGTAGTGGGAATAGCTGACGAGTCCTTGTCAGACTTCTTGCAGTCCAAAGATGACCTCACACTCGAGAAAGCAATTCAGATGGTGCAGAAGTACGAAGAGAAAACAAAGCTACTCTGAAGCCTGAAGAGAGACCTTGGATCAGAAAAAAATCCTGAAGCCCAGGATGGAAAAGCTATCTCCGGATACGAAGATTAACACCGGTGAGTGGGTGCAAGACACTGGGAAACCATGCCAGCACTATGTAGCCAGAAAGACCCACAGACGTGATCAGTGTCCTGCTAATAAGGTGGAATGCTTTAATTGCAAAAAGACAGGCCACTTCGGAAAGAGGCTAAAGTCAGTGTACAAATGCAAGTATTTGTTAGCCAATATCGTGTTGTTCATTTTTAAAATGGGGTTCGGCAGATAATAGCTATTACCATGGATCTGATGGCTTTAAGGATAATTACAAACATGAGTTGAAATGATGCTGTGCTGTAGGAGCAACAAATGCATTTATATAAAAATTCATTTGCCCCTATTTAGCATATAGTCCTGTTTAATAGGCCAAATTTCAGATGGACGCATTTTACGACTACTATCACATAATACAATTTCAACTCCATCAGTTAAGTTGTCTTTGCCTGAAATAGCAATCTCATAAATGGTTTAATAAAGAGCTGGGAGTGGGGAATACAGATAATATCAATACCATCGTAGATATGCTGAGCATTTTGTTGTGAACTTAGCTATTAATCTGCTCATCGCAATTGAAGTTGACTCCCCAAAAGTACAGACTGTAGCGAACATACCATGTGAATGTGCTGTTGGTTGTTCACTTTGAATGGGTTACTGTTGTGATGAAGACCCCCACCTGCCAAGAATGAGGCATATTAATTTTGTCACATGGGCATTAATTTTAAACTGTTGCTGGAGTGGAGAGATGACTTGTTTAAAGAGATCAGCAGTGGCTGGAAAAACATTTGCATACTAAGAGACAGTGCTTGGAGAGACTAAAGAATTGCTCACTGACTCAATTAACAGAGATTGTTCTGGGCAATAGTGATCCACATCTTGTCAGTGTAAGAGACAGCACTACACTCCCCCACCGAGAGCTTTGGAATCCACAAACGCAGGAGTTTGTTAAAAAAGCGAGTCACATGACTAACCTGCTGGCCCAGGTCTGGTTTTGAACTGCCTACAGGATGGCTTGGTTCAGACTGCAGATTGCAACTGAACTTGGAACAAGAACCTCTCTCCTGTCTGGCTCTCGCTCGCTCTCTCTCTCTCTTTCTCTCTTTTTCACTAATCTCCGGATCCACTGAAGTCACTTAAACCTCAAGAGAGAAAAGACTCCGACATCAAAACAGATTTTAAAGCATGCACTGGGCCCCAATGAAATGGGAAGACTTGTCGGCAACCAAAGACTCTACATTGAATTCAAAGGGACCGTAACTAAAACCCAGCAATTGTCTCAAACCTTTCCCCTTTATTCTTTCTACTTTTTCTGTCTCTATCTGCATGTATGTTTATCGTGTATGCATGCTAGCGTGGTCGTGTCGCGTATTTGTAGTCGTTAACTGAATTGGAGTTTAAGATTAATAAATTTCCATCTTTCTTGTTGAAATCTAAGAAAACCTGTCTGATTGATTTATTTGCCTTACAATTGGAAAGCAGTGAGTAAGGATTCACTGAGGGGGAGTTATAAACACAATTTAAAAAAAATTAAACCTCTGTTACAGTTAAACCAGGCATAGGCTGAGAGGGAACCCCTAGACCCCTTTCTCACCTGGTCGTAACAGAAATTTGGGGGCTAGCATCTGGAGTTTGACCCACAGACAAATGAAAAATTGGAAGTGGGAAGCCAAATTGATCCCAATCAAAAAAGAGAAAAGATTTCAATACAGATTTTCTTGTGGTTGTGTGTGCTAGAATACGAACATGTCTGCGACTGAAGCCAGTAATTCCCCAAGCCAGGGTGAAATAAATTGGGATAAGTTAAAAGCACTGACTATGGAAGAGTTGAGAAATATGGCTGAGCAGTGTGAGATCACTGTACATGCCAAGGCTAGGAAATCTGAACTCCTACGACAACCCAAAACAACCAATTTTCTCTTGAATTTGAAGAAGCAGAAACATGGTTAGAAGTAGACCACGGCAGGGTATTGCTAACAAAGATACAATTGGAACAGAGGAAACCTGAATTTGAGGAAAGAGAAATAGAGAGAGAGAGAGAGAGAAAGCCTTCCAGAAGGAACATGAGGAAAGAAAAAGAGAAAGAGGGAGACAGGGGAAAGAAAAGGAGAGACAGAAAAAGAAAGGCAGGAGGAAGAAAGAGGGAGACAGGAGAGAGAAAGAATCTCCCAGAAGTAATGCGAAGAGAGAGAGCTGAGGTGACTTGAGTTAACTAGGGGGCGACAGAGTAACCCCAGTGAAAGCATGGCCAGTATGAAGGAATGTAATTCAGGGCTGGGTACAGAATTGTTAAAACTTTCCTAATTGATCCCAAGATTCAATAAGGGAGACATGGAAGCATTTTTTTGTGTCTTTTGAAAAATTGGCAAGGCAGTTAAAGTTGCCAGCTGAGGCTTGGACTCTCCTGCTACAAATCAAGATAACCGGAAAATCCCATGAGGTTTATTCCATGTTGCCAGATGAGAGTTCATCAAATTATGAACTGACCAAAAAATGCTATCCTCAGGGCATATGGGTTAGTACCTTTCGCCAAAAGTTTAGAACCCTCAAAAAGCAAGTTGATCAAACCTACCTGGAGTTTGAGAGAAATAAGCAGCTGGCTTTGTCCAGTGGCTGAGGGCTCTTAAAGTACAGCTCAGCTATGAAAATCTCTGAGAGATAATTTTGCTAGAGGAATTTAAAAACTCTCTCCCACTCTCCATAAAAACACATGTCGAGGAACAGAAGGTTCATAGAGCCTGGCAAGCCGCAGTGCTGGTTAATGAGTTTGCTCTCATTTATAAGTTGGATCCCCAGGGGAAAAACTTTCCTAGTCACCCCCACAAATCCTAAAAGGACAAAGGGTGGGAAGGTGATAGAAGCCCAAGCAGTCCTGGGAGGGAAAGAAAAGCAGGAGACACAGGGGGCCCTCCTCCAGCCAAAAAGAAAGGTGCTGTAAGTAGGAGTGAGACCTGGAGACCTGTATGCTTCCATTGTAATAAAGCAGGGCATTTAAGAGCTGACTGCTGGAAACTAAAGGGAAAATCTGTCGGGTTAATCAGGGCACACCCGCTCAGCGAAGGAGAAGGGACCCTGATGGAAAGCACAGCAGAACAAGCTGTGGCTTTAACTGCAGTAAGATTCAGACCCAGGAAGCCTACCACAGCAAGTGCAGGAAGATTTAATAGGATTCCTGAAGGTTATCAGGGTTTTGTGTCCGAAGGGAGAGTAACCACACCCCTCGAGTAGGGCAAACAAGCCCATAGTAATCCTTAGGGACACAGGGGACACTAGATCCGTTTTACTGAGAAAAGGCCTGACTTTTCCCCCAGAGAATGCAATAAACACCAGAATGGTGGTGAATGGTATTGGAGAGCAGTGTATGCCTGTACCTTTACACCGGGTGCACTTGGAGTGTGACCTAGTTTCGGGACCGGTGACCGTAGGGATTGTGCCTGGTTTGCCTGTGGACAGGGTAATGATCTGGCGGGGACAAAGGTGGTAGCTTCCCCAGTAGAGAAAGAGAGACCGCAGGAGGTCAGAGAAACAGGGCAGTGGCAGGAGACGGTCCCCTGCAGTTTCCCTGAATGCATAGTGAATCAGACCATGGTCAAACCAGCTCCCCCAGAGGACATTGAATTGGCACTACAGAGAGATGACCATGAGGTCTGCCTGTCGGAGACTTTCTTTGGAAAGTTAGAAGACCCAGCGAATGAATTAAATGAATCTTCCCTAGTTGAGGCTCATGAGCTGACCCTGTATTGAAAGAGTTAGCACAGGTTGCCCAGTCTGAAATTGAAGCAGTGGGAGTCCCTGATTGCTACTATTTAAAGAATGAGGTACTGATGAGGAAGTGGAGTTCACCTCACAGACCTGAGGGCAAGGAGTGGACAGTGGTTCACCACTTAGTGGTGCCGCAGAGGTACCACAGAGAAATATTAAGAATGGCCAATGAGATTGCAGTGGCTGTACATGTCGTTATACAAAAAACCAAAGCCCGCATAAAACAGCAGTTTGACTGACTAAAACTCCACAAAGCTGTTGTGGAGTACTGTAGGAGTTGCCACATGTGCCAGGTTGAAGGGAAACCCCAACCGACAGTGAAACCTGCATCCCTAAGTCATGTATCGGTGTTTGGAGCACCCTCCAGTAGAGGGGGGGTGAACTGTAAGGGACCCCTGCCGAGAACAAAATGAGACAGGCAAGCGCAAGAATGGAAAAAGGTTAGAAAGGAACAGGGAAAAGGGGACAAAGAGGACAGGTTAAAGGAAGTCCGGGAGGAATCCCAAACGAAAACCCTTATTGTCCAGTCAGCCAACCCCGAAATATTTGAAAAGTTAGACCCCACACCCTCCTATGTAAATGCAGACACTAGAAGCAACCCACCAGAGTTTACAGGAAACTGCAGAGACAAAGAAAGTCCTCAAGAGGGCATAGAAACCGTGAGGGTGATGCCTCGCCTCGTCGAAGTGCTGCAAGTTCTGCAGTAGAATCTGGACAAATACCTGCAAGCAGGAGTGTCCCAGAGGAAAAAGGGAAGATTGGCAAGAGATTCCCCCACCAGTCAGGACAAAAGGGAAGATAAGCTGTAACACTTTTTAGGATTTCTGAATGAATGGGAGAAGCATGTGTGTTCTCCTGTATCTACACTTCTCACTCGTCCCTTTTAATGAAATGCTCTTTTGAAATAATTGCATTTCGTTCTGCTGGATGTGGAGGTGTCATGAAGACCCTCAGCTGCCAAGAATGAGGCATATTAATTTTGTCACATGAACATTAATGTTAAAATGTTGCTGGAGTGGAGAGATCAGCAGTGGCTGGAAAAACATTTGCATACTAAGAGGCAATGCTTGGAGAGACAAAATAATTGCTTACTGATTCAATTAACAGAGGTTGGTCTGGGCAATGGTGATCCACATCTTGTCAGTGTAAGAGACAGCACTACACCGCCCCCCTCACCCCCCCCCCCACCCCCGACCGAGAGCTTTGGAATCCACAAATGTTTTTCTCCTCTGTTGAAAACGGTGAGCCATTAAGACTCTGTTTAAAAACAGTGTGCCTTTATGACTGAACATAGTGTGCCAGCAGCTGTACCTGTTCCCTAGGCAATAGTAGGAGACGTGCTGTGATGTACTTTTGACTGTGTGTAAAAACCAGCTTCAAGCAGTTTGAACTAGAGAGAGACACCAGCGAAGCATGCTTGCCTTGAAGGAAGAGAATTCTCTCAGCAGAAATTCTACAATGAACCACAGGCTATGTTAATTGCCTAAGAAGAAAATAAAACCCTGTTAAAGAGAAAATTTGTATTGCTGAAGGCTGCAAAAATTCCTTTTCTTTACGTCCAATCTGAGTCTTTGCTTCAAGATTGACTCTCTCTTGACTGATTGTGTCTTCTGGAATTTGCAATAAAGTTTTGACAGCAATCTACCAAATTTAAAATCCATATACTACACCTGTCATTATACTCCATGTTTAAGGAATTGTGTCATGCCTGCTGCAGCCAAAGTGCTTTGAATGTCTAGCAAGTAAAGACTGTTCATCAAATCTGTTTGGAGACTTCTTGTGGCATCTGATTTTTTTTTTACACTAGGAGACTTCACCCATCAGGAATGTAACCCACAAAGACATACCACCCAGTTATTTATTTATTCATAAGAAACAGCTAATTTTCAAAACACCATTTTTAAAACTGGTTAACCATTAGTTTATGAATGTCTGTGTATGATTGGGGGAGTTAGAATAAATAAGAAGTTATAAGGTCTTTAGACATAAATTTACCTCAATAGAGTTTAAGTTTTAATTTATTAATAAATAGTTAATTTGTTGTCTAAAGATTTGGTCTGTACTTATTCTGGGGGTTACTGAAGTGTTTAATTTGACTGTTTTCCAGTTAGGTGGGAAAACGTTAATAATCTGCCATGACCGGTGGAGTAATGGGACTGAATTGACAGTGCATTGCTCCCGCCTCGATCATAACAGTACCAAAAACCTTCATCATTTTGAGAATCTCTACTAAATCTCCCCTTAACCTTCTCTGCTGTAAGAAGAACAAGCCCAGCTCCTCTTGTCGCTCCATATAACTGAAGTGGCGTTGAAGTCAACGATTCTATTGAATAGGTGGAGTTGACTCGAGGGGCAGTATGATCCACTTATGTTCCTGTTCCTTATGTTCTAAGTCCCTATTTCCAGGTATCATTCTTCCATATTCTCTCTCAGGTCTTGTTTTACCAATGTGTTTTGTTGAATGATAATTTGCTTTAATCCACTGACTGGAGATCTGAATTTATATGATTTTTAAAAAAGGCATTTTGAAAGAACAAGCTCTAAGCAAAGTCATCCTTTCAGCTTAAGATAGTCACCTAGTTTGCAACACTGTATCCTACACTGCAATGCTTGTGAGGAAAGAGACAAAATGTCTGCTAATATCCCAGCATGAACCAAGACCCATGAAGTTTAAAGGAACTGCCTGTTCTCTCAGCAAGCAGCGAAATACTGCTAATTGCTAGGTTTGAATGACTAAGTGACTGTCATGTGATAAGCCCCTCCCCATCTATGGTTTTAAGCTGGTGTTTGCAGCAAAGGAGAAACAACTGGACTTTGACATGAGCAGACCCAAAATGGGGGTTCCTCTCTCTCTCTCTCCATTCCAGCTTGAAAGCTTTCAAATCCTGCTTGTTGTCTGACCACCTTTGCATCCTCCAGCTACAATCAGAAACCCCATCTGCATTGCTGTCTCCAAAGAGACCCACTGAACCAGTCATCTACCTTTTCAAACTAAAAGCCTCTGGACCACTGAATTCAGTTGAAGCCAGCTGAATCACCAAACTCCACAGACTGTATACCTTTTTATCTATGGACTCTAACTCACCCAATTTACCTTTTCCCACTCTGTAACCTATTTGTATGTGTGTAAACCTCCAGAGTCTGTTATTAGTTCAGTTTAGGTACAATAAAGTTAACCTCTATCTTTGTTAACTCAAGAAAACCTGTCCGATTGGTTCTTGTTATGGTCATAGCACATAAGTAATCAAACACCTGCTGAATTGATCAGTACATACACTTTAAGAAAGGATTAAACCTGCTATGGTCAAACAAGGAGAGGGAAAAGAGGGAAGTAGTTCGACCCCTCCTCACTTGACCGTAATAGTCTCATCTGAAAGTTTCCCTTACCGTTTCTTGAAGCACCGTGGGTGTCATTTTCTTAAATAACTATCAGTCATTTTTCTCAGAACAAGCTCCCACAAATAGTAATGAGATTAAGATGGTCAAGAAATGTTGCCCAAATCACGAGAAAAACTCCTTACTTTCCTATATTGGTAGATGGGTCTAAAGTCTCATCTGAAGGACAGTACATTTGACAATGCAGCACTCTCTTATTAATGTACTGGAATATCGGCCTAGTTTATCAGCTCGCGACCTTCTTATGATGAAGCAAGCTGGCAGCTGATATTAAGTCAGCTGGCTTTTGGATTTATAAGGAAAAAAAATCACAAACAAAAGAGAGACTATTTCTTTGTCATTAGTTAAATTATTCAAATCACTGCCCTAGTACTAGAATTAAATGGCGATTCTGCAATTCCTTACTCCCATCAGGGAGCGACACTCGAAGTGAGTGGGTGGGGGGGTCAGATGTAGGGTTACAGCACTATTGTTTCAATTCTCCAACTTGAGCTCATTAGTGGAAACTCAGGATTAAGGAATTGCCCCTTTAACACTTAGGTTGCTGACAAGGTCCAGAGAAACTTCAGCCTCCCAGGACTGGCTAATTTTGCTTTAGCTCATAAGACTGGAAATAGCATTACAGTAATAGATCCATCTGAATATTCACCCTTAGCTAAGTAAAATAGGCAAAGAATTTAAAAGAAAATTAAGCACATTCATTCTGCTACCCACCGGGGGTAATTTTAACTTCATTAGAAATTAAAATGGAGAGGTATGTATAATGGATAACTGATCCATTGTCTCTCATTTTACACTATAACCCAAAGTGAAAATTACCACAATTTTTTCTTTTATTGCACTTTTTAATTAACATTACTTTTCGCTACCCAGCATAAAAATAGAAAATGGAGCCCATGCATTTATACAGCTCTCTATTGCAGCATTAAGATGGTTTGTGGAGATAATTATTGTTTGGAGTGCAGTGATTGTTGTGATGTAGGCAAATGACAGCTTTGATCTTTGATCAGTTTCCACCAAATGTCTTGAAACTTTTATTTACGGTTTTCCTCATGCCAACTCTGAGCCGTGTTCTTTGTTTAAGAAATCTCTGTCCGATTTAGACCTGTTATTTTTCTGCGTCAGCATCAGAAAGAGAGCATGGGAAAATAAAATGATTGTCCTTCAGTATCAATGGAGACAGCCAGAATATAATCTTTTTTTTGCAGTGAGTTCTTCCATAACTGACGAGCCCCATTTTTTGCTGGGAGCGAGCATCTGCAGAGTGGGCACAGATACACCAGGCAGGGAATTTTGATCTTTTATTCAAGTGAAACTTTCTCAGCTGATGTTCATGTGCAGTGTCAGCATTGTGACAGGCCTCATCGTGGGAGGTGCCTTCCTGGGTGGATTTCTCACCATCCTTACTTATCTTGAGCAAGTCGTACCCACTTATGGGCATCTATCTTGTGCTGTCTTCAGTGTCACTTTTAACCGCTGGAACAGGCAGGAGGGCTGGTTTGAGACCAGGATACTGGATTCGTTTGAGGAACAGCTCGGAGTTACAATGGGGGCAATAAAAGCATTTTGAGGCAGGAAACACTTAAACTTGCATCAAACTACTTAGAAACATCTTAAATCAATTCATGTGCATGAATTGCTTTGAAATACTGCCCATTATATATCTCTGCCGAGTTTAATTTCCAACGAAGTCAAAATTGCTCCCAGCATGGGTAGCAGAACTAATGTGCTAAATTTTCTTTTGAATTCTCTGTCTGAGGTTAATATTCAGATAAATTTATTACAATGTTATATAGGCAAACAGAGCTGCCAATCTGCACGCAGCAAGAACCCACAAACAATAAGAAGATAAAGCAACAGTTTATCAAGGTTTAGCTAAAAGGAGGAACCTCAGCCAGAATTTTCAGAGAGATTTATAACATGCACCCAGGCAGGCATAGCAGGCTTCAATTTATCACCTCCATTGAAGGACTGCATGACTGACAGGGCACACCCTCTCAAAATTATATGCTTAAATACTGTAGCAGGACTTGAAGCCACAACCTGTGAGTGCCTCATTGACTGAGCCAAGCTGACACTATGATGTGAGTTATACCATTTTGGCAAGTTCATTTCTTCACACAAAGTATAATATGTTCAAATTATTCCCTTTTCGGGCAAGAAATCACCATGTCAAAGATTTTGGACCTTTTAAGGGTGAAAACCTATGGAAAACATGAATACAACAATCTTGTGTTAAATTGACACGCTGAAGTATCTCTTTTCTGCCACTTAGTGGCAAGCTGCGGTACTACAGGATTGCAGCAATTAACAAATTTTTATTAAGTGATTGATGTCTGAAAATTTGCACCTGCCACACTCTGGGCCCGGTAGCAACCAGGTAGCTTTATTTTTTAAATCCCTAAATAGAAAATGATTTTTACAAGAATGCAGTTTTTAAAAATCAAAAATGTCCAATACTTCAGTTACACGAATGTATTCCATAGTCGCTGCTCCTTGTAGAGTCATCATGATCTGACAGGGTTGGCGGAACAGGGTCGAGGAGCTGAATGGCCTACTCCCATGTTCCAAGATCAGCATTCCCTTGGGGTTGTGCTCTGGTGGTGGCAGGTTTTCTCGTCTTGGGACGTAATAGTGATGGTGAGGTCTAGGGGGAGGGGAAAAGACGCCGCACTCCGAATGCTACGACAATCACCACCACCAGACTGTGCCTATCCTGGTTTCAGCGAGCTGTCAGTCTCTGTCGAGATGCAACTGCACCCTGATGGAGGCTAGCCCTGTGGAAAGGATAATCTGATGCCAGGACACCTCTGGTGTATTCAACCTGGAAGCTGCTTATCGGAGCAACTAACACTCTTGCTACCTCAGCTGAATGTGCGACGAGGAGCAAAGCAGTGCAAAGAAAGTAAGATTCAAATACCATTACACGAATGATAACAATAGAAAGAATGATTCTGCGGGGCTAGAAGGATGAAATTATAAGGACAGGCTGCATAGACTAGGCTTGTATTCCCTCAAATATAGAACATGGAGGGGTAACTAAGACCTAGGCTGTTCAGGGGTGATGTCAGGAAGCACTGCTTCACACAAAGGATAGTGGAAATCTGGAACTCTGTCCCCCACTCCCCAACCACCACCCCCCAAAAAAATGCTGTTGAGGCTGGGGGGTTGTCAATTGAAAATGTCAAAAATTGAGATGGATAGATTTTCATTAGCTGAGGGTATTAAGGGTTACAGAACCAAGCTGGGTAAATGTCGTTGATCTAACTGAATGGCAGAATAGCTTAAGGAGCTGAATGGCCTCCTCCTGTTCCTGTCAGCCAGGAAATGGGGAAGCCCTATTTAGTTTATCGTCTTTCTCATCCCTTTGCTTATCTCAGGATTCAGGATTACTTTATTATTTGTTAACGTGGAAGAAGTATTCAAGTTCTTTGAGTTGAGGCATCAGTTGGCTGTAGCAGTGTGTGAACACCTGTATCTCATAAAAACAGTGGAAGAATGTCTCTGATATTCGAGAAGCACTGGCAACTCGGTTTTCTGCTCAGGGTCTTGTTGGATATAATTACTACTGGCTGTGTTATGATGTATATTCATATGACAGTGCCATCAAGAGGCTATTAGCAACATTGCATTAGAACGCATTGAACCCTCTTCAGGTGGCACAGTTATGTGTTGAAAAGGCATCGATTCATCAAAAATTAGTTCGTCAAAAATTAAGAGAACTGGCATTATATAATGTGGAGCAGAAGTGCTGCCCTGTAGACAGTGCAGATCAATGCAGAGTCAAATCTCTCACGGTTAGTGTCAGAAATCTGGCATACTACGAAGACAAGTACATTTGGAAAGTCCAGTATTCCACCTAGCCTCTCTGCAGATCCTCTCTCCCCCTCTACTTTATCCAATTTCTTTCTCCCACTCCACTTTATCTAGCTCCTCTCTCCCATTTCATTTTATTCTGTAACGGTTTTCTGATTCCATTTTATCCACCAGTAAGCTCCCATTCCACTTGATCTAACGTCATATTCTTGCTCCACTTTATCTGACCCCTTTTTCATTGGCTGTAAGGTAGAAGGTCTCTTGAAAAATGAGCTGTCTTACATGTAACCACTATTTGAATCATTGTACCTGTTGTTATGGCCACGTGGTGAGGGGTGCGGGTGATTCCCACTGTTCAACTCCCACCTGACCGCAGCAAGTGTTTTAATATTAGGGTTTTAACCACTTTGTGTTTTATTTGTCAAATAAACAAACAGCAACAGGTTTTCTTCTAGGTTTAAAACAGAAAATTAATTATTTATTGAGCAATATGCCTTATCCCGAAATTGTCGCAACTGCATTCACACACACACACATACACACAAAGAAGAGACAGAGAGGAAAAGGGGTAAGTGGTTTTTAAGTGAGGTAGGGTTTAGGGGTTCATGGGAAACCTGTTGAATTTTCTTGGAGGTCAAGTTCTCTTTAGTTGCAGGCCTGAGGTGTTTGTACATACGAACATACGTACAGACATATGAATCAGGAGCAGGAGTATCAAATCAAAAGCAAAAGCGTACAATGCAGCGAAAACAAGTGGTAGGCCAGAGGATTGGGAAGTTTTTAGAAACCAGCAGCGGATGACTAAAAAACTAATAAAGAGGGAGAAAATTAATTATAAGAGTAAACAGGCAAGAAATATAAAAACAAACAGCAAGAGCTTCTATGGGTATATTAAAAGGAAAAGAGTAGCTAAAGTAAGTGTGGGGGACTTAGAGGATGAGAATGGGGAATTAATAACAGGGAACAGGGAAATGGCAGATAATTGAAACCAATAGTTTGCATCGGTCTTCACAGTGGAGGACACTATAAACATCCCAACAATAATAGATGAACAAGGTGTAAATGGGAGGGAGGAACTTGTAACAATCTCTATCACGAGGGAAAAGGTACTGGACAAATTGATGGGACTAAAGGTAGACAAGTCACCAGGACCTGATGGCCTGCAGCCAAGGGTTTTAAAAGAAGTGGCTGCAGAGATAGTGGAGGCATTGGTCATAATATACCAAAACTCACTGGATTCCGGTTGGGTACCAGCAGATTGGAAAACCGCTAATGTGACACCCCTATTCCAGAAAGGAGGGAGACAGAAAGCAGGAAACTATAGACCAGTTAGCTTAACATCAGTCATTGGGAAAATGCTTGAGTCGATTATTAAGGAAGAAATAGAAGGACATTTAGAAAAACATAATGCAATCAAACAGAGTCAACATGGTTTTATGAAAGGGAAATCATGTTTGACAAATTTGTTAGAGTTCTTTGAGGATGTAACAAACAGAGTGGATAAAGGGGAACCAGTAGATGTTGTGTATTTGGATTTTCAGAAGGCGGTTGATAAGGTGCCACATAAAAGGATATTGCACATAATAGGAGCTCAGGGATTTTGGGGGTAATGTGTTGGCTGGGATTAGGGATTGGCTAACACACAGAAGGCAGACTCAGGATTAATCGGTTTTTTTCAGGTTGGAAAGCCGTAACTAGTGGGGTGCCACAAGGATCGGTCCGAGGGCCTCAGCTATTTACTATCTACATTAATGACTTAGAGGAAGGGACAGAGTGTAGGGGATCCAAATTTGCTGACGATACAAAAATAGGTGGGAAGGCCGGTTGTGATGAGGACACAAAGAATCTGCAAAGGGATATAGATAGGTTAAGTGAGTGGGCAAATATTTGGCAGATGGTGTTCAATGTGGGAAAGTGTGAGGTAATCCACTTTGGTAGGAAGAATAAAAAGGCAGATTATTATTTAAAAGCAAAATACTGCGGATGCTGGAAATCTGAAACAAAAACAAGAAATGCTGGAATCACTCAGCAGGTCTGGCAGCATCTGTGGAAAGAGAAGCAGAGTTAACGTTTCGGGTCAGTGACCCTTCTTCGGAACTGACAAATATTAGAAAAGTCACAGATTATAAACAAGTGAAGTGGGGGTGGGGCAAGAGATAACAAAGGAGAAGGTGCAGATTGGACCAGGCCACATAGCTGACCAAAAGGTCACGGAGAAAAGGCAAACAATATGTTAATGGTGTGTTGAAAGACAAAGCATTAGTACAGATTAGGTGTGAATACACTGAATATTGAACAGCAGCAAGTGCAAACCTGAAGAAAAACAACCCGAAAAAAAAGGTTATTATTTAGATGGAGAAAGACTACAAAATACTGCAGTACAGAGGGATCCGGGTGTTCTTGTGCATGAAACACAAAAGGATAGCATGCAGGTGCAGCAAGTAATTAAGAAGGCAAATGGAATTTTGGCCTTTATTGCTAGGGGATTAGAGTTTAAAAATAGGGAAGTCTTGTTACAACAGTACAGGGTATTGCTGAGGCCACACCTGGAGTACTGCGTACAGTTTTAGTCCACGTATTTAAAGAAGGAAATACTAGCATTGGAGGCAGTTCAGAAAATGTTCACCAGGCTGATTCCTGAGATGAAGGGGTTGTCTTATCAAGAATGCGAAACAGGTTAGGCCCTTATTCATTGGAGTTTAGAAGAATGAGAGGTGATCTTATGGAAACATATAAGATTTTAAGAGGGCTCGACAGGTAGATGTTGAGAAGATGTTTCCACTAGTGGGGGAATCTCGAACTAGGGGACATAATTACAAAATAAGGGGGCACACATTTAAAAGTGAGATGCGAAGGAATTTCTTCTCTCAGAGGGTGGTGAATCTCTGGAATTCTCTACCTCAGATAGTTGTGGAGGCTCGGTCACTAAATGTATTTAAGGAGGAGGTAGATAGATTTTTGAAATCTCGGGGAGTCGAGGGTTAGGCAGAGCAGGCCCGAAAGAGAAGTTGAGGTCTGGGACAGATCAACCATGATCTTATTGAATGACGGGGCAGGATTGAGGGGCTGAATGGTCTACTCCTGCTTCTATTTCTTATGTTCTTATGAGTAGGCCACTTGGCCACTCGAGCCTGCTCCATCATTCAAAAAGATCATGGTTGATCTGATTGTAACCTCAACTCAACATTCCTGCCTACCCCCGATAACCTTTCACCCCCTTGCTTATCAAGAATCTATCTCCTTCTCCCTTAAAGATATTTAAAGACTCTGCTTCCACTGCCTTTTGAGGAAGAGTGTTCCAAAGACTCATGACCCTCATCTCATCTCTGTCTTAAATGGGCAACCTCTGACTTTTAAACCATGAACCCCTAGCTCTAGATTCTCCCCTATCAAGACCCCCTCAGGATTTATATGTTTCAATCAATGTAGATTTCTCTGTTGGTTGAAATTTCAGTCTGAAGACAGTGATTCAGTTTGGGAGGAAGAACGAGGAGAGGCAATATACATTAAAGGATGCAATTCTAAAGGAGGAGCAGAGGGACCTGGAGGTATATGTGCACAAATTGTGTCAGGACAGGTTGAGAAAGTGGTTAAAAAGGCATATAGAATCCTGGGCTTTATAAATAGTGGCATACAGGAGGGAGTTGAGACACTGGATGGGCTAAAAACCGATAAAGAGGAGATATTAGACAGGCTGGCAGTTGGTAAGTCACCAGGACCGGATGAGATGCATCCACGGATACTGAGGGAAGTAAGAGTGGAAATTGCGGAGGCTCTAGCCATAATCTTCCAATCCTCTTTAGATACAGGGGTTCTGCCAGGTGACTGGAGAATTGCAAAACTTACACCCTTGTTCAAAAAAAGGATGTAAGGACAAACCCGCAACTACAGGCCAGTCAGTTTACCCTCGGTGGTGGGAAAGCTTTTAGAAATGATAACTCGCGACAAAATTAATAGTCACTTGGACAAATATGGATTAGTTAAGTAAAGCCAGCATGGATTTGACAAGAGCAAATCATGTTTGACTAACTTGCTTGAGTTTCTTGATGAGGTAACAGAGAGGGTTGATGAGGGTAATGCTGTTGATGTAGCGTATGCGGACTTGCAAAAGGCATTTAATAAAGTGTCGCATAAAGGCTTAGAATCATAGAAAGTTTAAGGCACAGAAAAAGGCCACTTGGCCCATCATGTCTGTGCTGGCCGAAAAACGATACACTTATTCTAATCCCACCTTCCAGCATTTGGTCCGTAGCCCTGCAGATCACGGCACTGGAGGTGCATATCCAGACTTCTTTTGAATGAGTTGAGGGTTTCTGCCTCAACTAACCTTTCAGGCAGTGAGTTCCAGACCCCCATCACCCTCTGAGTGAAAAAGTTTTTCCTCATCTCCCCTCTAATTTTTCTACCAATCACTTTCAATTGATGCCCCCTCGTCACTGACCTCTTTGATAAGATGAATAGACCCTTCACCTCCACTCTATCCAGGCTCCTCAAAATTTTGTATATTTCACTCAGATCTCCCCTCAGCCCTCTCTGTTCCAAGGAGAACAACCCCAGCCTATCCAATCTTTCCTCATAGCTGCATTTTTCCAGTCCTGGCAACAACCTCGTAAATCTCCTCTGTACTGTCTCTAGTGCAGTTACATCCTTTCTGTAATGAGGTGACCAAAACTGCACACAACACTCAAGTTGTGGCCTAACTAATGAGTTATACAGTTCCGGCATAACCTCCCTGCTCTTGTATTCTATACCTTGGCTAATAAAGGAAAGGATTCTATATGCCTTCTTAACGAGCTTATTGATCTGTCCAGCTACCTCCAAGGATATGTGGACATTCACTCCAAGGTCCCTCTACACCTCTCAGTATTTTCCCATTAATCATGTATTACTTTGCCTTGTTTGACCTCCCCAAATGCATCACCTCACACTTCTCCAAGTTGAATTCCATTTGCCACTTTCCTGCCCATCTGGCCAGGCCATCAATATCTTCCTGCAGCCTACAGCTATCCTCCTCACTATCGACACACGACAAATCTTTGTGTCATCTGGAAACTTCTTGATCATGCACCCTAAATTTATGTCCAAATCGTTAATATATACCACAAAAAGCAGGGTACCCAGTACTGAGCCCTGCGGAACGCCACTGGAAACAGCCCTCCAGTCACTAAAACAGCCGTCAACAACTACCCTTTGTTTCCTGCCATTGAGCCAATTTTGTATCCACTTTGTTGCATTCTCTGGATCCCATGGGATTTTATTTTTTTAACCAGTTTGCCACGTGGGACCAAGACAAAAGCCTTGCTAAAATCCATGTAGACCACATCAACTACATTACCCTCATCGATCTTCCTTGTTACTTCTTCAAAAAATTCGATCAAGTTGGTCAAACAAGACCTTCCCTTAATAAATCCATGCTGACGATCCTTGATTAACCTGTGCCTTTGTAAGTGACGGTTTATCTTGTCTCTCAGAATAAATTCCAATAATTTTCCCACTACTGAGGTTAGACTGACTGGCCTGTAATTATTCGGTCTATCCTTCGCTCTCTTTTTAAACAGAGATACAACGTTAGCAGTTCTCCAATCCTCCAGCACCACACCTGTATCCAGTGAGGACTGGAAAAGGATGGTCAGACCCTTTGCTATTTCATCTCTTGCTTCTTTTCAAAGCCTAGGATACACTTCATCTGGCCCTCATGATTTATCAACTTTCAAGGATGCTAATACCATTAATACATCCTCTCTCCCTATGTTTATCACATCCAAAACTTCACACTCTTCCTCCTTAACTACAATATCTGCATCATCCCCCTCTTTTGTAAAGACAGATGCAAAGTATTCATTAAGAACCAAACCAACATCTTCCGCCCCTACACATAGGTTACCTTTTTGGTCTTTTATGGGCCCTACTCTCTCCTTAGTCATCCTCTTACTCTTAATGTATTGATAAAATAGCTTTGGGTTCACCTTGATTTTGCTTGCCAATATTCTTTCATGCTCTCTCTTTGCTTTCTAATTTCCTTTGTGATTTCACCCCTCCACTTTCTGTACTCCTTTCAGCTTTCTGTTGTAATGAGTTCTTGGTGTCGGACATAAGCTTTCCTTTTCTGCCTTATTTTACCTTGTAAACTCCTTGACATCCATGGGGCTCTAGATTTGGCCGTCTCACCCTATTTCTTTGTGGGAACATGTTTACTCTGAACGCCTTGAACCTCCCGTTTGAATGCCTCCCACTGTTCTGACACTGATTTACCTTCAAGTAGCTGTTTCCAGTCCACTTTCGCTAAATTACTCCTCAGTTTAGTAAAATTGGCCTTGCCCCAATTGAGAACTCTAACTCCTGTTCTATCTCTGCCCTTTTCCATAATTAAGTTAAAACTGACTGAATTGTGATTACTACCACCAAAATGCTCTCCCACTGCCACTCCTTTGATCTGCCCATCTTCATTTCCTAACACTAAGTATAAAACTGCCCCCTCTCTTATTAGACTTGCTACATACTGGCCAAAAAAGTTCTCCTGAATGCACCTCAAGAACTCTGCTCCCTTAATTCCTTTCACATAAAACTATCCCAGTTAATATTGGGGTAATTAAAATCCCCTACTATTACTGCCCTATTGTTCTTGCACTTCTCAGAGATTTACCTACGTATCTGTTCTTCTATCTCCTTCTTTCTGGCTTGTCAGCAAAGTTAGGGCCCTTGGAATAAATGGGACAGTAGCAGCATGGATACAAAATTGGCTGAGTGACAGGAAACAGAATAGTTGTGAACAGTTGTTTTTCAGACTGGAGGAGGGGTTCCCAGGGGTCAGTGTTAGGACCCATGCTTTTCTTGATATATATTAATGATCTGGACTTGTGTGTACAGGGCACAGTTTCAAAATTTGCAGATGATACAAAACTTGGAAGTATTGTGAACTATGAGGAGGATAGTGATAAACTTCAAGAAGAGATATACAGGGTTGGTGGAATGGGTGGACAAGAGGCAGATGAAATTTAATGCAAAAAGTGTAAAATGATTCACTTTGGTAGGAAGAATGAGGAGAGGCAATATAAATTAAAGAGTACTAAAGGGAGTGCAGGAGCAGAGGGACCTGGGTGTATATGTGCACAAATCATTGAAAGTTACAGGGCAGGTTGAGAAAGTGGTTAATAAAGCATATGGGATCCTGGGCTTTATAAATAGGGGCATAGAGTACAAAAACAAAGAATTTATGATAAACCTGTATAAAATACTGGTTCGACCTCAATATGAGTATTGTGTCCAGTTCTGGTCATCACACTTTAGGAAGGATGTTAAGGTATTAGAGAGGGGATGGTTCCAGCCGATGTGGGACCTCAGTTACATGGATCGATTGTGGAAACTGGATCTGTACTGCTTGGAGAAGAGACGATTGAGAGGAGATTTGATGGAGGTGTTCAAAACCATGAGGGGTCGGGACAGAGCAGATAGGGAGAAACTGTTCCCATTGGTGGAAGGATCCAGAACCAGAGGACACCGATTTAAGGCGATTGGCAAAAGAAGCAACAGCGACATGAGGAAAAACCTTTTCACGCAACAAGTGTTTATTATAGAATGCACTGCCTGAGAGTGTGGTGGAGGCAGATTCAATCGAGGCTGTCAGAGTGGAATTGGATAATTTGCAGGGCTCCAGGGAAAGAACAGGGGAGTGGGACTAGGTGAGTTGCTCTTGCAGAAATCTTGCACAGACACAATGGGCCGAATGGCGTCCTTCTGTGCTGTAACCATTCCATGATTCTAGGAGTCTAAAAGAGGGTTTGTTTCTTCCACGGTTTCCCATCTTCAAGTTAACCCTTTCTCTTGTGTTTGTATTTACTCTCAGATGCATGCAGACAAATTCGATTCAGCCACCTCAAAACCTTCTGAACCTTTTACAAACTAAACAAGCTATCCAAAGTCTTGCAGCAACAGAACTGAGCTATACTGCTGGCTCCATCCCACCCTCAAATTAAGGATAATAGGGCAGTGTGTTCATATACTGGAACAAGCATTCTTTCACCCAAAAGTGCTGCTCCCAGGTGATGCCTCCTTCACTTTCTTTTTCACTATCATCTGTTTCCCCATCTATGTTTCCTCCATATCGATGCATTGCCTTCCACTCCTGCTTTCACTTCCATCTGCACTACCCCCTTCCATTGTCATCCCCTTTCCCCTTCCTGCTAGTTATTCTTCCACCCCGCCCCCCCCCCAACTTTGCTATCCAGTCTTCCCCTCCCCTCTTCCCCTCCCCTAACTGCTTCCACCTCAGTCCAGTATCTAATGAGCCATTTATTTTATTTTTGTCAGCAAATGATAACAGAATGAACAGGTCCTCAAAATGCAGCCCATCAGCATGAAAACACATGTTTGCCACAACTAAAAAAAGCCCAGTAAGTGAGTGGCAGCCGCCAATATCCAAAGCAATAAAAGGCTCAGAATAAATGAGTCATGTTGTCTCCCTTTCTCACTAACCCCCGCCCTCCCCACTTCTTCTATAATGTCACTGCATCCATTTACAAAATTCACTGATTAATCACAGAATGGGGAAAGTCTACGGGAATGTGCTCCCGGACAAGATGCATTTGAGCTGAAGACTATATATTGTACTTCTGTACGATAGCACATTATGCTACCATATTCCAAATGTGTTGGACTATGTTTTTCCACAGGAAGTGGGGCAACTAGGAAGGTTAAACATGGGAGGTCAGTTAGTAAATAAAGTGATGCACTACTTTTATTACACGTTTCGAACACCTATCCATATGTAGGGATCATTTCCTTCATCAACAACAACAACTCGCATTTATATAGCACCTTTAATGTGGTAAAATGTCCCAAGGTGCTTCACAGGAGTATGATCAAATTTGATGCTAAGCCACATTTGAGGACAAGTGATCAAAAGCTTGTTCAAAGAGGTAGATTTTAAGAATCGTCTTAAAGGAGGAGAAAGAGGTAGCAAGGAGGAATGGTTCAGGGAGGGAATTCTAGAGCTCAGAGTCTAGACAGCTAAGGCACGGCCACCAATGATGGAGCAATTAACATTTTGGATGTGTAAGTGGCCAGTATGGGAGGAACAGAGAGATCCCAGAGGGTTGTAGGCAGGAGGAGGTTACAGAGATAAGGAGTGTATATTGCCCAGTATTCAGAATGTTGGCTTTTGATAGCCATGACCTCTTTGAGCAGAGGGAATAAAGGAATCTCTCAAAAGAGAGTCATTAAGTCACAATGCTAATCTCCTACTTTCCTTTTTCCAAAGCAAGTCATAGAATGATAAGTTCAAGACAGTTGCTTTGCCTGTGAATATCCCAAGAGTGTACTGCAATTAGCAGCCTAAGACCTCAAGGTTATGTATATCCAGATGGAATCAGAAAGAAATATCATTTCTGTCCATTAGGCTGGCAGATAATTACTTCAGTGCAAGGCATTGGCTTTTAGCATCCGCCTCCACAGACAGCTATTGCAAAAGTTGTTGAGTTATTGGATGCACATTTATGTCTAAAGGTCTTTGTCCACCTCTATCTTAAGCATTAGATATTAACCAATCTTGGAGAATGATTCAAGAGGTTTCCCAACTCATGTCAAACCTGGAGAAATTCCGATTATAACCTTCAAAGCATAGCTTTAGAAGGAACCAGATTTTAGTGATTGCAAGGTGAAGCAATCCCAGTGACAGATAAATTCAGCTCTTCATTCCCTGTGGAAGCCCATTATTGGTTATGTCTGGGCAGTTGATTTGATCTCCAAGATGCACATGGAACTGTCGGTTACTGATCATCCAGTTGATTAGTTGTAGGGTTTTCACACAGCAGATGGTCTTGGAGAGTTTCAGCATCATGCCTGTACGCCACACAGTGTCATAGGACCAGGATAAGCCAACAAAGGCAGTTCCTGTCTTCAGGCCTTTCTGAAAACCAGCCTCAATATGTGAGGTCAGTGTCAGGACCTGCTCAGAGCAGTCGCAGCCTGTATGAAAACCTACCTGTTGAGAGGACATCGCTGCTTCCAGGATGGCCTACCCAACAGTAGAGTGCTACTGCTCAGGAGCTGCCAAATAAACGTGGTAGATATCCACCTCCGGGGAATCATGAGGATTATTTCTGGAACATTGAGACCAACACAGCTTCAGTGGCTTCCTATGCTAGCACACATTGAACCTCCTGATGTCCACAGGGAAAACATTCTCCTTAAAGAACATCACTGGCTGACAGCTAACCCAGCAGCCCCATTATACAGGACCTCAAAAAAAACCCACACGCTCGCCTGAAATCTTGTAGTCCCCACTGGGACACACTCTACACCCTACAAACCAGCGACAGCCCCACCTCTCGATGGCGCCCCTCCTGGTTGACCACAACCTGGTAACTGACCTGAGTGGTGAGGTCCCAGGTTTCAACCTCTCACAGAAAATCTCGACAACCCTCAACTGCTTGAGGACGGGCCGGGGAGATGTGGCCACTTACTCCACAAGTGGAACATGAGGACCAGCTCAAATTGTGACTGTGGCCATCCTAGTCAGACCATCTCCCACATACTGAACTCTTGCCTTGAGAGATCCGTTCCTGGTTGAATGAATTGTTAGCCTCGACATCAAACTAAAACTGTTTCACCAGCCATACAAATATATAGCTATTCATTGTCTCACCTCCATCCCAATATCAGGTAGTCAGATCTCTGTTTGATTAAACTAATGAGTGCTGAGTCACATTAAGACAATAATCTCTATGCCTCAGGACACCTGTCTCTTCATAGTACCAATCATTCTTGGGATGTGAGCATCGCTGGCAAGGGCAGCATTTTATTTGCCCATCCCTCATCCCTTGAGAAGCTGGCGGTGAGCCACCTTCTTGAACTGCTAGTCCATGTTGTGTAGGTACACCCACACTGCTTTTTTCTGCAGGGGGTTTGATTCAACTGAGTGGACAGTTAAGGGTCAAAACCATTGCTGTGGATCTGGAATCACATGTAGGTGAGACCAGATAAGGATGGCAGATTTCCCCTGAAGGGCATTAGTGAACCAGGGTTTTTACAACAATCCGGTAGCTTCATGATCATCATTACTGGGACAAGCTTTTTAATTCCATATTTATTAATTAATTGAATTGGCATGTGACTTGGAGGTGGTGGTGTTCCCATGCACTTGCTGCCCTTGTCCTTGTCTAGATAGTAGAAGTTTGTGGATTTGGAAGGTGCTATTGAAGGAGCCTAGGTGAGTTGCGGCATTGCATCGTGTAGATAATGCACTCTGCAGCCACAATGATCTGTTGGTGGAGAAAGTACGATTGGCATCATGAGCAATGCCATGGGAGATGAAGTAGCTTGTATAAAATGTGCAAAGACTACAGGCCACAAATATGATACAGTTCTGGTATCTCAAATACTTTGGCCTTGTCTCTCTCAAACACAAATTCTACTGCATCCTAAACAAACCATTGTCTTTCTTTCAACAGTTAATATTCATCTAAGCTCAAATAAATTTGACAAAATTGCACTACTGCTTGAAGCCAGTTTGCCATATCACTGACAGTGGTTTGCATATAGACAGAATATGAACTAGACAGCAAGTGCCACGACTCCACTTTCAGCTCCAGAATAACTTTGCAGATCTCTGACATTCTTTGGCATGTTCCTGTTAGTGCTTGTACTTTCTCTGGGGATCTACTATTACCAACTTATTGAGGCATAGTAGCTGTACTTCTCATTTCAGTAGCCTCGTGAGTAAGTGGTGTGGTGTGGAGCCATACTAATCAGATCCAGATACCTATCTTGTGCTGAGTTAGCTGATCTGAGCCAAGGTGACATAAGAGTCACTCCTGTGATCGCTGACCTATATTGGCTCCCGGTCTGGTAAAATTCTCATCCTTGTTTTCAAATCCCTCCATTGCCTCATCTCTTCCCTATCACTGTAAACTTCTCCAGCCCTACAACCCTCTGAGATCTTTGCACTCCTCCATTTCTGGCCTCTTGCCTATCCCTGATTTTAATCACTCCACCATTGGTGGCTGTGCCTTCAGCTGCCTGGGCCCTAAGCTCTGGAATTCCCTTCCTAAACCTCTCTACCGCTCTTTCCTCCTTTAAGACACACCTTAAAACCTACCTCTTTGACTAAGCTTTTGGTCATCTACCCTAATATCTCGTTATGTACCGATATATTTTGTTTGATAATGCTCCTGTGAAGCATCTTGGGATGTTTTATGGGCCCAATAAAATACAAGTTTTTGTTTGTTGTTGTGGAAAATTTCCATTCAACAGCCATGGAATAATAAAGTCAGCCAAGCTCCCAGCTTCTTATTCCTTTCCACAGATGCCTGTTGGAAAGTGGATATGTGTGGATGTTAAGTGACAGCAGGGTTTGGTCCAGCTGCAGGTTTCTCCCCTCCCCATACTGCTCGGTTGAATAGCTCACAGATGTTCACCATCTATATTCACAGATGGAGGTCCACTTGGCCAAAGTAGCAAAAGGCTAATGACACATACAGCGCAGTACCTCACTATCAGCTAGTGCCTTCAATCGGGAATGATTCCTGTGGTGATGACATATAAAGCAAATCTAAGACAATCTTTTTTATTCATTCATGGGATGTGGGCATCATTGGCTAGGCTAGCATTTATTACCCATCCCTAATTGACCTCGAGAAGGTGGTGGTGAGCTGCCTTCTTGACCGTTGCAGTCCATGTGGGGTAGGTACACCCACAATACTGGGAGTTCCAGGATTTTGACCCAGTGACAGTGAAGGAAGAGCGATATAGTTCCAAGTCAGGATGGCGTGTGGTTTGGAAGGGAACGTGCAGGTGGTGGTGTTCCCATGCATTTGCTGCCCTTGTCCTTCGAGGTGGTAGAGGTTGCGGGTTTGGAAGGTGCTGTCGAAGGAGCCTTGGAATTTCCTATGGTCGGTGGTTCCAGCAGTTCAAAACAAGGGAGCCTTACATTCATGGACAATGTAGTTACACATACTGAGGACAGGAACTCAGCCCCATGGGACGGGAAACGAGACTTGTGTAGTCAATTAAGAAATTGCTGCTTGAGAATTTGACAACAGAATAATTTAGGGCACAGTTACCTTCCAGCTGGGATAAGGCAGATTACCATAAATATCGGTACAGGGCACAGAGTAACGCGTAATGACACAGTTGACCCAATTTCTTTACGAACATCTACACAGGATAACTTGCTTATAAAATGAGATTTACTGGTGGGAACAACTCCAAGCACTGAATATCAACAATGTGGCTAAAGTATAACACTCCATCAATCAAAATAATAGAATATTCAAGCCATATTTGACAATTATGTTGACCAGAATGTTTGCAAGGCAAAACTGATTATTCTACAAAAAGAAAATCTGGATCTTATTAAAGCCTGTAAGTGACCCTGTTTAATATTGTTGAGCAAACACTTTATATCAAATGTCTTTGACTGCTTCTTTACTAGATGTCCATTTATTTTAAACAAGCTGATGCCTCCAATAACTAGCGGATGGATGAATTTGGCATACATATCTTAAGTGTTTTTCTGATGATGCCACATGGCTTGATTGCCAGGCATTATTACTTGAGAGAAGGTAGGCCCGAAAATATTTTTAACCTTCAATGCAATGATATTTGCTTGCCAACATTTGAAGCTCAGATTAAATTTGTAAGATCAGAAGCCACTGACCTCCTTTGAATTTTGAGCATAAAAGCTTCTTAAGTGACCGAGAAATGTTTAGAAATGTAGCTGCGGCCTAGTTGCCTAGTTGTAGTTGTAATTCACCTGTGCTAATGCTGACATTATCTCCTGGGAGGTAAGGAGCCCTCTGGTTACCTACTGTAACATCTGCTTTGCTCAGTGTTTCCAGTAAAAGTCATACAAACAACGTGTTTACAATTTGTAAGAAGCATCAAATAGAGGAACTCTTCACTTACACATTTACAATGTCCCTGTAACTTAGTCATTAAGAGGACTTTAATTCCATAATGTTTGCCTGAAGTTGATTCAACTCAGTGAAGAGTGCAAACTGCCTCACATCCGCCATTAGCATGTGATTTAATTGCCTTGTCAAACTTCACTTGTGCTTTTATATAAAACTCTGAAGTGGTCTAGGTGCAAATAATTTAACATGGCTGACTACAAATTATGTAGTATAACGCTCCTTTATAGGCGGAATTCATTTTGATTTCCCATATGTTAGAACATTGATATTTCAACCAGTTGTGACTCAGCTTTATATTCTTCATGATGATTGTATTATTAGATCAAGTTGTACCAAATGGTACAATTTTAATGGGATTGCAGTAACAAAAAGACCTGGGGGTATATGTACATAAATCTTTAACTGCGGCATGACAGATCAAGAAAGCTGTTCATTCTCCACATGAACCTCTTCCAATCCCCTCCTCATCTAAAGCTATCAGCATATCTTTCTTTTCCTTTCACCTTCATCTACTTACCTAGCTTCCCCTTAAATACACCAAGGCTATTTGCTTCAACTAATCCCTGTGGTAGTGGAGGCTTTGGAGAGGGTACAGAAGAGGTTTACCAGGCTGTTGCCTGGTCTGGAGGGCATTAGCTATGAGGAGAGATTGGATAAACTCGGATTGTTTTCACTGGAACGACAGAGGTGGAGGGGCGACATGGTCAAGGTTTACAAAGTTATGAGTGGCAGAGTGGATAGTGTGAGGGGCAAAGTTTAGAGGGGATGTGCAAGGCAAGTTTTTTACACAGAGGGTGGTGAGTGCCTGGAACTTGCTGCCAGGGGAGGTGGTGGAAGCAGGTACGATAGCGACGTTTAAGAGGCATCTTGACAAATACATGAATAGGATGGGAATAGAGGGATACGGTCCCCGGAAGTGCAGAAGGTTTTAGTTTCGGCAGGCATCAAGATCGGCGCAGGCTTGGAGGGCCGAATGGCCTGTTCCTGTGCTGTACTGTTCTTTGTTCTAGTGAGTTCCACATCTAACCATTATTTGGTTAAAGACGTTTCTACTGAATTCCCAATGGATTTATTGGTTACTATCTTATATTTATGGTCTCTAGTTTTGCACTAGTCACACATTGAAAGTGTCTGTGCTGCAATTTGGTTTGCACTTCAACAACCTCGGTTTCCAACGCCAACCGACCCGGCAGCAGCGGACACGTGAGGAACTGGTCATCCAGAGAATCATGCCACTTCACCTCCAATGGAGATGCCTGGTCTCTACGAGAGTAAGTGGGGAGCTGGAGCCAGGAGCCCAGCTCCCGGAGCCTGTAGCTGACTTGGTGCTGCCAGGCCGCGGCCTTCAGGATCAGTGTCTCCAGCGGCCGGAGCTGATACGGGGTCATGTCGGAGCCAGAGCCAGAGCCGTAGTGCCTGGACAGTCCTGTTCTCGGACTGGGGACAGTCCACATGTGGATGGCTCCACATGCAAGCAATTACACCCCCTCGCACCCCCTTACCCCCCAGCCCCTCTCCCCTCGCACCCCCTTCCCCCCACCCCCCCCTCCATCGCAGCCCCTCCCCCCTCGCATGCCCCCTGCATTCCCTTGCACACTTTTCCCCCTTGTACCCCCTCCCCCCTTCCCTCTCCCTCCATGAAATGGCACAGTTTACTTGTTAGGTCCCCTGCTCAGGGATATGAGCTAACAACCTTACTGCCTTGTGGATGCCTCGGGAGAGACGAAGGCTAAGGGAATAGACCCAAACAGAAAATCCGGAGCGGAACCCCTAAGGCGGTCATGTGTCACCTTTGGCATGTTTCCGGCAGTTCCTGCAGCGACACTGGTGCCAAACGTCATGCTCTGCACTCCTTTGGACCCCACTAGGAAGGCCGAGAAGGGGGTTTTGATGCTTGGGCAACACACAACCTCCATACATCCGCCCAGGCACGTGCCATGGAGAGGTCACTCCTCTGTTTGATTACTGCCAACACACTAGGGATCTCTGCCTTTGAGAGGACAGCCACATTTGTGATTTTGTCCTGCCAGGATAAACCCATAATATGCCACAGACAGCGAAGATGAAAATTATTGAGCTTCTTTTCCTGGTAGCTGTACGTTGCCCATGTTTCACAGCCATACAGCAAGGTGTGAATGGTTTACCTCATCTGTAATTATCATGATCTCGTGGAAAGGCCCTTGGACCACATTTCATTAGCACTAAATCAGTTTAGTCAGATTAGTAAATGGTGGTCCCCTTTACCAGCTACAGGAAAAATATCGCTAACAACAGATGCCCCTCTACGTTGCTTTCATAGATCTCACCAAAGCCTTTGACCACGGCAGCAGATGTGGTCTCTTCAGACTACTAGAAAAGATCAGATGTCCACCAAAGCTACTAAGTATTAGCACCTCATTCCATGACAATATGAAAGGCACAATTCAGCATAGCAGCGCCTCATCTGACCCCTTTCCTATCCTGAGTGGCATGAAACAGGACTGTGTTCTCGCACCTACACTGTTTGGGATCTTCTTCTCAATGCTGCTCTCACATGTGTTCAAGTCTTCAGAAGAAGGAATTTTCCTCCACACAAGATCAGGTGGCAGGTTGTTCAACCTTGCCCATCTTAGAGCGAAGACCAAAGTACGGAAAGTCCTCATCAGGGAACTCCTCTTTGCTGACGACGCTGCATTAACATCTCACACTGAAGAGTGTCTGCAGAGACTCATTGACAGGATTGTGGCTGACTGCAATGAGTTTGGCTTAACCATCAGCCTCAAGAAAACAAACATCATGGGACAGGACGTCAGAAATGCTCCATCCATCAATATCGGCGACCACGCTCTGGAAGTGGTTCAAGAGTTCACCTACCTAGGCTCAACTATCACCAGTAACCTGTCTCTCGATGCAGAAATCAACAATCGCATAGGAAAGGTGTCCGCTGCTACGTCCAGACTGGCCAAGGGGGAGTGGGAAAAGGGCATACTGACACGGAACACAAAAGTTTGAGTATTTCAAGCCTATGTCCTCAGTACCTTGCTCTATGGCAGCAAAGCCTGGACAATGTATGTGAGCCAAGAGTGACGTCTCAACGCATTCCATCTTCGCTGTCTCTGGAGAATCTTTGGCATCAGGTGGCTGGACTGCATCTCCAACGCAGAAGTGCTCGAGGTGGCCAACATCCTCAGTATGTACGTCCTGCTGAGCCAGCGGCACTTGAGATGGCTTGGCCATGTGTGCCGCATGGAAGATGGCAGGATCCCCAAGGACGCAATGTACAGCAAGCTCGTCACTGGTATCAGACCCGCCGGCCGTCAATGTCTCCGCTTTAAAGACGTCTGCAAACGCGACATGAAGTCCTGCGACATTGACCACAAGTCGTGGGAGTCAGTTGCCAGCGATCGCCAGAGCTGGCGGACAGCTCTAAAGGCGGGGTTAAAGAGTGGTGAGTCGAAGAGACTTAGCAGTTGGCAGGAAAAGAGACAGAAGTGTAAGGATAGAGCCAACTGTGTAACAGCCCCAACAACCAGTTTCATCTGCAGTGCCTGTGGAAGAGTCTGTCACTCTAGAATTGGCCTTTATAGCCACTCCAGGCGCTTACCCATTGTCTCTCGAGATAAGGAGGCCAAAGAAGAAGAAGAAGTTTTGTCACCACCACCCTTCATCCCCACCAGCAGCATTCCGCCCCCCCCACCCCCAACAAGTGGTAACATTTTCTCTACGTCTACCCAATCAAACATTTTCATAATTGTGAAGACCTCAGGTCACCCCTCAGCTTTCTCTTTTTTGGGTAAAAGAGCCCTAGCCTGTTCAATCATTTTAGCAGGTTTAGGACAGATTTTCTTTCTTTCTTTCTATTAACACCCCCTCCTTTAAATTGTTTGAAGAACCTTCTCGAAGGTACTGGAATATTAATTCCCCATCTCCTACAGTGACCTCAACACTTGGCAGGGAGCTGCTTTGCTGATTGCTGTCCTTCATCTTCGAAGTTGTGGTTGGGAAGTATCCAAGCTGAGAAGCTCCAGGACTGGCCAAATCATCCTCCCCTGGATTAGGGGAATTATTGCACAATGAAAATATTCAATCCAACACTTAACTTCTCCTTTATTGTAGCAGTAAATGGTTGTTTTTTTTACCCACCTACGTCCGACTGCATAATAAAACATAATTTACATCACTAGAACCCCCTCCCTAAACCTCTTCACCTCTCTCCTCCTCCTTTAAGTTGCTCCTTAAAACCTATCTCAGCTGTCCAAATATCTCCTTATGTAACAAGTTTTGTCCGATAACACGCATGTGAAGCACCTTGGGACATTTTACTAGATTAAAGGTGCTATATCAATGCAAATTGTTGTCGTTCAGCAACTAATTGTCTTCAAATACTTTCATCGGAAAATTTTAGGGTGATGAAATATTGAACTGTTGTAACTATCAGCAAAGTATCATTTCTCGATTTTCTCCCTTTCTCTCCTGGTGATTGAAACCTAAAAGTTTACAGCACAGAAGAAGGCAAATTGGTTCAGTCATAATATTAAAACAACCTAAAACACCTGGCCTGCTCTTTCCCTGTGGCCGTATCTTACCTTCTGCTTCAAAGTGTTGACTTGTTTCTATTTCAGGAGGTCCATGTGCGTTCCTGGGATTCATCCAAGTGTTCGTTCTTTGTGTTAGCCTATTCAAGCTATTCCAACATGAGGTTATCCCAGCCAATCACAATCCGATCCTCATACGATCCCCACATGCACACATTTTCCAGCAAAGGTTATTGGGAGATTAACAATGGGTACCACTGGCTGTTTGGTTTTGATTCCTTTCCTAGTCATCCACAACAAAAACTTATATAGTGCCTTTAACATAGTAGCACCTGAAGAAGTCCTTCTCTGTGTGCCACATCGACCATCGCCAGTGGGAAGCCCAGGCCGTAGATTGTGATGCCTGGAGATGCAACATCAGGAGGGCTACAGATACCTTTGAGACTGAGCGAACAACCAGCATGAACGAGAAAAGCAGGAGAAGGATAGATCCAATTACCCCCAGCAGCAACTACACCTTCACTTGTACCTGCTGTGGGAGAATCTGACGGTCACAGATTGGCCTGACTAGCCACCAGTGGGCCTGCAAGCGATGAGGACAACCTTCCCAAAATCTTTGTCCACGAAGAAATGCCAAGAAAGAAAAAAAAATACAAGGCATTTCACAGGAGCATTATCAAACAAAATTTAACACAGAGCCACATAAGGAGACATTAGAGCAGATGACCTAAAACTTGGTCAAAGAAGTAGGTTTTAGGAGCTTCTTAGGAGGAACGAGAGGTTTAGGGAGGGAATTCCTGAGCTTAGGGTCTTGGCAGCTGAAGGGCTAGTCACCAATGATACAGCAATTAAAATCAACAATGTGCAAGAGGCCTGAATTGGAGGAGTGCAGAGATCTCGGTGGATTGTAGGGCTGGAGGAGATTACAGTGGTAGAGAGGGGGTGAGCCCACGGAGGACTTTGAAAACAAAGATGAGAATTTTAAAATTGAGGTGTTGCAGGATTGGGAGCCAATGTAGACCAATTGATGCTCTACTCTACTGCAACTTGTAGGAAGAATATATTTGCAACAAAGGTTCACCAGGCTGATCCCTGGGAAGGCGGGATTGTCCTACGAGGAGAGATTGAGGAGACTGGGTCTATATTCTCTGGAGTTCAGAAGAATGAGAGGTGATCTCTTGAAGTTTACAAAATTCTTACAGGGTTCGACAGGTAGATGCAGGAAGGATATTTCCCTTGGCTGGGGTCTCTGGAATCAGGGGACTCAGTCTCGGAGTAAGAGGTAGCCCATTTAGGACTGAGATTAGCAGGAATTTCTTCACTCAGAGAGTAGTGAATCTTTGGAATTCTCTGCCTCAGAGGGCTGTGGAGGCTCAGTCATTGAGTATGTTCAAGACAGAAGTCGATAGATTTCTAGATATTAAGGATATCAAGGGATATGGGGATAGTGCGATAAAATGGCATTGAGGCAGAAGATCAGCCATGATCTGGTGAAGTGGAGGAGCAGGCTCGAGAGTCTGCATGGTCTACTCCTCCTATTTCCTATGTTCCTATGATCAGGCCTGAGACCTGGACTTCCTGATCTACATGGCTTAGTTAACAGGAAAGCCATCAAAGGTGTCCATCTGAACATTTTATATCTTGGGTCAGTTGCGTATCCATCACATGCAGACACTCATTCCCATGTTTAAGAAACTTCAAAGCAGAATCCACCTAACTAGTTTGCCTGTGGCTAATGTGCAGTTCGCTCTGTCCCTGCAGGCACACATGCCATTTTCCTAGGTACAAGTTGGCAAGAGCCAAGGTTTAGGAGTCCCAAATGTGTGTAGTGAAACTGCTGGAGTTTAACCAGTCTGGTCATTCTGATGCAAGAAAAACCTGAGGTTACAAGTTGGTGATTAGGACAACCGTCAGTGGAACATTTACTGCCTTTAGTTCCACTACTCCTAATGATTGACCAGGCGGAAGAGGGGAGGGAAGAAAATGGTATACCTTTATTTTGTTTTCCTCTGGTGACCTTGAATATCAGCCATCAAAAACAGAATTCTAATTTATCAGGGGTGTCGGTAAAGGTAAACTTTTTTTGACACTGATTTGGGTTCAGTGGCACCCAATCAGATAACTTATGGTTCCTGTGAGCATTTACAAACCCTGGTGACACCACCGCCAAAAACTGACTTGGAACAGAACCAAGTGTGCTAATGCTCCTGTGAGTTACAAAAAAAGTGTATGGTTCTTCTGTGGATAGCTATCCCTATATTCAATACAAATGTGAGTTTTCCATCCTGGTCATTTGCTTATGCATGTGAACTCTGAATCATCTGTTATTCTGATAGCTCCAATGGTAAAACACTGGTCCCACCTCAGATAGACCAGAATGGTCCCTTGCTCTGTGCTGATCTTGGTCAAGGGGCAGGAGGGCTGTAATTGGGCTTTATTGCCCCTGAGCTATGGAAGGGAAAATAACGATAGTATCAGATAATGTTACTGTTACTGCTGCTGATCACTCTTCAGTCACTACTGGAAACTACGCATGTGTGAGGCTGGGTTTGAGTTGCATTGTGATGCACTCTGATAAGCTGACTACTTGTGCTCAAACTTGGGGAACTGTATGTTAATTGCATATTGATTGTATTTCATTGTATGCAGATGATGGGCATCTGCCCATCTGGGCAGATTCCCTGGAGATTCCCTGGTGCTCCTACAAATAGGAACAGGCTGAAACTGGCATTGTTGGGTTAGGTGGTGCATGTTTGTAATGTGTATTTCTGTAAACAAAAGCTGATAAAAGTGTGTAAAGATTGGCTCCAGTTCTAACCTTTAGTGCCTGGCTTTCGGGAATGGAACACTGGACAGGGTATCAGAGGGTTGTCGCCAAATAGAATATCTAAAATTTTCAGAACAGAAATAGTCCCTTCGGCACACTTGGTCCATGCCATTGTTTATGCTCCACATGAGCCTCCTCCCACTTCACTTAAATTAACCCTACTGGCAAATCCTTTTAATAATTTTAAAATTGATGACATTCGTTTAAAAATAAAACATCACTGGCTCCTCAACTATCAAAACTCACAATTTTAAAAACCTTTGTTAAATCTCCTCTTGGCCTTCTCTGTTTCAATGGAAATAATCCTGGTATCTAATGTCTCTCCTTATAACTGCAGTTTTCCATCACTGGCATCATCCAGGTGAATCTACGTTATACACCAGTGGCATTAAATCTCGGCATGAATGCGGAAGATTAATAAAAACATGTTAGCACTGTTAAGGCACAGGCACAATGAACCGAATGGCCGTCTTCTGCTCTAGATGATTCTATGTTCCAAACTAATCTTCTCATATATTGAGTCACCAAACCAACAAATATTATTGTCTTAAATTAAGTCCTTTATTAATGCATTATGAGTTTGCTTGCAGCTGTAAGCAGCAGCCAGTACATAATGTACTTCTTTGAGAGAATAATTGCATGGTTAACCTATCACACATATAATTAGTCTATCATAATCATATACCTCCGCTCCAATGTAAATCTGGTATTCTCAAGGGGAAGGAGCTTCAAGACAGACATTAGCATCTCGACCTATTCACATGTTACTTGGCTCAGATCAGTGCTGATACAGAAGGCTGGGAAGGTGATTTCTCAACAGCTGGCAATCTTAGAAGTGCATTTGAGTAAATGCAGCTTGAACAGAGAAAAAAATCATAAAGGTCAGAGGTGTCATTTCAGTTATTGCAGGATATTCTGTGACAGAGACTATCTCAGGCTGCAGTTGTATCGTGGGGTTCCATATGCAGTAATTATAAAATTCATAATGTTTTCTGATGGATATAAATTATAACTTTACTCTGGTATTAACTTACAAATGATCAATTGTGCCTTCAGCCCATTACAGCCTTCCGAAACAGAGCTGATCTGTAGGCGATTTTAAAAGCTTAGTTAATTAATGAAGGCACTGGATTCTCATCACAGAACCTCTTTCTAAGATGTGGTTCAATGTTTGACTGTATTTACTGTGCTACTGATAGTGTAGGGTGTTTTATTTAGTTAACTATTGTTAGATTAATAAACTTACTGCCTGTTTCTGTCGTAACCATCTTTTAAAACCAATAGTAACACAAAATTGCCATTTATTTTTTTCCTGTAACTTATTCTCAGTGTTGGCTGTGGCTCAATGGACACTGCTCTCACTGCTGAATCAGAAGGTTGTGGGTTTAAGTCCCATGCCTGAGACTTAAGTGCAAAATCAAGACTAAAACTTCAGTGTAGTACTGAGGGAATGTTGCACTGTTGGATGTGCTGTCTTTCAGATAAGACAATAAACCAAATCCTTGTCTGTCCTCTCATGTGAATGCAAAAGATCCGATAGTGCTATTTTGAAGCAGAGCAGGGGAGTTCTCCCCATTGTTCCAGCCAATATTTAACCCTCAACCAACATTACGAAAACAGATAAGCTGGTTACTTTCTAGTTGCATTGTGGGATCTTGCAGTGCACAATCTGGCTGCTGCATTTCCAACATTACAGCAGCAACTGCACTACAAACTCACTTAATTGATTGGAAAATGCTTAGTGGCATCTGAGGTTGGGAAAGGTGCTAAACAAATGCAAAAATAAAATGCTGCAGATGCTGGAAATCTGAAATAAATGCTGGAAATACTCAGCAGGTCAGGCAGAATCTGTGGAGTGAGAAACAGTGTTAATGTTTCAGGTGGATGATCTTTCATCAGAACTGGAAAAAGTTAGGGATGTAACAGTTTTTAAACAAGTACAGAGGCAGAGAAAGGGAGAGGGAAGAAAAGAATAAAAAGGAAGGCCTGTGATCGAGTGGAAGGCAGAAGAGATTAAAAAACAAAAGGGATGATGGTGCAAGGCAAAAGAGGGCGATAATGGTGAATCACACAACAAATGGGACAAGTAAAGAAACAAAAGATGGGTCTGGAGGAGGTGTAGCGGCAACAGCAGAACCATTACCAGCATTTGCTCTCAGAAGAAATGAGTGGTAGTTGTGTTCTGAAACTGTTGAACTAAATTTTGAGTCTTGAAGCCATATAATGGCTACATAAATGGAAGTCTACCTTTTAGTTTGTATTTGAAGAATGAGAGGTGATCTCATTGAGGCATATAAAATTCTTACAGGGTAGATGCAGGAAGGATGTTTCCCTTGGTGGGGGAAACTGTGTTTCAGAATAAGAAGTAGGCCATTTAGGACTGAGATGAGGAGGAATTTCTTCACTCAGAGGGTGGTGAATCTTTGGCAATCTCTACCCCAGAGGACTGTGGAGGCTCAGTCATTGATTATTTAAGATAGGGATTGCTAGATTTCTGGATATTATAGATATCAATGGATATGGGGATAGTGCAGGAAAATGGCATTGAGGTAGAAGATCAGAAATAATCTAGTTGAATGGTGGAGCAGGCTCGAGGGGCCAAATGGCCTAAGGCTGCTCCTATTTCCTATGTTTTTCTCCCGACATCATCCATCTACACTGAACAAGATCACCATTTAGAAAAAAGGTAGAAAATGCTAGCGGTTCATAAAGGGTCAGTCTGCATTTGAAAGAAAAGAGAGGCTCAATTTTACCAATCTCACACTCAAAGTGAGTTTAGAACATAGAACATAGAACAGTACAGCACAGTACAGGCCCTTCAGCCCACGATGTTGTGCCGAACCTTTAACCTACTCTAAGATCAAACTAACTACCTACCCTTCATTCTACTATCATCCATGTACCTATCCAAGAGTCGCTTAAATACCCCTAATGTATCAGCTTCTACTACCACCGCTGGCAGCGCATTCCACGCACCCACCACTCTCTGTGTAAAGAACCTACCTCTGACATCTCCCCGAAACCTTCCTCCAATCACCTTAACATTATGCCCCCTGGTGATAGCCCTTTCCACCCTGGGAAAAAGTCTCTGACTATCCACTCTATCTATGCCTCTCATCATCTTGTACCCCTCTATCAAGTCACCTCTCATCCTTCTTCGTTCCAATGAGATAAGCCCTAGCTCCCTCAATCTTTCTTCGTAGGACATGCCCTCCAGTCCAGGCAGCATCCTGGTAAATCTCCTCTGCACCCTCTCTAAAGCTTCCACATCCTTCCTATAATGAGGCGACCAGAACTGAACACAATATTCTAAGTGTGGTCAAACCAGGGCTTTATAGAGCTGCAGCATAACCTCGCGGCTCTTAAACTCAATCCCCCTGTTAATGAAAGCCAACACACCATATGCCTTCTTAACAACCCTATCAACTTGGGTGGCAACTTTGAGCGATCTATGGACATGGACCCCAAGATCCCTCTGTTCCTCCACACTACCAAGAATCATGTCTTTAAGCCTGTATTCCGCATTCAAATTCGACCTTCCAAAATGAATCACTTCACACTTTTCCAGGTTGAACTCCATCTGCCACTTCTCAGCCCAGCTCTGCATCCTGTCAATGTCCCGTTGCAACCTACAACAGCCTTCCACACTATCCACAACTCCAGCAACCTTTGTGTCATCAGCAAACTTGCTAATCCAGCCTTCCACTTCCTCATCCAAGTCATTTATAAAAATCACAAAGAGCAGAGGTCCCAGAACAGATCCTTGTGGAACACCACTGGTCACCGAGCTCCATGCTGAATACTTTCCATCTACTACCACCCTCTGACTTCTATGGGCCAGCCAATTTTGTATCCAGACAGCCAACTTTCCCTGAATCCCGTGCCTCCTTACTTTCTGAATGAGCCTACCATGGGGAACCTTATCAAACGCCTTGCTAAAGTCCATATACACCACATCCACTGCTCTTCCTTCATCAATGTGTTTTGTCACATCTTCAAGGAATTCATAAGGCTTGTGAGGCACGACCTGCCCCTCACTAAGCCATGCTGACTGTCTCTAATCAAACCATGCTTTTCCAAATAATCATAAATCCTGTCTCTCAGAATCCTCTCCAATAATTTGCCCACTACCAACGTAAGACTGACTGGTCGATAATTCCCAGGGTTATGCCTATTCCCTTTCTTGAACAAGGGAACAACATTTGCCACCCTCCAATCATCTGGTACTACTCCAGTGGACAGTGAGGACGCAAAGATCATCGCCAAAGGCGCGGCAATCTCTTCCCTCGCTTCCCGTAATATCCTTGGGTATATCCCATCTGGCCCCGGGGACTTATCTGTCCTCATGTCTTTCAAAATTTCCAGCACATCCTTCCTCTTAACATCAACCTGTTTCAGCATATCAGCCTGTTTCACGCTGTCCTCACAAACGACAAGGTCCCTCTCACTAGTGAATACTGAAGCAAAGTATTCATTTAGGACCTCCCCTACCTCCTCCAACTCCAGGCACAAGTTCCCTCCACTATCCCTGATCGGCCCTACCCTCACTCTGGCCATCCTCTTGTTCCTCACATAAGTGTAGAACGCCTTGGGATTTTCCTTAATCCTACCCGCCAAGACTTTTTCATGTCCCCTTCAAGCTCTCCTAAGTCCATTCTTCAGTTCCTTCCTGGCTACCTTGTAACCCTCTAGAGCCCTGTCTGATCCTTGCTTCCTCAACCTTAAGTTAGTTTAGTTCAGATAATCGTAGCTACACGCACTGTGGGCCTAGTTCTCTTCGAATATGGCTGCCCAACAGTGAACTTACTCTAACAGAGGTTAAAAAATCAGGATTCAACAACAGCTCACGCTGCAAGTATTCTGGATCATCACTCTTTCCTCTCACCATTATTAATGTTGACCTATCTCTCATGCAGATGTCACAGAGCTAAATTAACATCAAGCTGAGGAATTCCTGCTTACGCTAAATGTACCACACAATATCCAAATGATTTTGTATTTACTTGCCACTTTTAGTACTCTGTCGTTGCGAAAGGTGCTGAGTGGGAAAAATCATGTTTGGAAAACCCCCCACCCAACATGAGCTAACTGCTCACTGGGTGATCTCATGCGAATGCAATGCAGATTGAGGCCCATCCAGTAAGATGGAACTGATCAGGATACAGTGGAATTCTGCTCCATTAAGGCACGCTACACCATGGCTGATTCACTAAGCACCATGTGGAACCGATGCTGAGCACTAGCCCAACAGACCCAAGAAAGTCAAGCAGGACTCCTTTCTTACTCAATATGCAAGAAGTCCAACAAATTACCATTCACTGCTGGATCTAGTCATAGGAAATGAACCAGAGGAGATATAAGAAGTAAGGGTAGGGGTACATCTAGGTAATAGCAATCAGAATGTAATAATGTTTAAAATTTCAATTAGACGAAGTCATGGACTGGGGAAAAGCTAATTTTATCGGGATGAAAATGAGACAGGGTCAAAAAATGAGACGAAAGAAAATGGCAAATACTAAGTACATAGGTAATTAAGGAGAGGATGACAAAAGGAAATACGAAAACCTTAGTTATGTAATGTAGGCTCTTTATAGGGTGGCCTCAGTGTCATTATCAATATAACAATCATCCAGGCAAACACAAAGAGAGGTGACATATTAGAATGGAGCTTTGGTACAGTGAAGTCCGACTTTGACAATTACTACCTGACCATAACATAGGAACATAGGAACATAGGAGCAGGAGTAGGCCATTCAGCCCATCGAGTCTGCTCCGCCATTCAATATGATCATGGGTGATCATCCACTTCAATGCCTTTTTCCCAAGCTATCCACTTATGTCATTTGTATTTAGAAATCTGTCAATCTCTGTTTTAAACATACTCAATGACTGAGCTTCCACAACCCTCTGGAGTAGAGAATTCCAAAGATTCACAACCCTCTGAGTAAAGAAATTTCTCCTCATCGCTGTTTTAAGCGGCTTCCCCCTTATTTTGAAATTGTGTCCCCTGGTTCGAGATTTCCCAACCAGGGGAAACATCTTAGCTGCATCTACCCTGTCTATCCCTTTAAGTATTTTGTAGGTTTCAATGAAGCCACCTCTCATTCTTTGAAACTCTAGAGAATACAGGCCCAGTTTCCCCAATCTCTCTTCATAGTACAGTCCCGCCATCCCAGGAAGAAGTCTGGTGAATCTTTGTTACACTCCCTCTATGGCAATAATATCCTTCCTAAGGTAAGGGGACCAAAACTGCACACAGTACTCCAAGTGCAGGCTAACCAAGGTTCTATACAATTGAAGCAAGACTTCACTACTCCTGTACTCAAATCCTCTTGCGATAAATGCTAACATATTATTAGCCTTCCTAATTGCTTGCTACACCTGCATGTTAGCTTTCAGTGACTTATTGACAAGAACACCCAGGTCCCTTTGTACATCTACATTTTCTAATCTCTTACCATTTAAGAAATACTCTGCACATCTGTTCCTCCTACCAAAGTGGATAACCTCACATTTTTCCACATTATATACCATCTGCCACATTTTTGCCCACTCACTAAGTCTGTCCAAATCCCCTTGAAGCCATTTTGCATCTTCCTCACAACACACATTCCCACCTAGTTTTGTGCCATCTGCGAACTTGAAAATACTGTATTTGTTCCCCACATCCAAATCATTGATCTATATTGTGAACAGCTGTGGCTCAAGCACTGATCCCTGCAGTACCCCACAAGCCACAGCCTGCCAACGCGAGAATGGCCCGTTTATCCCTACTCTCTGCTTTCTATCTGTTAACCAATCCTTAATCCATGCCAGTACATTACCTCCTACCCCATGTGCTTTAATTTTGCTAACCAACCTCCTGTGGGGGTCTTTATTAAAAGACTTCTGAAAATCCAAGTATACCATGTCCACCGCCTCCCCTTTATCAATTCTGTTAGTAACATCCTCAAAAAACTCCAACAGGTTCGTCAAACATGATTTCCCATTCATAACTCCATGTTGACTATGCCCAATCAGATCATTATTATCCAAGTGTCCATTTGTCACATCCTTTAGAATAGATTCTAACATTTTCCCAACAACTAATGTAAGGCTAACAGGTCTATAATTCCCTGTTTTCTCTCTCCCTCCCTTCTTAAATAGTGGGGTGCTATTTGCAACCTTCCAATTTGCAGGAACCACTCCAGAATCTATAGAATTTTGGAAGATGATCACCAATGCATCCATTAACTCCATAGCTACCTCTTTCAAAACTCTGGGATGTAGAATATCAGGTCCTGGAGACTTATCAACCTTCAGTCCCATTAATTTCTCCAATGCAAACTTCTTACTCATACTAATTTCCTTCAATTCCTCATTCCCCCTAATCCCTTGGATCTCTGATTCTGGGAGATTTCTTATATCTTCCTCAGTGAAGACAGACACAAAGTAATCATTTAGCTTCTCTGCCATTTCTCTATTCTCCATTATAAATTCTCCTGACTCTGCCTGTAATGGACCCACATTTGTCTTAGCCATACGTTTCCTTTTTACCTACCTATAGACGCTTTTACAGTCCATTTTTATATTTTTTGCGAGCTTACATTCATATTCTATTCTCCCTTTCTTTATCAGTTCCTTGGTTCTCCTTTGCTGTATTCTAAAATCCTCCCAATCCTCAGGTTTACTCCCATTTCTGGCAACTTTATAGGCCTTTTCTTTTAATCTTATACAATTCTTAACTTCTTTTGTTATCCACAGTTGACTGCCTTTACTTTTGGGGTTTTGTGCCTTGAAGGAATGTATAGTTGCTGTCAACTGTAATATTTCTTTAAAGGCTATCCATTGTCTATGTACTGTCAGACCTTTTAATGTATTTTCCCAACCCACCTCAGCCAATTTTCCCTCATACCTTCATAATTTCCTTTGTTCAAATTTAACACCCTGGCTTCAAATTGAACTAGCTCACTTTCTAACATAATGTAAAATTCTATCATAATATGGTCAGTCATCCCTAAAGATTCTTTTACAACAAGATTATTAATTAGCCCTTTCTCATTACATAATACTAGATCTAAAATAGCCTGTTCTCTGGTCAGTTCCTCAACATACTGCATTAGAAAACCATCCCTAACACACTCCAGAAATTCATCCTCCACAGCATTAGTGCTCATTAGGTTTACCCGATCTATATGCAAATTAAGGTCACCCATGATTACTGTATTACCCATGTCATGTGCTTCTTTAATCTCCTGATTAATACCATGCCCCACACTGCTACTATTGTTTGGAGACCTATAAACAACTCCTATCAATGTTTACTGCTCCTTGCTGTTTCTTAGCTCCACCCAAACAGATTCCACATTTTGTTCTTCCAATCTGAGATCCTCCCTTACTAACGTATTGATCCTACCTCTTATTATCAGCACAACACCACCGACTTTTCCTTTTGGCCTGTTCTTCATAAATGTCGAATATCCTTGACTATTCAGTTCCCGGTCTTGGTCGCCCTGTAGCCATGTTTCCATGATGGCAATTCGATTATATCTATTTACCTCTATTTGGGCCTTTAAATCCTCTACCTTGTTATCCATAGTCCATATTTATTAACCAACAAAGCGTGAGATATATTGGGAGTAACTTTTTGGCTAAGCATTCTTGGCACATCATTCTAGGAATGTGAAAGATAAAAATTTACCTCTAATTTTTCCACTTGTAGAGGAGACCAAAACTAGGCACTACAAATATAAGATAGCCTCTATTAAAGCCTAATTGGAATTTAGGAAAAAAACTTCTTTACCCAGGGAGTGGTTAGAATATGGAACTTGCTACCAGGTGGAGTGGTTGAGGTGAATAGCTTAGTTGATTTTAAGGGGAAGCTCAAATGATGGAGAGAAGAATAGAAGGATATGCTGATAGGGTGAGATGAAGAAAGGTGGGAGGAGGTTTGAATGCTGGGATGGACCAGTTGGCTGAGTGGCCTGTTTCGGTGCTGTACATTCTATGTAATTCTGTAATGTAATGTTCCTTAATGGTAAAATCTGATGAAATAGTCAGTGAACATAGATTAATCAAGCATATTCTAAGAAAAAACACAATGGAGACAGAAATTAAATTTATAATTGAGTCATTTATAATCCTGGCTGTAGTACTGAAGTCTTGTGCTCTAGAACTAGCTGTGCCCCTAGCCAAGCTATTCTAGTACAGCTACAACACTGGCATCTACCCATCAATGTGGAAAATTGCCCAGGTCTACTCTCAATCATCAGCCAAGTGATGGAAGGTGTTGTTGACAGGGCACTTACTCAGCAATAGGCTGCTCACCAATGTTCAGTTTGGGTTCCGCCAGGGCCACTTGGCTTCATACCTCATTACAACCTTGGTCCAAACATGAACAAAACAGCTGAATTGCAGAGGTGAAGTGAGACTGACTGTCCTTGACATCAAGGCAGCATTTGACTATGTGTGGCATCAAGGAACCTTAGCCAAATTGAAGTCAATGGGAATCAGGGGAAAAGTCTCCACTAGTTGGTGTCTTACCTAGCGCAAAGGAAGATGGTTGTGGTTGTTGGAGGACACTGATCAACTCAGCCCCAAGACATCACTGTAGGAGTTCCTCAGGGTAGTTTCCTAGGTCCAACCATCTTCAGCTGCTTCATCAATGGCCTTCTCTCCATCTTAAGGCCAGAAGTGGGAATGATCCCTCATGATTGCACAGTGTTCCTTGTAATTAGTAACTCCTCAGATACTGAAGCAGTCCATGCCTGTATGCAGCAAGACCTGGACAACATTCAGGCTTGGGCTGATAAGTGGCAAGTAACATTTGTGAGACACAAGTGCCAGGTAATGACCATCACCAACAAGACAGGATCTAACCATCTCCCCTTGACATTCAAAGACTTTGCCATCTCTGAATCCGCCACCATAACATCCGGGGTGGGGGGGGGGGGGGGGGTTACCATTCAAAGAAGCTTAACTGGACCAGCCACGTATATACTGTGGCTGCAAGAGCAGAACAGAGGCTGGCAATTCCGCAGTGAGTAACTAATCTCCTGACTCCTCAAACCTGTCCACCATCAACAAGGCACAAGTCAAGAGTGTGCTGGAATACTCTCCACTTGCCTGATTGGTTGCAGCCTCAACAACACTCGAGAAGCTCAAGACCATCCAGAACAAAGCAGCCCGCTTGATTGGCACCCCACCCGCCATCCTAAACTTTGGCCGTAATTTAAGTTGGGCGGAAGGCCCTGCCCACCGGCTGAAAAGTTGGTGGCGAGTCAGCCTCTGCCGGGCCTGGGGGGCGCAGACCTGGATCTTTGGCTCCCCAGGCCTTTGAGGCAGGAAGTCCGGCCTAAGGGAGCTGCCGGCCAATCAGCGGGCCGGCAGCTCAGTGCCAGCAGCGCCACCGGGAGCGGTGGCCATTGCTGGGACTACACTCAGCCATCGGAGACAACAGGAAGGACAGCCCCGGAACTCATGTACGTTTTTAGGGCCTCATCGGGGACAATCGGTTTCACGCCACAAGGCAAGTGGGGTTGGTTAGGGGGACAGGGGGAGTGTTGTGCGATGGGGGAAGTTGAGGCTTCGGGGGTGGCCCTCTGTGGGGCACAGGATGCCCGATCAGGAGGGACCACTCCCCAGTCCACCAGAAGGCTACCTGTTTTAACCAGGTGGGGTTCTTGGGGGCTTTGCCATCCAGCCAAGGGTAAAATACCTGCAACGGTGGGAGGAGTCCCTTAGGTGGCAGCTAATTAGCTACTTAAGGGCCTTGATTTGCCTGGGACAGGTGGGCTGTTTCTCACCAACATCGCCCCGCATAAAATTGCAGGGGGGCGGAAGGGGGTTGGGAATGGCCCCCCGCCTCCCACTCAATTTTACGTGCCCCTCTCCCCCCACCCCTGCCACCAGCCTGCTCATTGGGGAGCTGTAAAATTCCGGCCATTCACTCTGTTCACCACTGGCAGCAGTGTGTACCATCTACAAGGATGCACTGCAGCAACGTGCCAAGGCTCTTTTGACAGCACCTTCCAAACCCACAGCCACTACCACCTAGAAGGACAAGAGCAGAGCTGCATGGGGACACAACCTGTAAATTCCCCTCCGAGACACACACCATCCTGACTTGGCATTGTATTGCCGCTCCTTCACTGTCACTGGGCCAAAATGCTGGAACTCTCTTCCTAACAGCATTGTGGGTGTAACTACCCCACACAGACTGCAACGGTTCAAGAAAGTGGTTCAAGAAGGCGGCTCACCACCACCTTCTCAAGGGCAAGTAAGGATGGTCAATAAAATGCTGGCCTTGCCAGCGACACTCACATCCCATAAATAAATCATATTAAAATAAAATCAGTCGGTTTGTTAATGCTCTTTTCGTTTCTTTATACTTCTGCCTTCTCTGTCAGTATTTGCATATATGTGTCATATAGGTAATGTAATTTGAGTTCTGTACTTTCGGGATTATGCCAGTAAGGATTGTCAGAGCATCTTCAACACATGGACTCCAGCAATTCCAGAAGAGATCCAAGTATCATCTTCTTGAGGGTGACTGCGGGGGCGGGGTGGGGGGAGAGGGCAAGTAATAAATTCAATGGCTATTTAGGGGGTGGGAGAGGGGCAATGTAAATGCATTTAAATTTATATATTACCTGTTGCTTTATAAATTTAAATGGAATGATCGGACTCAAAGCCCTTTGAAAATAGCACCAGCGCCCGCACACAGGCAATAAATGCTGGTCATGCCATTTCCGAGAAGGAGTAATAACAAAAGTTTTAAAAGTTGCTAAACTAACCAGATTTCGTGGTTGAGGGGCAACAGTCACTAGGAATAGTTTGTAGATGAGTTTATGCTGACCCCTTTTCACATACGAGGTTTTTTTATGTTGAAATATTTATTGATATACTGTCAAAATATTTCTCTCCACCTATATACACCACACAGTAGTTTTCCAACTTCATACTCCTGTCAAGAAAACTCACGCACAGAGCACAAATATCACAAATTTAGCTGTGATGCACGCAGTGTTTCTGATGATTCAGAAATAACCACACTGGGCCATTTTCATCCACCTCCCAGTGCCAAGGCAGGGGTCAGTAAATAACTCATGTGCTGCACTGTTGGATGTGCCATCCTTTGGATGAGATGTTAAGGAAGCACTGGGCTGCAATTTATACTGTGGCGGGCGAAAGCGATGGCAGTCTGCACGTTGCACAGCCATCGCAATAGTCAGTGCGGCGGATCACTTAAATAGCCAGGGTGGACCAGCCCACCCCCCCCCCCCCCGATGACGTGGAGGGGGCGGGCTATCTGTCCCCGGCATTGGCGTCAACTACCTGTGTGCAGGCGCTGACACCATTTTCAAAGGGCTTCGAGCCCGACCATTCCATTTAAATTTATAAAGCAACAGGTAATATAAAAATTTAAATCCATTTACATTGCCCCTCTGCCACCCCCCAAATAACCCTTGAATTAATTACTTGCCCTCTTCCCCCCCAAAACACTTACCTTGGCCAGCTGACCTTTCTCCCTCAAAGTGCATAAACTTTGCACTATAACCCTTCCCAATATCCCCTACGCCAATATGACTTTGACCCCGCTCCCCACCCCCGCACCCTCTGCACTGAGAAACTTACCTGCTCCCCCTTCCCCACCAGTGTTCCACTCGTTTCCCTGGACAGGGATCCGAAGGCGTGGGAGTGCCAGCCACTGGCACCAATATCGCTCCAGGATAGATGGTGGGAGCATAAAGGTAATTAATTTGTTTATTTTAATGAATTTAAATATTTAAATTGGGGCTCGCATCGCCAAGTGACGGGGGAGGGGGCTGCCACGCGGCCTCTCCACCGCTGGCAATATCAGACCAGGCCTTCCCAGCCTCAAGGCCTGTGGCGGGCCTCTCCTGGAGGCATTTTCGGCACCCCCCTCCATGTCCCTCGATGTCGGGGGGGTTTGAAGTCTGTAAAAGTCAGCCCACTCTCAGGTTGTTCAGGTGGAGGTAAAAGATCCCTCAATACTGGTTATATGACAGCAGTCAGGGAAGTTCTCCACAGTATACTGGCTAGCATTTACTACTCAATTAACACCAATAAAACAGATTATCGAGTCAGTTCTGTCATTGCTGTTTGTGGAACCTTCCTGTGTGAAAATTAGTTACCACATTGGGACAGTGACCACAATTCAAAAGTACTTCATTGGTTCCGGACCACTTTGGGATACCATGTGGATGTGAAAGGTGCTATATAAATGCAAGCCTTTTTTATTCTTTCTTGCGAATTTTCTATTTATATATCCCATGCATCATTGATAACTGATAGAGATCGATTAACATGATAAGCCGACAGCTCCTTTATTGTTGTATTATGCAACACTACCAGGATGGGAGAAATGGAATTGGAATCACCTTAGTTTTTTCTCATCTAGCAATTCCTATGTTCCTCATTCGGAAGCATAATTAAAAGTTTAATATCTCTTCTGGGAAATTTGGAAGGAAACAGGGGGTGCTCTTTCACTTTTACTGCTAGCTGGAAAACGGGATGGATTGAATGCCGATGGGAGCACATCTTTGTGGGATATAAAACAGGTTGCTTATCACTACTGCCCATTCACCCCATTATCATCTCTTTGTCCGTAAACATGACATGTAAGAATATTTCTTGCAGATTCTCACTGTAGAAAATATGCAATTTTCTAGAGTGATTCAGTACAATTTCTAAGTCTCGTATTTTACATTCAAGTCTGCGATTACATGAGGTGAAGCCAAAGAGTGAATGAAATATTGATGTAGCTTTTCAGTTTTTCATTCCTTTTATTTCTGCATAAAACATTGTGTCCCATCTGTCAACCTGGGAACTGCTGAAGGGAAACAGTAAAAAAATAAAATGTTCACATTTTTCTCTGTGCGACTGGATATAGACTGTGCGCATATTAATGGTCTCTTTGTTTGCAATATTGATTAACCCTGCTGCTGTTCTTAGTTGGGAATTAGATCGGATGCAAATCAAGCTTAAAAATCACAAGTTTTATCATATTTTGCTGGTGTGAGAGTCGTTTATTTTCTATAGTGAGCACCTGCAAGAAATATTCTTACGTGTCACTTGCCTCAGAGTCAGAAAGTCACAGGTTCAAGATCCACTCGAGAGAATTCAGCACAAACTCTAGGCTGACGCTCCCAGTGCAGTACTGAGGGAGTGCTGCACTGTCAGGTGTCGTCTTTCGGGTGAGACATTAAACAGAGATCTCGGCCGGAATTTTACGCCCCCCCCCCCCCCAAAGAGCGGGAGGGTGGTGGGAGGGGCGTAAAATGGAGCGGGAGGCTAGGGGAGCCCTTCCTGATCCGCTTCCACCTCCACCGCCACTTTACGCATTGCAGCAGTGGCGGAAAATGCCCCGCCTGCCCCAAGCCAACCAAAGCCCTTAAGTGGCCACTTAATGGCCACTTAAGAGCCACCGCTTGCTGCCACGGGGATTTTACAAAATTGACAAAAGCAGGCAGCTCTCTGACGGCCTGGGGTGGGGCCCTCATGATTGGGCACCTTGTGCCCGAGAGAGGGCCGCCTCCCACTGCCCCAACCACCCCCAACACGCAACATGCCCCCCATTCCCCCAATAGACCACACCTTGCCTCTCCGGGGCCCAACCAATCACCCCCGGCGAGGCATCAAAAACTTACCTTGGTTCCGGGACTCCCAAACATCTTCTTCTTGATGCTGGGCTGCAGGTCCAGCAGTGATCACTGCTCCCTGTGGAGCTGCTGGGACTAAGATCTGCCAGCCCACTGATTGGCCGGCAGCTCCATTAAACGGGAGTTAGATATTAGGAAGTAAAGATGTGCTCCAGATCATAAGAAACCTGATGTCTGCCTGCAGGAGTGAAGAGTGACACTGACCCTATGAGACAAAGGCAATTGCAACAGTCAGTAAAGGTTCTAAGGGAAGTTTTTCAAATGTGGAATCCAATAACAGAAATTGCAATAAATTTGAATGAAACTTACATTTGTGCAGCACTCTCATGGTCAAAGGATGGATAGAGATGAAGGAATTAATACAACCCATCTTAACCTAACCATTCAGAAAAAAAGCTTACATTCCCTCTTTATGTCACCTGTATTGGAATAAATCTAAAAGTTTAACCTCCATTTCCCATCTCACTGACCATTGCAAATGTCAATCACTCTAGGTGAGAAAGTAATCCCTGACATCTGTCCTAAATGGCCTTTTCACCAGCTTTGGAGGTACTATTGAACTACTGAATGTAGTGGGAAAGATATAGAAGAGCAAATTTGCAGGGAAATTACAGAGAGGTGCAGGAACTATAGAGTAGTGATAATAGGGAACTTTAACGATCCTAAAATAGACTGGGATAGTAATATTGAAAAGGGCAGAGAGGGGGATGAGTTTCTGAAGTGTGTTTCGGAGAATTTTCTTGATCAACACATTTCCAGCCTAACAAGGAAGGAGGCATCTGGTTCTGGGGAATGAGATGGGTCAAGTGGATCAATGTCAGTAAGGGAATATTTAGGGAACAGTGATCACAGTATCATAAGGTTTAGATTAGCTATGGAAAAAGACAAAGAGCAATCTAGAGTAAAAAAATACTTAATTGGAGGAGGTCCAATTTCAGGGGTTGAGAACAGACCTGTCCCGGGTAATGAAAACAGAAAATGTTGGAAATATCCAGAAGATCAGGCAATATTTTGATTACAGCCTTTCATCAGATCCTGCCCCAGGTAAACTGGAATGAATTATAGGCAGGGAATACTGTAACAGAACAATGAGAGGAGATGATTTGGGTACAGTTGAGGTACATCCCCATGAGGGGACTAGTAGGGCAACCGAAGCCAGAGCTCCCTGGAAGACAGAAGAGATAGAGACTAAGATGAAGCAGTAAAAGGAAGCATATGACAGATGTCAGGTTGATAATACAGGTGACAACCAGGCTAAATATAGAAATTTCAGAGAAGTGCAAAAAGAAGTAAGAGAAGCAAAGAGAGAATATGAGAAGAGACTGGCAATTAACATGAAGGGGAATCTAAAAGTTTTCTATAGGCATATAACTAGCAAGAGGAGGGGTGGGACAAAAAAGGGGATCTATGCATGGAGGTAGAAGGCATGGTTGAGGTATTGAATGAGTACTTTGCATCTTTTTTTACCAAGGAAGAAGATACTGCAAAAGTTATAATGAAGGAAGAAGTCATTGAGTTACTGGATGGGCTCAAAATTGATAAAGCGGAGTTATTAGAAAAGCTGGCTGTACTTAAAGTTGATTAGTCACTATGACTGGATGGAATGCATCCGAGGATGCTAAGGGAAGTAAGGGCGGAAATTGCAGAAATACTGACCATAATCTTCCAATCTTCCTTGGAGATTTGCAATGTTACACCCTTGTTCAAAAAAGAGTGTAAGGTTAAACCCAGCAACTACAGGCCAGTCAATTTAACCTTTAAAAAAAGCTTTTAGAAATGATAATGGGGACAACATTAACAGTGATTTGGACAAGGGTAGATTAATCAAGGAAAGTCAGCATGAATTTGTTCAAGGCAAATTGTGTTTAACTAACTTGATTGAGTTTTTTTTCGTGAAGTAACAGATAGGGTTGATGAGGGTAATGCAGCTGATGTGGTGTGTAGGAACTTCCAAATGGCATTGATAACATGCCCCATAATAGGCTTCTCAGCAAAGTTAAAGCCCATGGAAAAGGGATAGTGATGGCATGGATATAAGGTTGGCTGAGTGACATGAAATAGAGAGTAATGGTGAACGGTGTTTTTTTTGGACTGAAAGACAGTGTATGATGGGTTTCCCCAGGGATCGGTATAAGGACTTATCTTGATCTATATTAATGTCTTAGACTTGGATGTGTATATTTTAAAATTTGCAGATGACACAAAATTTGGAGGAATTGTGACCTATGAGGAGGATGGTGATAGACTTCAAGAGGACACAGACAGGCTGGTGGGATAGGTAGACAAGTGACAGATAAGATTTAATGCAGAGAAATGTGAAGTGATACATTTTGGTAGGGAGAATGAGGAGAGGCATTATAAACTAAAGTGTAAAATTCTAAAGGGGGTGAAGGAGCAGAGAGACCTGGGGGCATATGTGCAGAAGCCATTGAAGGTTGCAGAGCAGGTTGAGAAAGTGTTTTTTTATTCGTTCATGGGATGTGGGTGTCGCTGGCTAGGCCAGCATTTATTGCCCATCCCTAATTGCCCTTGAGAAAGTGGTGGTGAGTTGCCTCCTTGAACTGCTGCAGTCGTTGATCTGTAGGTACACCCATATGTGCTGTTAGGAAGGGAAAATAAGTCATAAGGGATCCTGGGCTTTATAAATAGAGGCATAGAGTACAAAAGCAAGGAAGTCATGACGAAGCTTTATAAAACACTGGTTCAGCCTCAACTGGAGTATTATGTCCAACTCTGGGCACCACACTTTAGGAAGGATGTGAAGGCATCAAAGAGGGTGCAGAAAAGATTTACAAGAATGGTTCCAGGGATCTCGGACTTCAGTTACAATGACGGATTGGAGAAGCTGGGGCTGTGCTCAGAGAAGAGAAGGTTGAGAGGAGATTTGATGGAGATGTTCAAAATAATGAGGCATCTGGACGGAGGGGACAGAGAGGAACTGTTCCCTTTGGCAGAGGGGTCGAGAACCAGAGGTCACAGATTTAAGGTGATTGGCAAAAGAACCAAAGACATCATGAGGAAAAACTTGTTTGCACAGTGAGTGGTTAGGATCGCGAAAATTCAATTGTTGCTTTCAAAACAGAATTGGATATGCACCTGATGATCAAAAATTTGCTGGGTTGTGGAGGAAGGGCAGAGCAGTCTGACAAGGTGAATTGCTCTTGCAAAGAGCCAGAACAGATGTGATAGGCTGAGTGACCTCCTTATGTGCTGTAACCATTCTATGATTCTTTGTTTCTAGTGTCTTGATTTTTTTTGAAATAGTGCTCTGAATTTATCTGGTCTAGACCATTTATTAATATCTTCTGTAAGGTCCCCTTTGGCAATCTCTTTTTTAAAAACCAGTGAACCTTAGTTTCTCCAGCCCCTATCTGGGATCAGCTTGGTACTAAAAGGACTGATTTTTGAAATGTGCACAGATGGCACAAAGCCTCACCTGTTGGGGAATATGTATCAGAAAACTATGGGTGCACTCCCCAAGATTTCAATCCACTAATTTGAAATTTGAGACACAATTGAAATTGAATGGGTAGATAGTCGTACTCATGATTTCCTGAGATGCGCCCTCTCTGGCTGAGGCTCACTTATGCAGATGCCTGTTAGTAAAATTAACCTTGTAACTCAGAGGCACATCCAATTTAATCAAATTGACACATCTTGCCTGCTGTAGATACCTTCTCAGGTTCGGAACATAGGAACAGGAGTAGATCATTTAGCCCCATGAGCCTGTTCCGCCATTTATTTTAATGATGGCTGATCTGTATCTTAGCTCATTCTGCCCCCTGCCCCTTTTTTAAATCATCTTGAACATATCAATTGGATCACCCCTTAAACTTTTATACTCAGCACAATACGAGTCTAGTTATGCAAACTGTCCTCCTAATTTAACCTTTTTAGCTTTGGTATCATTCTTGTAAATCAGTGTTACACCCCCTCCAAGGTTAATATATCCTTCCTTAGGTGTGGTGCCCAGAGCTAAATATAGTTCTCTATGTCTGATGGCATCATTTGCCCACCCGAGTGGTCTGACTTTCTTTGCATTGATGGGAGTTGATTTATTCTGTCCTATATCTACTCACACCATGGTATAACCCAATGCTGTAACAATAGCAACTCCCTGTATTTGGACTGGTTACTTGTGTCTTTCAAGGGAAATACAAATCAGACGGTTTTCCTAACAATAACCAATCCGCAAGTGCAATTTCTTCACGCAGATGAAAATCCATCCCGAAATCTATCTATCTTTCCTTCAGCCTTCCTTTTAATAAACCTTACTTCTTTGCAGCCTTCTTGCTGCAAAAAAAAAGACCTGCCTGTCTGTGGCTCACAGTTCATCTTCCTCTTTAAAACTGGCAGGGATCAAGTGCCTTTCCAAGACAGTTGGTTGTTAGGTTTCCTCTCCTATGTCCCCTAAAAATAAGCAGTGCCATTAATATCATGAGAACCGGCAGTCCCACTAATCAACAGATATAGATGTCAATTAACCCAGAATCACCTACCTTCTCTGGAAGTCTGTTTCAGTTATATTTACAATAGTCATAGCAGAAATCCAGGTCAGTATTCCCTTGATCAAAAAGTTTCCGATGTAACTGAGACTTTGAAAGACCGAAACTGAGGTTATTATTACATACCTAAACTCACCCTTTAACTTGTAAACTAAAGTAGATGTTCCCTTGAATTTCCTGGAAGGGAGCTTGCACTGTACTGTCATGTTGGGGGCAGATTATAGGGAGCGTTATTCTGCAACTTGCCCAGGATTGCTTGACATCTGGTGACAAAAGCAGGAAAAATGTATCAGTTTCCAGGATTAGCTTCACATACCTTGATGAGCGTAAAAGCTCATTTTAAAAATACAATTACATTTTTAAAAATTTGCACCAGAGGGCAAGGAATGACCAGGAAAATGCCAACATTGCAGATTCTATGGATTCTAATTGATCTTGATGAGCATCAGAAGGAATCAAGTAATCAATATGTTCACCCCAGTTGAAGTATGGTCAGTTTGTTAATGTGATAGCATACTGCCCTAATTTACCTTCTACAGTGGTTTAGTGAGTGCTGTATATTTCTCAACTAAACTTAAAATTTTCTCTGCTGTGTTGCTCCCAAATGTTGCTGAAGTCCAGAGTCATTAATTTCCTGTCATTTTGGGGGCTGGAGCCACCCTGTAACTGACTTTAACACCGACCCTAAAAGTGCAATCTGGCCTTAGCAAGACTGCAGGAAAGGTCGTCACATTTTTGTTCGTATGGAATCCGGCTGTTTAACTGCATCTGGCATCGTGTCGATCTTTCACTTATTTAAAGCTTTAGCTCACCTCTTGTGCTACTTTACTCTCATTGCAGAATGGCTGACTATCCTGTGAAGTTTGTCACATTAGCTCTTGTCAGTCAAGAGCACAGAAACAGGCCAACTGATCTACACTGGTGCTTATGTTCCACATAAATCTCCTTCTACCTTACTCCAACTCACCCTATGAGCAAACCCTTCTATTCCTTTCTCCCTCATATATTCATCTAGCTTTCCCTTAAAGACGTCTTATGCTATTTGCTTCAACTACTCCATATAGCAAGTTCCACAGTCTAACCACATTATTTTTAACAGAATCCCCAAACATGTTATTTATGATTTTGTTAAAAAACACATTCTTTTGTTTGTTTGTTCTTGGGATGTGGGCAACCCTGGAAAAGTTACAGTTATTGCCCATCCCCAGTTGCTCTGGGAAGGTGTTCGTTTGACTTATTTGTGAATTGTTACAGACCTTGTGATGTGTACCCACCAGTTGAGTGCTTTGATAGACTTCAGGGTCATTACAAACTAACCAGACCAGGCCAGACCAAGCAGGGGTGGCAGGTTCCCTTCCATGAAGGATGTTAAATGAACCAATTAGGGGTTATGAGAACAATCCAGCTGCTTTGTAAATTGTTTTTCTTGCAATTCTTTTTGACTGAGTTCAATGGAAAAGAAAATCAGGCAAGTTGTGAAGCAGGCCATCAATAAGCTATCACCCATATTGCACTAATACCTATGACAAATTTATTCCCAATGTCTTTGTAGCTAGTCATGATCACCACCTCGTTTCAAAGGGTTTAACCAATAGGCTCCTCTCCTGGTTCCATAAAATAGTGCACTGCATAGTGCTACTGAGCCATACAGACTAGTAAGGTTAGATTTCCAGCTTGTAATAATTTAGCCAGGACAATTGTTGGGGGGTGTACAGTTGGTCTCAGTGTCCACTTTAAGAGGAGTCCTTGGTTAGGAATAAGGGATATCAAAACTGATTGGGCTCTTGGCCTTGATGTATTCACCCAAGGGTGCTCAAAGACATGGGACTATGCTCTGTGAGATCCTTACTCACACATTGAACAACTTGCTAGGATCTGGCATTGTTCCCGTGGTCTGGAGAGGGGTTCATGTGGTGTCAATATTTCAAAAGGGCAATAAGTCACCACAGGAATTTACAGCCCCACTTCAGTTATAGGCAAGTTGCTTGAAGGATCATGAGAGACACACCGTAACACTACTGTGATAAAGAAAGGGTTATTAAAGAGTCTCAATGTGGCTTCTGGAAAAGATGGTAATGTCTCACCAACCTGGTTGACTTTTTTGTTGAAGTTGCAAGGTTGGTGAATTCTAGTAGCACAGTCAACACTGTTTATCTTGATTTTCAAAAAAAGGTGTAATGTAGGGTGGAAAGGTGCAACACAATAGGCTACTGAATAAGGTAGGGTCATGTGGCATTTTTGGGGCAGATGTTGCATTGGATAAGGAATTGATGCGAGACAAAAGGTGGTTATCAATGGTGATGGTCCTACTTGGGGACCGGTCACTCGAACAGTCCCATGGGAATCAGTGTTAGGACTGTTCCTCTTCACCCTTCATCAATGGTCTGGAGGATCAGGAATACGATCTGCAAGTTGATGGATCATCCCATAATATATGTGGATGTAAGGACCTTTGGATGAGAAAAAAATGAGTATTGTAACTGGTACAGTCTGCATTGTTAAAATACAATTCCCTCAGGGTGTTTGTTGGTGACTATTCATATTGGGTGTAATATGCACACAACAGCCCCAGGTCTAAATATAAAGAACAAATCTAATTAGAAAGTTTTGTCGCAGCAAAGACATATAACAGTGATATGTAGTTGTTTGGTATTAGACCCAGTTACTACATGTTACATTTTCCCTTGACCTCATGGTTATTTTTCGACTCTGATCACAATTCTCCCAATTGAGCGATGTGTTGTTAGATGTCAGCTCTCATGTCACAATGAGCTCACTTTCTATTTAAGAGCAAATGAAGTTGCAATGTTCCTGCTAACCCTCAAACATGTTTACAAGAGAAAAAAATCAATTGCACTTTACATTGCCATGTTTGTTCTTTCCATTAGTTTGACTCTTTAGAGCTATTACAGACATTTATTTTCATTGTTTGTATCCAACTACATTTCCAGAGTTCTTTTTACAATTATCTTTTTCTCAATTTAATTTCTTCCTTCTGTTGACCATGCACCACACATTGTTGAAAGGACAGATTGATCTCTTTTTCATAAGCATTTATCAATGCTCTGTAACCAAGCCGAAGACATGTCAATGTGTAATTCGTGGATGACTATTCTTTCAAATGTTACTCTCTTCAACTGCCACCTTTGAATTTTTCAAATTGCATCATAATGACTATGACAAAAGCGTGATTAATGGCTTTCTTACGGTAGCGGCCTTGGCTCAGAACACTCACTTATGTGTCAGAATGTTGTGGGTTTAAAACGCATTCCAGAGACTTGAATACAAAATCCAGACTGACATTTCAATACAGTACTAAGAAAGTGCTGCACTGTCAAAGGTGCCATATTTTGGATGAGACATTAAAATAAGGCCCCATTTGCCATCTCAGGTGAATGTACAAGATCCCATGGAAACTATTTGAAGAAGAGCAGCGGGTTTCTCCCAATGTCCTAACCAAGACTTAACCCTTAGCAACATCACTGAAAAAAACCCAGATTATCGAGCAATTACCTCATTCTGTTTGTGGGGCCTTGCAGTGTGCAAATTGGCTGCTGTGTTTCCCTACATTACAGCAGTAGCTAAACTGTAAAAGTACTTAATTGGCTGTAAAGTGCTTTGGGATGTCCTCAGGTCATGATATGTGCTATATAAATGCAATTTATTTCTTTTCCATGAGGTAACACATTGATCCTAAACTTCTAGTGAAGAGTTAAATTTGCAGGGAGTGTGGTTATAACAATCTATTTACTGAATTTCATCTTAATCCTTATATTACTGAGTCACTACTGGGACAATGAATAAAGAGACTATTGATAAGCTGAATGCATTTGAGATGTAGACATATTGTAGGATGTTCCGCATATCCTACACAGACAAAAAGACTAATGAGGAAGTGCTGGAAATTGCTGGAGAAAAGAGAAAATTAGTGCATGACATTAAAGAGAGAAAGATACAATACTTCAGTCACATCATTAGAGCAGAAGGTAGAATGACAATTGTTGGAAGGAAAGATCGATGGAAAACATAGGAGAGGGAAGCAGAGAAGAAAATGAATGACAGATATAATGGACTGGATGCAGTTGACCTATGTAGAGTGTGTAAGGACAGCACAGGACAGAGGTGGAGATCCATGACAGTCAACCTTCTGGGAAGAAGATGACACCAACGAACAAACGAATTGGGTCACTTAAATGGTACATACATTTCTAAAGAGGAATCTTTCCAGGGATAATTAAAGAACAATATAAACTTACTCATATCAGCCCTTTAATGTTTTAATGATGTGTACTTGCTCCTATATCAACTCCCCTCCCCACTTAATAGTGTCAGCCATGGCTCAGTGGTAGCAAATTTATTTTGGAGTGAGACAATTATTGGTTCAAGTCCTTCTCCAGCGTCCTGAGTGTATAACCTAGACTGACACTTCAGTACAGTAGTGAGGGTGCACTGTCCCTTGAGTGAGATGTTAAATAAAGGGCCGCTGAAGTGGATATAGAAGAGCCCATGGCACTCCTTAACGAACAGCAGGAGAGTTCTCTTGACAATAATTTTCCCTTAACCAACACCATTAAAAAGCACTGATCACCTGGTCATTTATCTCATTGTGGGATCTTGCTGTGTGCAAAATGGCTGCCATGTTTATCTACAATACAACAGCACAGGTCAGCAGGGGGTGAGTCAAATGTGCTCTGCACCCCAACACAACAGTTTGTGCCAGACAGGAATATCTCAGGGAAGGGTTTTGATAGAGTAGATAGGGAGCAACTGTTTCCACTGCAAAGGATTGGTAACCAGAGGACACAAATTTAATATAATTGGCAAAAGAACAAGTGGGGAAATGAGGAGAAATATCTTTTACACAGTGGGTTGTCATGATTTCTAATGCACTGAAAGGGTGGATGAAGATTCAATAGTAACTTTCAAACTCGGAGATATACTTGAAAAGGAATTTTTAAAAATTGCAGGGCTCTGGGAAAGTGCAGGGGGAGTGGGACTAATTGGATAACTCTTTAAAGAGCATGATGGGTACAGTCTTCATCTGTATAGCATGATTGTAAAATGTGCATGCAGGTATGGCACTAGCTGGTGGAGCAGTACTCCAGGGGTGTCACAATATCACAACACATCTTCAAAATGTTTGATTCAAGTAACTACGATGTTTTAATGCGGAATAGCCAGTACCACCAGTGACAATTTCTCGATGTGTATGGCACCACAGAAATTGGCACTGCCTTACACGGTCCTGAAGCTTTCCTTCCAAGCTGCTCATCGGGGTTGATCATTGCTTCATGAAAAACAAAGTTCCCCACACCCTCCCCGTTTTGTGTGTGACACTAACTGATTGTTGTGCTCACCTTGCTCCATGCCATCTTTAAGGGGCGTGTTACAGCCAGTATAAGCAGCACTCGCCCCGGGCTGGCAAGGGCCTCATTAAGGTGTTAATGCCGTGGCCAAGTGACATCTTTTGGACCGCAGCTCAATTTTAATGCTGACAACATAGCCTGGGGAAGCTGCCACAAAGTGGCTTCAAAGCCAGACAAGGCCGAGGTACTTTTAAAGGGTAATTTGGGGAATTTTGACAGGGATAACTATTGGACAGGACACCAGGGAAATCTCCCCTGCTGCTCTTCCAATCGCTTTACAGCCAATGAAGAACAATCACTGTTGTAAAGTGGAAAACTGGGCTGCCAATTTGCACAGCAAGATTCCTCAAACAGCAAAGTGACAGTGGCCAGATAATCATATTGGTTGAGGAATGACCATCTGCTCTTCTTCAAAATCGTGCCAAGGGATCTTTTATGTCCACCTGAGAGGGCAGAGCCGACCTTAGTTTAGCATCTCATCCAAAAGGCAGTGCAGCACTCTACTGGAGTGCCAGCCTAGATTTTGGGCTTAAGTATCTGGAATGGGACTTGAACCCACAGTCTTCTAACTCATGGCAAGAGTGCCACCAACTAAGTTGTTTGAAGAATAAATATTGGCAGGACACTAGGTATAATTCCCCTGCTCTTCTTCATAATAGTACCAGGGGATCTTTTATATCCACACAAGCAGGCAGATAGAGATCTTGGTTTAATGCCCCAACTGGAAGATGGCACCTACTACAATACATCATTCTATCGGTACTGCACTCTAGTGTCAGCACTGATTTTTGTGCTCAAGCCGTGAAGTGGGACTTAAACTGAGAACCTTATGATTCAGAAGCAAGAGTGTTACCAACTGAGCCACAGCTGACTGTAGGTTTGTTGACTGGCCTGCGTTGAATGACTAATTGCAAATGGTAGATTGCTGTATTTGGACAGATTGACCCTGGGTTGGGGAGCTGGAGATTGGCCAGGATTTCTGCTCCTGATCTTTATTCCCTGCCCCGCCACCCTTTTGCTGGATTTGTGGATGTGGGGCTTGGACTAGGTTTGGCCATATTAATCCCTCTTATTAGCCCTTCTTACTGTATAGACCCAGACATAAACAATCGGGCATTTGGATGAGCTTCTCAACCTGTATCCCAGGAAGGAGAGGGGAGGGAAAATTGGCAAAAGGGAAGATAATATTGTGTCCAATATCTCCCTTTCCGTGACATTATAATATTGCCTGGATCCACTTGTACCTTGTCAGCTTCTGTAGCTATAGCCTTCACCTTTACTTGGTTATGTTTTCAGGTAGGAGTCTAGTGCTCACCAGTTTTTGAATGTTGCTGTAATTAAGCAGTGGGAAAGAGGAAGCTATATTTTTAGATAAGAATTAAAATTTTAATTTAACAAAACTAAACTCTGAGATAGGTAAGAATTTTCTTCAAGCAAATCACCAGGCTGAAATATGGCCATAACATAAAGTAGATGAGTACTGCAACAATCTAATCTATTTTCCTTCAAACTATTCCCTTTCTCCTCATTTCCTAAAGCCTTTGAGAACATATCGTGTCATACTAGGCCCCCACCTGCTGAGAATGAGTTTTGTACTGAACATTGATTTTAACTGTTACTGGAGTGAAGAAAGGACTTGTTAACCAGATCAGCTATGGCTGGAAAAGACATTTGCATATCAATAGACAGTGTTTGGAAGGAAAAAGCAGCCATTCCCTGACACAGTCAACCCACAATGGATTTTTGATCACCAGACGTTGAAGGTGGGGGAGCTCCCATTCCAGGTTGACTGCTAAGATGGCCGAATACACAAATAGACATGATCAAACCAGCTAATCACATGACTAACCTGTTGGGTAACCTGAGTTTTTTGAATTTGTACAAACAGTTTGGGCAGAAAGTCTGTCAGCTCCTGGACTGTGAAGATCTCTCTCCTATCTGCTGCCATCTCTTTCTCACAAGCCTCTGAATCCACTGAAGACACATGAGCCCCAAGAGAGAAAAGTCTCCTACAGTGAACAAGGTTTAAGAAGAATACTGGGCCTCAATGAAAAGTAAGATCTACGTACAGTCAAGAACTCTACAGTGAGCTCGAAGAACCATAACAACAACTCTTCAGATATTGCCTCAAACTATTCCACTTTATTTTTCTTCTGCTCTTTCCTGTCTCTATTTACATGTATGTATCGCGTATGCATGCTATGGTGGGGCGCGACGTGTATCTGTAGGCATTATCCAAATTAGCGTTTAAGTTTAATAAATTTCAACTTTTCTTCTTTAAACCTAAGAAAGCCTGGTTGTGTTGGTTTCTTTGCCTTATAATTGGAAAGTGATGAACAAGGATTCACCAAAGGGGAGCTAAAAACACGGTGTTTTTGAAATTAAACCCTGTTACAGTAAGACCAGGTGAAGGCTGAGAGGGAACCCTGGATACCTTTCTCACCTGGTTGTAACAACAGTTTTATGTGGACCAATCATCCTCCAACACCTTATCCAAGGCCACTAGTCATTTGTGAATCTTTTCATAGAGTACATTTACTGATTGACAGGAGTATCAACATGGGAATTAGGTGTGATGGACAGCGGAACTGATTTGGAACTCTTACCATAGAATCATAGAATATGTTACAACGTAGAAGGAGGCCATTCGCTGTGTAAAAATGTTTTTCCTTATGTTACCGTTGCTTCTTTTGTCAATCACCTTAAATCGGTGTCCTCTGGCTCTCCGCCAATGGGAACAGTTTCTCCTTATCTTCTCTGTCCAGATCCCTCATCATTTTGAACACCTCTATCAAATCTCCTCCTAATCTTCCCTTCTCTAAGGAGAACAGCTCCAGCTTCTCCAATGTGTCCATGTAACTGAGCATCCTTATCCCTGGAACCAAACTTGTAAATCTTTTCTGCACCCTCTCTAATGCCTTCACATCCTTCCTAACCTGTGGTGCACAGAATTGGACACAATACTCCAGTTGAGGCTGGACCAGTGTTTTATAAAGGTTCGTCAGAATTTCCTTGCTTTTGTACTCTGTGCCCCTATTTATAAAGTCCAGGATCTCATATGCTTTATTAATCAGTTTCTCAACCTACCCTGCCACATTCAATGATTTGTGTACATATACCCCCATGTCCCTCTGCCCCTGCACTCCCTTTAGAATTGTACCCTTTAATTTATATTGCCTGTCCGTGTTCTTCCTACTAATATGAATCACGTTGCACCTCTCTGCATTAAATTTCATCTGCCATGTGTCTGCCCATAGAGTCAAGGGTTATGGGGGACAGGCAGGAAAGTGGTGTTGAGACCACAACCAGATCAGCCATGATCTTATTGAATAGCAGAGCAGACTTGAAGGAGCAAATGGCCTACTCCTCCATCTAAGTTCTATATTCCTGTGTTCCATTTCATGAGTCCTCTTGAAGTCTATCACTATCCTCGTCATAGTTCACAATACTTCCTAGTTTTATGTCATCTGAAAACTTTGAAAATGAGCCCTACACACCCAAGTCAAGGTCATTAATATACATCAAGAAAAGCAGTGGTCCTAACACCGACCCCTGGGGAAAGCCACTATACACCTTCCTCCAGTCTGGAAAACAGCCGTTCACAACTACTCTGTTTCCTGTCACCCAGGCAACTTTGTATCTATGCTGCTACTGTCCCTTTTATTCCATGGGCTTTAACTTTGCTGGCAAGCCTATTATGTGGCACTTTATCCAATGCCTTTTGGAAGTCCATATACACCACATCAACTGCATTACCCTCATCAACCCTTTCTGTTACCTCATGAAAAAAATTCAATCAACTTAGTTGAACACAATTTGCCCTGAACAATTCCATGCTGGCTTTCCTTAACTAATCCACATTTGTCCAAGTGATTGTTAATTTTGTCCCGAATTATTGTTTCTGAAAGCTTTCCCACTGTCCTTACACCCTGTTTTGAACAAGGGTGTAACATTTGCAATTCTCCAGTTCTCTGGCACCACCTGGATCTCAGGAGGATTGAATGATTATGGCCAGTGCCCCACAATTTCTACCCTTACTTTCCTCAGTATCTTGGGGTGCATCTCATCCAATCCTGGTGACTTATCAACTTTAAGTACAACCAGCCTATCTAATACCTCCACTTTATCAATGTTTAGCCCATCCAGTGTCTCAACTACCTCCTCTTTCAACATGACTTGGGCAGCATCATCTTCCTTGGTAAAGACAGATGCAAATTGTTCATTTAGTACCTCAGCCATTCCCCCCATGCTTAAAATCGCTTTTAGGTTACTAATCAGCCCCACTCCACCTTTTACCACCTTTTTTACTATTTATATGCCATTAAAATTAATTAGCCTTCGGGCAATAGTCCTATGACCATAGACTCTCTAAAAATATAAACCTAGTGAGTGTTGTCAGGCTGGTTGACTGCAGGAGCACCAAAGCAAATCTATATTTTTTCCTTAATTGACATCAGACAAGAGTTGGTGGATTGCAATCAGGAACAGGCATCCTATCAAATTTTTCTTTCTTTAATCCAGGTCTATTAAGGTTAATTACAGTGCTTCTACCACATTTCAAAGCTGGGGTTTTCATGGTCTACATAGATCAGCTCCTCACTGAGTCATTTGGGTGAGCCTGTCTCAAAATGTAATTCTTAACAACAACTTGCAATTATATAGCACCTTTGTAGCAAAATGTCCCAAGGTGATTCATGGGAGTGTTATTGAAATTTGACACCGAGTTACATAAGGAGATATTAGGACAGGTGACCAAATTCTTTGTCAAAGAGGTAGGTGCAGAGGAGCATCTTAAAGGAGGAGAGTGCAGTAGAGTAATGGAGAAGTTTAGGGAGGAAATTCCAAAGCTTAGGGCCTTGGCGGCTGAAAGCATGGCCGCCAAAGGGGAGCAAAGAAAAATTGCATGAAAGGTCAGAATTGGAGGAACACAGAGACCACAGAGGGTTGTAGAGCTGGAGGAGGTTACAGAGATCAGGAGAGGAGGGGTGAGGCCAGGGAGCAATTTGAAAGCAAAAATTAGGATTTTAAATTTGAGGTGATGGCGAGCCAGGAGCTATTTTCCTTTAAATAAAAGAATCAATTCTTAAGTTAAGTTCTGACATCGTCCCTGATGCTGCTTTAAAGGTTCTGTGCAACATGAGTCAGCAGGTCACCGAGGATGCCTGTCTGCTGTAGCAGCATCTTGCAGATCAGCCCTGCCACTGATGCGCCACATCAAGGCATCTGTCTCTAGGAGCTGACCTAAGCTGTCCGAAGAGGATTCTCCAAGGATTCTGCAGGCTTGTAATGCTTGCTGCGCGCATCAGTGCATTATAATGAATGACACTAGTGGGAACAAGCCGATAAACCCGTTCCTTTTTGTAAAGAGATTGTCTGTGCAGTTTAGTGTTTTGTGATGGAATTAGCCAAGAATAAAATTACAAGAAGGAATCTTTAATTTCCTTGCGAGTTCCAGTGCTGGTCGGCAGTAACGGAGTGATTTAAATCATGACCTTTATCTTATATGTTGTACTTTATCCTGAAATATTAGCATTTAAACATATATATAGGTGTCAATCATAGCTCAATGGGTAACACTCTTGTCTCTAAGTCAGAAGGATGTGGTTTAAGCCCCACTCCAGAGACCTGAGCACATAATCCAGGCTGACACGCCTATGCAGTACTGAGGGAGTGCAGTTGCCAACTTTCAGATGAGCTATCAAACGAAGGCTCCAGCGACCGTGTCAAGTGGATGTAGAAAATCCCAAGTTACCATTTGGAGAAGAACAGGGAGTTCCCCCTGGTGTCTTAACCAATACTGATCCCTCAACCAACATCAGTAAAACTGATTATCTTGCTAGTTATCACATTGCTGTTTGTGGCAGCTTGCTGTGCATAAATTGGCTGCTGCATTGTCCTACATTAAAACTGTGACTGCACTTCAAAAGTACTTTCTTGGCTGTAAAGAGCTTTGAGACATCCTGAAGCCATGAAAGGCACTATAGAAATGCAAGTTCTTTCTATATGATAGATGCTGAGTAAGGGACTGAGCGGTACAGTGGGCTTGAATGTTGATCATTTCAGCTATGGTCCCTGAGGGGTTGAAAACCTTATTTTTCTGTTGGTTGTAAAGGTTCTACATGACAGTGTATTAATTCAGTTCCTAATGGGAGCACAAAACTGCCCTTAATTTGGCAGTCACATTCCGAGAAATCACATGTTGCATAAACTTTGCGAGTGTTCCCTTTAGTACAGAAGATTGAGTGGTGATTTGATCAAGGTTTTTAAAAGGCAAAACATTTATTTTTTAATTTTATCATGGGATGTGGGTGTTGATGACAAAGCCAGAATTTGTTGCCCATCCCTAATTGCCCTTGAGAAGTTGGTGGTGAGCTGCCTTCTTGAACTGTTGTAGTCCATGTGGTGCAGGTACACCCACACTGCTGCTCAGTAAGGTAATTACAGAAAAGCTATTCTCTCCAGTGGGGGAATTAAGAAAAAGGGGACATCATTTAAAAAATTAGAGCCAGGCTGTTGAGGAAGAAAATAAACAAGCACTTTTTCACATAATGCATTGTAGAAATCTGGAACTCTCTCCCCCAAAAGGCTGTGGATAGTGGAGGACAATTGAAGCTTTCAAGACTAAGATGGATAAATCCTTCGTTAGGTCAGGATATCTGGGGGAATGGTGTGAAGGAAGAGAATTAGAGCTGATTAACCCTGATCTAACTAAATGGAGGAGCAGGCCCAGGTGGCTGAATGGCTTCTAATGCTCCTTAAAATGGCTGGTGTGACACAAATGGGGAAAAAAAACACTGGTCAATTGGGGCATGCTCTTCTAAGGCTGGGATTAAGGCACATTGTTGGGGCACTGTTGAGAGATCGTTAGTGTGTCGCTGGCTGTCCTGTACCAATCCTGGAGGCACGTAGTGGAAGCTAAATTGACCAACATTAGCATCCCTCTCCTTAATGAAATCAGAAGTTCAAATGCTGAATAGATGATTATGTTCCATGCTTTACATTTTCTCAAATCAGATGACTGGTAAAGTCAAATACGTCAAAGTTATGATGGAGATTTGGTTAAACTCATGCATAGGAGTAACCCTGGGACACTGTTAGCTATTTATTGTTCTATTTATAATATGAGTGAAAATAAAGAACTTGCATTGATACAGCGGTTTATCATCTCCATAGGACATCACAAAGTTCTTCATGTCCAGTGATTTAGTTTTTGAATTGCAGTTAGTTTTGTTATGTAGGTCAGCCAATTTGTGCACAGCATGATCACACAAACACAATCTGTTTCTGATGGTGTTAGTTGAGGGAGGAATATTGTGCAGGCCGCTAGGTGGAACACCCTTCCAGTTTTCAAATCGCACCGTGGCATCTTTTACTTGCAGGTGAACAGACAGACTGAGCCTCAGTTTGATGTCTCATGAAGAGGACGGCATTTGCCACAGTGCCGCATAAAGAGTCAGAACAGATTAGGTGCTCAAATCCTGGTCTAGGGCTTGAGTCCCAAAGTTTTGTGACTCATGTCAAAGTGCTACCACCTGAACCAAGCTGACACTCAGCTATTTCACAGAATCACAGAATAATACGGAGCAGAAGAGGCCCTTTGGCCCATCGAGTCTGCACCGATGCATTAAAGACACCTGACCTGTCTACCTAATCCCATTTGCCAGCACTTGGCCCATAGTCTTGAATGTTATGACGTGCCAAGTGCTCATCCAGGTACTTTTTAAAGGATGTGAGGCAACCTGCCTCTACCACCCTCGCAGGCAGTGCATTCCAGACCGTCACCACCCTCTGGGTAAAAAAGTTCTTCTTCAAATCCCCCTTTAACCTCCCGCCCCTCACCTTAAACTTGTGACCCCTTGTAAGTGATCCTTCAACTAAGGGGATCAGCTGCTCCCTATTCACCCTGTCCATGCCCCTCATAATCTTGTACACCTCGATCAGGTCACCCCTCAGTCTTCTCTGCTCCAGCGAAAACAACCCAAGCCTATCCAACCTCTCTTCATAGCTTAAATGTTCCATCCCAGGCAACATCCTGGTGAATCGCCTCTGCACCCCCTCCAGTGCAATCACATCCTTCCTATAATGTGGTGACCAGAATTGCACACAGTACTCCAGCTGTGGCCTTACCAAAGTTCTGTACAACTCCAACATGACCTCCCTGCTTTTGTAATCTATGCCTCGATTGATAAAGGCAAGTGTCCCATATGCCTTTTTCACCACCCTATTAACCTGCCCTTCTGCCTTCAGAGATCTATGGACAAACACGCCAAGGTCCCTTTGTTCCTCGGAACTTCCCAGTGTCAGGCCATTCATTGAATGTTTGATCTCACTTAGGAAAATCTGCTGATGCCCTATTCCCACTCGATGTTACAAAGTAAAATTCACTTCTGTCTCATTTTAACTTTTCAAGTGTCAGCTTGTCTGAGCTGACAGCACCCTCATCTCTGGGTCAGAAAGTTGTAGGTTCAAACCCCACTAAACTCTCATCCTTGCATTCAAATCCATCTCTGGCCTTGCCCCTCTCCAACTCTGTAAACTCCCCCAGCTCTACAACACTTGCGATCACTGCACTCCTCCAAATCTGACCTTTTGCACATGTCCCAATTTTTTTTTTAAATTTATTCATTTTCATGGGATGTGGGCATCGCTGGCCAGGACAGCATTTATTGCCCATCCCTAATTGCCCTTGAGAAGGTGATGGTGAGCTGCCTTCTTGAACCTTTGCAGTTCATGTGGGGTAAATACACCCACAGTGCTGTTAGGAAGGGAGTTCCAGGATTTTGACCCAGCAATAGTGAAGGAATGGCGATTATAGTTCCAAGTCAGGATGGTGTGTGACTTGGAGGGAAACTTGCAAGTAGTGGTGTTCCCACACATCTATTTTATTTTAATTTATTTAGAGATACACCACTGAAACAGGCCCTTTGGCCCACTGAGTCTGTGCCGACCAACAACCACCCATTTATACTAACCCTACAGTAATCCCATATTCCCTACCACCTACCTACACTAGGGGCAATTTACAATAGCCAATTTACCTATCAACCTGCAAGTCTTTGGCTGTGGGAGGAAACCTGAGCACCCGGCGAAAACCCACGCGGTCACAGGGAGAACTTGCAAACTCCGCACAGGCAGTACCCAGAATTGAACCCGGGTCCCTGGAGCTGTGAGGCTGCGGTGCTAACCACTGCACCACTGTGCCCTTGACCTTTGAGGTGGTAGAGGTCACAGGTTTGGAAGGTGCTGTCTGAGTAGCCTTGGTGCGTTGCTGCAGTGTATCTGGTAGATGGTACACACTGCTGCCACTGTGAGTCAGTGGTGGAGGGAGTGAATGTTTGTGGATGGGATGCCAATCAAGCGGGCTGCTTTGTCCTGAATGGTGTCAAGCTTCATGAATGTTGTTGGAGCTGCATCCATCCAGGCAAGTGAAGAGCATTCCATCACACTCCTAACGTGCCTTGTAGATGGTGGACAGGCTTCGGGGAGTCAGGAGGTGAGTTACTCGCTGCAGGATTCCTAGCTTCTGACCTACTCTTGTAGCCACCGTATTTCTATTTATTTTTTATTTAGAGATACAGCACTGAAACAGGCCCTTCAGCCCACCAAGTCTGTGCTGACCAACAGCCACCCATTTATACTAATCCTACATTAATCCCATATTCCTACCACATCCCCTGAATTCCACTACCACCTACCTGCACTAGGGGCAATTTACAATGGCCACTCTAGTTTAGTTTCTGGTCAATGGCAATCCCCAGGATGTTGATCGTGGAGGATTCAATGATCGTAATGCCGTTGAATGTTAAGGGGAGATGGTTAGATTCTCTGTTGTTGGAGATGGTCATTGCCTGGCATGAATGTTATTTTCCACTTATCAGCCCAAGCCTGGATATTGTCCAGGTCTTGCTGCATTACTACATAGACTGCTTCAGTATCTGAGGAGTCACGAATGGTGCTGAACATCGTGCAATCATGAGCAAACATCCCTACTTCTGACCTTATGGTTGAAGGAAGGTCATTGATGAAGCAGCCGAAGATAGTTGGGCCTAGGACACTACCGTGAAGAACTCCTGTAGCGATGTCCTGGAGCTGAGATGATTGACCTCCAACAACCACAACCATCTTCCTTTGTGATAGGTGTGGTTCCAACCAGCAGAGAGATTTTCCCCTGATTCCCATTGACTCCAGTTTTGCTGGGGCTCCTTGATGCCATACTCAGTCAAATGCTGCCTTGATGTCAAGAGCAGTCATTCTCACCTCACCTCTTGAATTCAGCTCTTTTATCCATGTTTGAGCCAAGGCTGTAATGATGTCAGGAGCTGAGTGGCCCAGGCAAAGCCCAAATTCAGCAGGTTATTATTAAGCAAGTGCCGCTTGATAGTGCTGTTAATCACTACTGATGATCGAGAGTAGATTGATGGGGCAGTAATTGGGCGGGTTGGATTTGTCCTGCTTTTTATGTACAGGACAAAGCTGGGTAATTTTCCACATTGCTGGGTAGATGCCAGTGTTATAGCTGTACTGGAACAGCTTGGCTAGCGGCACGGCAAGTTCTGGAGCACAGGTCTTCAGTACTATTGCCGGAATGTTGTCAGGGCCCGTACCCTTTGCCAGTGCCTTCAGGATATACCCAGGGATGGTGATGGTCATGTCTGGGATATTGTCTGTAAGGTATGATTCCACGGGTATTACTATGTCAGGTTGTTACTTGACTAGACTGTTGGATAGCTCTCCCAGCTTTGGCACAAGCCCCCAGATGTCAGTAAGGAGTTCTTTGCAGTGTCGACAGGGCTGGGTTTGCCGGGTGGTCCATCCAGTTTCATTCATTCTTGACTTTTTATCAGTTAGGTACAACTGAGTGGCTTGCTAGACCATTTCAGAGGGCATTTTAAGAGTCATCCACATTGTTGCGGGTCTGGAGTCACGTGTAGGCCGACCAGGTAAGGACAGCAGATTTCCGTCCCTAAAGGACGTTAGTAAACCAGATGGGTTTTTACAACAATCGACAATGGTTTCATCATTTGACTAGCTTTTTTTTAACTCTAGATTTTTCCTTTCTTATTAATTGAATTCAAATTCCACCTTCTGCTATGGTGAGATTCAAACCAATGCCCCCAAAGGAATATCTGGGTCTCTGGGTTATTAGGTCCAGTGACAATACCATTACACCACCGCCTCCCCTAATAGCACTATGTTGCTCTACCATTGGTGGCCATTCCTTCATGCTGATTACACCTAAGCTCTGGAATTCCCACCCTAAACATCTCCGCCTCTCTAGCTCTCTCATCAACTTTAAAACTCTCCTTAAAACCTACCACTTTGACCACCCATCCTAATGTCTCCTTTTGTGGTTCAGTGTTTTTTTTTATTACACTCCTATGAAGTACCTTGGGATGTTGTACCACAATGAAGGTGCTGTATAAATGCAAATCGTTGTTGAGTATAGAATTTTATCACAGAATCTCAGCTGACACTCCAGTGCAGTACTGTCCTGTCCAATATTCACCCCTCAACCAACGTCACCACAACTAGATTAACTGGTGTCAGTCATATCTCTATTGGCAACACTCTCACCTCTGAGTCAGAAGATTATGGGTTCAAGTCCCACTCCAGGACTTGAGCACCAAATTCAATGCTGCCACTCTGGGGGGTGCGGGTGGGTGGCGGGGAGCTGTGCTGTCTTACAAATGAGATGTTAAGCTGAGGCCCTGTTTTCCCTCTCAGGTTGATGTAAAAGATCTCATTGTACTTTTTTATTCGTTCATGGAACGTGGGCATCTCTGGTTCGGACAGCATTTATTGCCCATCCCTAATTGCCCTTGAGAAGGTGGTGGTGAGCTGCCTTCTTGAACCGCTGCAGTCTATGTTGTGTAGGTACACCCACAATGCCATTAGGGAGGGAGTTCCAGAATTTTAACCCAGTGACAGTGAAGGAACGGCGATATAGTTCCAAGTCAGGATGGTGTGTGGCTTGCAGGGGAGCTTTCAGGTGGTGCTCCCATGCAACTGCTGCCCTTGTCCTTCTAGTTGGTAGAGGTCGCGGGTTTGGAAGATGCTGTCTAAGGAGCCTTGGTGCATTGCTGCAGTGCATCTTGTAGATGGTACACACTGCAGCCACCGTGCGTTGGTGGTAGAGGGAGTGAATGTTTGTGGATGGGGTACCAATCTGTTTTGAAGAAGAACAGGGTGAGTTCTATCCAGTGTCTTGGCCAATATTTATCCCTTAATCAGCCTCACAAAAACAGATGATCTGGTCATTACCACATTGCTGTTTGTGAGAACTTGCTGTGTGCAAATTGCCTGCTGCGTTTCCTACATTACAACAGTGACTACACTTCAAAAGTACTTCATTGGCTTCAATGCACTTTGGGGCATCCTGTGGCCATGAAAGGCGCTATATAAATGTAAGTCTTTCTGCTTTTTTTTCTTCTTTTGGTCATTTCTTTTACTTGCTGATTACAGGAACTGGCTGTCCACTGTTTGGCGGCTGTGTTTGCCTATATAGCAATAGGAATTGCAGGTCAAAAGGTATTGTGCTATCTAAAAGGCAAACCCATTTTGTCTGGAAACATTAGTGTACCAGCATGAAATGACAAATTGATTTTCAGAAACAATCCCCCTTTATTACAAAATGCAGAACCCTGCGGATGCTGGAAATCTGAAATAAAAATGGCAAAACACTCAGCAGGTCATGCAGCATCTGCGGAGAGAGAAACAGAGTTAATGTTACAGAATGATGACCTCTCATCAGGACTCATCAAACTTGTTTATTTCAGCTGTCAGGATTTATTATTTCTGGAGTGAAATTGTGCCAAGTTTCATGCACAGCAATTGCATTTTTAAACCATTAAAGTAAACAGAACAAGTAATGGGTTAATATAATGTCATAAAAACATGTTGAGCCTCACATTATAAATACTGCTGAGGGCTATTTCAGCACCTCAGAGGGGAATGTGGGAGTTGATGGTGTGATTCGATACATGGCTCCCTGCTGCTTTCTTCATGATAAATTTTGCAATGCAATTAAAATTGCAGGAATTGAGTTATGTAATTGCTTTTTGTTGTTGCTTTTTATCACAAGTAAATATGCTGATAACCAGTGATCGTAAAGTATTTGCTTTCTGAGTAAACTCTTAAGAGCCGGGGGACAGGAGGTTTGGGGAGCATACTGTTGAACTCTGACCTAAGTTGTCAATGCCTACCTATATTTAAGATATGGGTCAATGCATCTGATCTGTGATTCAGCAGAGACAGATAATAGTAAGTCGAGCAGAGGCACACTGACAGGGAATTATTCATAGCTTGCCTCGCAATATCAGGTAATGACAGCAGGCAAATAGACAGTAAAATCAGCTTGTTGGCAAAATGGCAATGCCCATTTGTGGTAAATCTGGATGCACTGTAACTCATCGTTAGTGACTGTAGATAGTGCAAAACTCAGGCACGGGAGAGTCCCCCTGTGGTCGAAAATAATAATATATGAACATACAATCAGTGACGGACAGGTAAAGACCCTTTTAGTCCATCCAGCCTGCTCCACACAATTGTGATACCTTGTGTATCACAATATTTACACTCGCCATCCCACCCAAAACAATGTGAGCTCCTGGAAGAGGCAAAAAAAAAACCTGATGAAAATCCAGGCCAAAATGGGGAAGAAAAAATTGTGAAATTCCTGTCCAATCCATGCAGGTGGTTGAAACTAGTCCAAGAGGTTACTCTGGCCTTGCACTCTATGGAGGAATGGGGCTGGTTGGATTGCTCTAAAGAGAGCCGGTATGGGCTCGATGGGCCAAATGGCCTCCTTCTGTGCCATTATGACTCTGTGAATTCCTGCAGTAACTACCTTTCATAAAAGCTGATATCTACACCAGTCAGAAGCAGGTACAGCTCTTGCTCGCAGGAATTCAGCATACTAGACAGCAGCTTGTTCCAGAGGTCCATTATTCTCTCGGAGAAGAACCACCTCCTGACATTTAACCTTGAGCTAGCCTTATACAACTTAGAATTGTGACCTCTGATCCTCCCTATTCTGTTTAATCAGAACAAAATGTCAACTGGGCACAATCTATTCCCTCATTATCTGGTAAACCTCAATCCAATCATACCCAAGTCTATGCTTCTCTAACGTGTAGAACCCCAAGACTTTGAGCCTATCATGAAAACCAAGATGTTTTGTATTGGGAATTAGTCCAATGGCCTTCTTCTGCAAAGCCTCAATATCAGTTCAACGTAGTAAAAACGGGAACATTATCATTTAAAACTTTACACCAAGGCACATCAGGAGATATCAGGTCAGGAGACCAAAGGCTTGGCTAAAGAGCTGGGTTTTAACTGACGAGCAAGAGCCATAGAGAGGCGGAGAGGTGTAGGGAGGGAAATCAAGAGCTTAGGGCCCAGGCCGATGAAGGCATGACCGCCAATGATTTAATAAGATGTGTAATTGGCAGACAAGGCTGCAAAATCAGATCAGACAATTGTCTAGGGCACAGTTTAAAAAAGCTAGTGTGGCAGAAGTTTCAATGGAATGGCAGATCTCTGCTATTGGATCCCCTGCCAACGTAAGTCATTAATGCAAGGAAAACATCTGAAGTCTCTGGAATGGGTACTCTTTAATTGTTTCCTGATCTTCCTCTGATGAAAATCAGGAATGCTCAGGAGGCCACAACTGGAGGAGCACAGAGATGTAGGAGGGTTATAGAGCTGGAGGAGGTTGCAGAGATCTAGAGGGGCGAGGCCATGGATGGATTTGACAACAAGATAACGGAATCATAAACCTGTAAAGGATTTTCTTTAACGTTGCACACAGAATAGATCTTCCCCTCTGTCGTTTCTGCTCAGATGCTCTGTCGCTGGAGGGTGAATTTCCTCAGAACCCTTCCTGTTCTGCCAAAGCCACTTTGGCACAATCCCTGTTTACGTACTTAAGGGGAGGTTTCTGCAGCACCTCCGGGTAAGTATCGGCAGTGAGCAGGAGAAGCTCCGAGGAAATTCTCCCCCAGTAGCCTTAGATCCTGCCCTGCAAAACACCCCCTTCGGAATGCGGCATTTGACAAGTTTTAGCAGTGCAGCTGCCTTTGCAATGAAGCAAATTCAACTGCAAACTTGTAAGTAGCTGTTAAGTTATTTCGGAACCAATGAATCACGCAGTGAGCTGGAGGATGCGGTAGAAGTTTCTGAGACACAATGAAATAATTGGCCATTGGCAAGTTTTTTTTTGGTTGCATTTATATCTTAGAAATATAGAAATTTATAGCACAGAAGGAGGCCATTTGGCCCATTGTGTCCATGTCAGCTGACAAGTAGCCATCCAGCCTAATCCCACTCCCAGCTCTTGGTCCGTAGCCTTATAGGTTAAGGCACTTCAAGTGCACAACCAAGAACTTTTTAAATGTTATGAGGGTTTCTGCATCTACCACCCTTTCAGGCAACGAGTTCCAGATTCCCACCACCCTCTGAGTGAAAAAATCTCCCCTCGAATCCCCTCTAAACCTCCTACCTCTTACCCAAATCCATGTCTCAACCAAGGGGAATAGAACCTTCATATCCACTGTGTCTAGACCCCTTATAATTTTATCCATTTCAATTAGGACTCCCCTCAGCCTCCTCTGTTCCAAAGAAAACAACACTAGCCTATCTACTCTTTCCTTGTAACTAAAATTCTCCAGTACAGGCAACATACTCTTAAATCTCCTCCGTACCCTGTCTAGCGCAATCACATCTTTCTTATAGTGTGGTGATCGGAAATGCACACAGTACTCCACTCATGGTCTAACTAGTGTATTATACACTTCCAGCATTACCTCCCAGCTCTTTTATTTTATGCCTCGGTTAATAAAGGAAAGTATCCCATATGCCTTCTTACCACCTTATCTATCTGTCCAGTCACCTCCTGGGATCTGTCGACATGCATTTCACAGTCCCTCTGTTCCTCTATACTTCTCAGTATCCTACCATTTATTGTGTATTCCCTCGCCTTGTTAGCCTTCCCCAAAAGCATTAGCTCATCTTCTCCTGATCGAGCGCAATTTGCCAAAGTTCCGCCCACCTGATTAGTCAATTGATTTCTTTCTTTCTTTCATGATATGACTGTCACTGGCAAGGCCAGCATTTATTGCCCATCCCTAATTGCCCTAGAGAAGCTGGTGGTGAGCTGCCTTCTTGAACTGCTGCGGTCCTTGGAGTGTGGGTCCACCCACAGTGCTGTTAGAAAGGGAGTTCCAGGATTTTGACCCAGCGACAGTGAAGGAACGGCGATATAGTTCCAAGTCAGGATGGTGTGTGATTGGAGGGGAACTTACAGTTGGTGGTGCTCCCATGCATCTGTTGCCCTTGTCCTTCTAGGTGGTAGAGGTCGCGGGTTTGGAAGGCACTGTCTAAGGAGCCTTGATGAGTTGCTGCAGTGCACTTTGTAGATGGTACACACTGATGCCACTGTGCGTCGGTGGTGGAGGGAGTGAATGTTGAAGTTGGTGGATGGGGTGCCAATCAAGGGGGCTGTTTTGTCCTAGATGCTGTCAAGCTTCTTGAGTGTTGCTGGAGCTGCACTCATCCAGGCAAGTGGAGAGTATTCCATCCTGACTTGTGCCTTGTATATGCTGGACAGGCTTTGGGGAGTCAGGAGGTGGCTTACTCAACACAGAATTCCCAGTTTCTGACCTGCTCTTGTAGCCACAGTGTTTATATGGCCAGTCCATTTAAGTTTCTGGTTAATGGCGGCCCCCAAGATGATGATATGGGGGATTCAGTGATGGCAATGCGACTGAATATCAAGGGAAGTTGGTTCAATTCTCTCTTGTTGGAGACAGTCATTGCCTGGCACTTGTGTGATGCAAAATGTTACTTGCCTGTTATCAGCCCAAGCCTGAATGTTGTCCAGGTCTTGCTGTATTTCTACACAGACTGCTTCAGTAACTGAGGAGTCATGAGTGGTACTGAACATTGTGCAATTATCAGGGAACATCCCCACTTCTGACCTTATGATGGAGGGAAGACCATTGATGAAGCAACTGAAGATAGTTGGGCCTAGGACTACCCTGAAGAAGTCCTGCAGCAATTTTCTGGGGCTTCGAGCTTTGGGCTCCAGCAACCACAACATTTATCTTTGTACTAGGTATGGCTCTAACCAGTGGAGAGTTTTCCCCCTGATTCCCATTAACTTCAATTTTGCTGGGACTCCTTGATGCACACTCAGTCAAATTTTGCCTTGATGTCAAGGACAGGCACTCTCACCTCACCTCTTGAACCAGCTCTTTTGTCTGTATTTGGACCAAGGCTGTAATGAGCTCTGGAGCTGAGTGGCCCCGGTGGAACCCAAACTGAGCATCAGTGAGCAGGTTATTGCTGTGTAAGTGCCACTTGATAGCACTGTTGATGACACCTTCCATCACTTTGCTGATGATCAAGAGTAGACTGATGGGGTGGTAATTGGCCAGGTTGAACTTGCTGTGGACTGGACATACCTGGGCAATTATACACATTATTGGGTAAATGCCACTGCTGTAGCTGCCTGTCGTCTACAGCTTTTTTCTTCATCATCAACCACTCGGCCAATATTTTTATTGTCTGCAATCTTCTTAATCATACCCCCTACATACCCCTTACTTGAGTCCAAATCATTGATATATATCACAAAAATCAAGGGACCTAGTACTAAGCCCTGTGGAACCCCACTGGAAACAGTCTTCCAGTCACAAAAACGTCCATTGACCTTTATCTTTTGCTTCCCATCGCTGAACCAATTTTGGATGAAACTTGCCACTTTGCCTTAGATCCCATGGTCTTTGAATTTCATGACCAGTCTGTCATGTGGGATCTCATCAAAAGCCTTGCCAAAATCCATATAAACTACATCAAATGCACTAGCCTCATTGACCCTCCTTGTTAACTCCTCAAAAAATTCAACAGTGTTAGTCAGACATGACCTTCCTTTGACAAATCCATGCTGACTGTCTTTGATTAATCTGTATCTTACTCACTGAAGATTTATCCTGTCCCTCAGAATTGTTTCCAATAATTTTCCCACCACCGAGGTTAGGCCTCCCAGCCTGTCATTACTTGGACTATCCCTTTCTCCAATTTTAAACAATGTAAGCTGTCCTCCAATCCTCTGGCACCAGACCTGAAGCCAGAGAGGATTGAAAAAGGATGGTCAGAGCCTCCACTATTTATTCCCTTGCTTCCCTTAATAGCTTAGGATAAAATTCATCTGGACTTGGGGATTTATCCACTTTCAAAGCTGTTAAATCCCTCAATACTTCCTCTCTCACGATGTTAATTTTATCTAATATTTTACACTCCTTCGCCCTGATTCCAATTTTTGTATCATCACACCCTTTTGTGAAAACAGACGCAAAATATTCATGAAGGACCATATCAATATCCTCCGCCTCCACACACAAATTACCCTTATGATCATAGAGAGATACAGCACTGAAACAGGCCCTTTGGCCCATCAAGTCTGTGCCAACCATCAACCACCCATTTATACTAATCCGATATTAATCCCATATTCCCTACCACATCCCCACAATTCTCCTACCACTTACTTACACCAGGGGCAATTTACCTATCAATCTGCAAGTCTTTAGCTGTGGGAGGAAACCAGAGCACCCGGTGGAAACCCACGTGGTCACAGGGAGAACTTGCAAACTCCACACAGGTAATACCTAGAACTGAACCCGGGTCGCTGGAGCTATGAGGCTGCGGAGCTAACCACTCTGCCACTGTGCTGCCTTATGGTCCCTAATGGCTCCTACTCTTTCTTTAGTTGTCCTCTTGCTTGTTATGTATTCATAAATAAATCTCTGAGTTTTCCTTGATTTTACTTGCCAATAGTTTTTCATGCCCTCTCTTTGCTTTCCTAATTACCTTTTTAATTACAGCCCTACACATTTTACACTCCTCTAGGTTTTCTGCAGTATTGAGCCCTCGGTATCTGTCATAAGCTTCCCTTTTTTTACTTTATCCTCTCCTTTAAGGCCCTTGACATCCAGGAGGCTCTGGATTTGTTAGTCCCATCCTTTTACTTTAATGGAACATACTTGGTTTGAAACCTCACTATTTCTTCCTTGACTGTCTTGCACAGATCTGGCACTGATTTACCTTCAAGTAGCTATCTCCAGTCCACTTTAGCTAAATCACATCTCAGCTTGGGATAGCACTTTCAACATAGCAAAAATTCCCTAATGCACTTCAAGAGTGTTAACAGACAAAATTTGACACCGAGCCATATGAGGAGATATTTGGACAGGCAAGCAAACGCTTGGTCAAAGATGTAGGTTTTAAGGAGCATCTTAAAAAGGAGAGAGAGGTAGAGAGGTTTAGGGAGGGAATTCCTGAGCTTACAGCTGAGGCAGCTGAAGGCACAGCCACCAATTGTAGAGCAAAGATAATTGGGGATGCACAATAGGCAGGAATTGGGAGAGGTTCTGGGCACTTTAAGCTGATTGGGCTAGGCAAGGAGTGTTGGAGTGATTTTCTTTGGCCCAAATGTCTCAGGAACCAATCAGTAGTGCATGAGAGATATTTTGTGCTCGGGACCCAGTTAAAGTATAACACGTGTTTGATTAGATTAGATTAGAGATACAGCACTGAAACAGGCCCTTCGGCCCACCGAGTCTGTGCCGAACATCAACCACCCATTTATACTTATCCTACATTAATCCCATATTCCTACCAAACATCCCCACCTGTCCCTATATTTCCCTACCACCTACCTATACTAGTGACAATTTATAATGGCCAATTTACCTATCAACCTGCAAGTCTTTTGGCTTGTGGGAGGAAACCGGAGCACCCGGAGGAAACCCACGCAGACACAGGGAGAACTTGCAAACTCCACACAGGCAGTACCCGGAATCGAACCCGGGTCCCTGGAGCTGTGAGGCTGCGGTGCTAACCACTGCGCCACTGTGCCGCCCTCTATATAAGACACTTATAGGTAAGGTGGGGGAGGGGGTGAATTTCCCAGCGACTTCTCCTGCTCTGCTTCTGTAACTTGCACAAAGGACGTTCACCCTCAGGTCTTTTACTTTGAAATTGAAAGACGATTATACAAGGAATTTCCTCCAGGGTATTGGTCTAGATTCATCAGCAGTGAGAAGATAATACTTTTGCTAATAAATAACTGGTGCATGTTACCGGCAATATTGACGACAGTTCTGGCAAAACCGTTAAGAAACAATCAGAACAAGATACTAAAAGCACAATGCTGTTTTGAAATTCTTAACTCAACAGTAACTGGTGTAAATATTGAAGGGATCCTTAAAAAGATATGATTAGGCCAATTTCTTGTTTGTCAACACACAATGTGAGGAGGTAAATTGAATCCAAATTTGTACATAATGTGGTAAATATGTGGAACAGACTGGCTGAGATTGGAGTGCAATGTGCTAGGAGCAAGAAATTGGGCAGAAATAGGGATTGAGAGGCAGGAGATATAAGAGTGTGATTTTTTTAATATTTTGGGGCTGGCTAGATGAAACTCATTGATCTTTATGCTGTCGGTCAATGTGTAACACTCTCACCTCTGAGGCAAAAGACATTTTACATTGTGGTGGCCTCCCCGCCCACTGGCTAAAAAGTCAGCGGAGAGCCTACCTCCGCCATGCCTGGAAGCCATGCTGTTATTTTGCATGGCCCAGGCCCTTAATTGGCCTCAGTCAGGACTGCTCTTCTCTGAGGCAGGAAGTCCCACCTCCAAGAGCTGCTGGCCAATCAAAGGGCCGTCAGCTCCTCAGTTCCAGCAGCGCTACCGGGAGCAGTGACCATTGCTGGGACTGCACCCGGCCAGAAGAGGACATTGGACGTCACCCTTCAGGAAGTTAAGAGTGATTCAGGCCTGGCCAGGGACAACCAGCTGGGCCCCGGTGAGTGCAGTGGGAGTCAGAGGACTGGGCGAGTGGTAGTTGTTTTAGCAGGGGTGGCCTGTGCTCCTGGGGGGGAGCCTCTGTGGGCACAGGGTGTGCGATCAGGAGGACCCCATCCCCCAGCCCACAATGAGGCCGCCTAGTTTTTCCGGGCGGTCTCCTCAGGTGCTGAATTACCCATCCGCCATTGGTAAAATACCAACGGCGGCAGGAGGAGGCCCTTAAGTGGCAATTAATTGACCACTTCAAGGCCTCAATTGGTTTGGGGTAAGTGGGCTGTTTGCCATCTCTCCTGCCGCTGGTAAAATAGCAGCAGTGGGGCGGGGGAGGGGGTGCGGGTGGTGGGTAGGCAATGGGTATGGCACCCCCAGCCTCCTACCCAATTTTACGGCCACTCCCCCCCCCCCCCCACCTCCCAACCCACTCCTGGGGGGTGGGGTGTAAACTTCCAGCCATTCGCAGCACAGAAGGAGCCAAACAGCCTATCAAGTCTATGCCAGCTCTCCCAACAGCAATCCAGTCAGACCCTATCACCGTAGCCCTGCAAGTTTATTTCCTTCAAGTGTCCATCCAATTTCCTTTTGAAATCATTGATCGTCCCTGCTGCATTCACCCTCATAGGTAACAAGTTTCAGGTCATTATCGCTTGCTGCATACAAAGTTCTTCCTCACAACCCCCCTGCATCTCTTGCCTAAAACATTTAAGTGTGTCCCATAGTCCTTGTGTGATCAGCTAATGGGAACAGTTTTTCCTTGTCTATCTTATCTAAACATGTCATAATCTTGTACAATTTTGTCAGATCGCCCCTCATCCTCCTTTGGGCCAAGGAGAACAACCCCAGCTTCTCCAACATAACCTTGTAGCTAAAATCCCTCATCCTTTGAAATCTTTCTGGTAAATCTCCTCTGCACCCTCTCCAGGACCTTCACATCCTTCCTATGGTGTGGTGACCAGAAATGGACACAATACCTAGTTGTGACCTAACCAGAACTTTATGAGGTTCAGGATACCTTCCCTGCTTTTATACTTGTGAAGCTCAAGATCTCATATGTTTTGCTAACGACTCTCATTATGTCCTGCCATCTTCAAAGATCTATGCATATGAACCCCAGGTCCCTCTGTTCCTGTACACTCTTTAGAACTGTGCCATTAAGTCTATATTGCCTCTCCCTATCCCTTCTGCCAAAATGCACCACCTCACACTTCTCTGTATTAAATACTATTTGCCATTTGTCTGCCCATTCTGCTAGCCTATTTATGTCCTGTTGCAGGTGATTTGTATCATCCTAATAGTCTGCCTCTCCTTCAAGTTTGGTATCATCGGCAAATTTTGAAATGTTATTCTATGTTCCAATATTCAAGTAATTTATGTCTAGCAAAAAAAGCAGTGGTCCTTGCACTGACCCTTGTGGAACACATTGTCTACCATCCTCCAGCCTGAATTTTTTTTTACCGCAACTCACTGTTTTCTGTCCTTAAGCCAATTTATTTTTCCAAGCTGACACTGACCCTCCTATTCCATGAGTCCCAATTTTGTTAACCAACCTTTTATGTGGTACTTTGTCAAAAGATTTCTTAAAATCCATATAAACAACATCCACCACATTCCCTTCATCAACCAACCTCGCCCCCAGAGACTTGAATACATATTTTAGGCTGACATTGAAGCACAGTACTGATGGAGTCTTGCACTGCCAGAGGTTCTGTCTTCCAGTTGAAACATGAAACCAAAACCCTGTCTGCTTCGCAGGTGAACATAAAGGCACCATTTCAAAGAAGAGCAGGGAGTTCTCCTTGGTGTCCTGTCCAATATTTATCCCTCAATCTTTAAAAAAACTCAGATTATCTGGCCATTACTCACATTGCTGTTTGTGGAGGCCTTGTTATGCACAAATTGGCTGTTGTGTTTTCTACATTACTACACTTCAAAAGAGCTTCACAGCTGCACTGCACTTTATGTTGATTTTGAAAGATGCCATATAAATGAAAGTCTTTCTATCTATTCTTTCTTTCTTTTGGGCCTCCTTATCTCGAGAGACAATGGATACGCACCTGGAGGTGGTCAGTGGTTTGTGAAGCAGCGCCTGGAGTGGCTATAAAGGCCAATTCTGGAGTGACAGGCTCTTCCACAGGTGCTGCAGAGAAATTTGTTTGTCGGGGCTGTTGCACAGTTGGCTCTCCCCTTGCGCCTCTGTCTTTTTTCCTGCCAACTACTAAGTCTCTTCGACTCGCCACAATTTAGCCCTGTCTTTATGGCTGCCCGCCAGCTCTGGCGAACGCTGGCAACTGACTCCCACGACTTGTGATCAATGTCACACGATTTCATGTCGCGTTTGCAGACGTCTTTATAACGGAGACATGGACGGCCGGTGGGTCTGATACCAGTGGCGAGCTCGCTGTACAATGTGTCTTTGGGGATCCTGCCATCTTCCATGTGGCTCACATGGCCAAGCCATCTTTCTATACTATCACCTAATTCAAGAAGTAAAATATTTGGCAGGCAAAGTGATTGAGAGGCAGGAGAGATAGGAGTGTGACTGTTTTTTAATTTGAGACTAGTTAGATGGAATGCATTGATGTCTTGCATATTCCTGTGTTCCTACGTGAAGTGTATGACTTGTAACACCACAAGATGCGAATAACACTCATCTCTGCTTCCAGACTGACTGAAGGATAGAATTGGTCCATAGTGTTCCTATGAAGTCGATGCTCCTTTAAGGCACGCTTGAGCTTGGTTTGTTAACCACCTGCTTTCACAGCTTTGGAACTAACTTACTTTGTCATTCCTGAACATGCTGATGCAAAGAACACCTTACATACTTAAGTTCTATTTGCATTTAATGATAAATAATCTATATCCTGAAGTATTTTCACACTATAGCAAACACCTTTGAAATCTTAGAAGAAGAACAGAGAAGGTCAAGGGGAGATTCGATAAAGGTGTTTGAAATCATGAAGGGTTTTGATAGGATAAATAAGGAGAAACTGTTTCCGATGGCAGAAGGGTCAGTAACCAGAGGACACAGATTTAAGGTAATTGGCAAAAGAACCAGAGGTGAGATGAGGAGAATTATTTTTCTGAAGTGAGTTGTTATGTTCTGGCACTGATTAAAAAGGATGGTGGAATCAGATTCAACAGCAACTTTCAAAAGGAATTGGATAAATATTTGAAGAGAAAATTTACAGGTTGGTTAAGGAAGAGCACAGGAGTGGTACTAATTGGATAGCTCTGTCAAAGGGCCAGCATAGGCATGAAAGGCTGAATGGCCTCCTTCTGTTCTGTAAATTTCTCTGATTCTATGCTTTATTGACACCACAATCTAAGCTTTAGTGAATGAGAATTTCTAAAAGGAAGGGAAAAGTTCTGGTGTAACTTTGCCACCATATACCTCTGACCTGGAAGTGATCGGCAACTGCATGTGGTCGGATGAAAATGGCTGAGCTGTAAATTTAAATAAAGAAAAGAAATACTTGCATTTATATAGCACCTTTCATGACCTCAGAACGTCCCAAATGAAGCCAGTGAAGTGTCACTGCTGTAATGCAGGAAATGTGGCAGCCAATTTTCACACAGCAAGCTCCCACAAACCATTATGTGATAATGTCCAGGCAATCTGCTTGATTAAGGGATAAATGTAGACCAAGGCACTGGGGAGAACTTCCCTGCTCTTCGAAATAGTGCCGTGGGATCTCTTACATCCATCTGAGAGGCAGACAGGGCCTCGGTTTATTGTCACACCTGAAACAGCAATACCCCAACAAGGCTCAGCATGTAATGCTGATGGATTCAGAGTCAGTGAGCGTGCACCTGATTTACATGGAGCAGGTTGGGACACAAGTGCATTACGGACAAATCTCTGGCACTTGCCTGCCCCACCTGGCCAAAAGATCTGGTGCCAGTCTGCCACTGTGGGACGTTTCCATATCCCTCAGCCACTTGATAAGAGGACCCACCAAGAAAATCTAAACAAAAATACTTTTCAGTGACGTGGACCCCAGCCCTGCCCTCAACCACTTTTGCCCCTCTGGGGGCTGGTACATTTCAATTCTCGGCATCCAGAGAAATACTGGCTCCTGACTCAGCCAGGCAAATGGGAAAACTAGACATCGGGAGCTCCTGAGTCTGGGCCTACCCCAACTGTTGGTATTTACCTGGGAAGGGACTGGGTGGAGATTCCACCCTTTATGAGGCATGTTGGAAATTCAACAGCAACTTATATTTAAATAGTGCGTTTAACGTAGTAAAACATCCCAAGGTGCTTCTAAGAAGCGTAAATCAGACAAAATTTGATACCAAGACAAAGAAGGAGATATTAGGACAAATGATCAAAACCTTGGCCAAAGAGGTCAGGTTTTTAGCAGCCTCTTCAAGGAAGAGAGAGGTAGAGAGGTGGAGAGATTTAAAGAGGAAATTCCAGAGTTTAAGGCCCAGACAGCTGAAGGCATGGCTGCCAGTGGTGGAGAGATTAAAATAGGGCTGTTCAAGAGGCCAGAATTGTATGAGCGCTGAGATCTCGGAGGGTTGTAGGGTTGGATGAGATTACAAAGATATGGAGGGGCAATGCCATGGAGGAAAAATTCCTGGGAAAAATGTGGACACAGTGCAACTGATTTCCTGCCAAGTTTGAACAGGTTTCACCAGAGATATTGTGTGTTTGGCTACTGTAGATTTTTGGGGCCCACATATTCTGAAGCTCTTAAATCGTTTTCCGTCTCTGACGTTAGCAGCAAAACAAGACATAGTGTTAATTCGCAGAATATTTTTAAAGCAGTACAGAAGGGATATAAGAACATCTGAAGCCAGAAAATCCAGCTTCCTAAAGGTCCATGTGCTTTCCAGCTCACTAATCTACTTATGGCATTACTTAATTTAATTTGGCTCCGGATGTGTAAGCAGCTCTGTATTAGTCTATCAGCCGATTTAAAGATTTGAAAGATTTAAAATGAAAAAAGTAATGTTAGGCACTCTGAAACCAGCCAGTATAAAGCTCTGCAAATCTATCATCCAAATTATACCTTTCCTTTTAAAGCTGAGATGTCAAATATTGCAGCCAGCAACTAAAAACGAACTTACATTCATATAGCACTTTTCATGATCTCAGGGCATCCAAAAACGCTTTAAGGCCAATGAAATGCTTTTGTAGTCTCTGCTGTAATTTAGGAAACACAGCAACTTATTTGTGTTCAGCGTCATTGTGATAATGACCAGATAATTTGTTTTAGTGATGTTGGTTGTGTGATAAATATGGACCAGGAAACCAGGGAGACCTCCTGTGCTCTCTTTAGAAATAGCACCATGGAATCTTTTACATCCACCTGAGAGAGCGCACAGGGCCTCGGTTTAAAGTTTCATCTGAGAAAAAGCACCTTACGACAGTGCAGCACTCCCTCAGTACTGCACTGGAGTGTCCGCATAGATTTTGTTCTCAAGTCTTTCGAGTGGAACTTGAACCCAGAACCTTTTGTCTCAGAAGCGAAAGTTGCTCCCACTGGGTCATGGCTAACACCTATGTTTTAAAAGAATATGGGTCAATTATGAGATTGCACCATGTCTCGTTGAATCATTCAAGAGATGTAAGAACTAGTACATTAAATATCAATATCTGCACAGAGGCACTGGAAGTACCTGATGCTCTTCAGATTGCGACGGGTGAAGACAAGGCTGTTAAGACTTTTCTCAGTAAGACAGAACAATTTTACGTTGGAACATAGGAGAGGAGGAGGCCATTTAGCCCCTCGAGCCTGTTCCGCCATTCATTGAGAAGATGGCTGTTCTGCTACCTAACTCCATATAACCGCCTTTGCCCCAAACCCTTAACAGCTTTGGCTAACAAAAATTTAACAATTAAAATTAGCAATTGATCTCGCATCAATTGTCGTTTGCCAAAGACAGTTCCAAACTTCTGCCACCTTTCGCATGTGGAAAATCTTCCTAATTTCACTCTTGAAATATCTGGCTCTAATTTTTAGACTATTTTCCCTCGTCCTAGACTCCCCAACTAGCCGAAATAGTTTCTCTGTATCTACACTATCTGCTCTCCTTAATATCTTGGAAATTTCGATCAAATCATCCCCAACCTTCAAATTCCATGGCTTGTGTAATCTCTCCTCATAACTTACGTTCAGTTTCATTCTGGTAAGTCTAGACCGCATTTCCTCAAAGGCCAATATCTCCTTCCTAAGGTGTGGTGGCCAGAGCTGCTCATAGTATTCTGGGTGTGATCTAACCAGGGCTTTGTATAGCTGAAGCATGAATTCCCTTGTATTCTAGTCTTCTGGATATAAAGGCCAGCATGCCACTCGCCTTTTTGATTATTTTCTGGACTTGTTTATGACTTTTAATGATCTAAGTACCTGGACCCCCGAGTCTCTTTGGATCGACACTGTTTCCAGCTTTTCACCATTTATAAAGCACTCTGTTCCATCCTTTTTAGCTCCAAAGTGGGTGACCTCATATTTACCTTCATTGTAATTCATTTGCCTGTTTTGCCCATTCACTTAATGTGTTAATATCTCTTTGTAATGCATCTACACTGCTTATAATGCCACCTACCTTTGTGTCATCAGCAAATTTGGATATGTGGCTTTCTATCTCATCATCTAAATCATTAATAAATTTGGTGAATGATTGATACCCTTATAGAGAGCCTTGTGGGACACCACCAGTCACATTCTGCCATTTGGAGTGTCTGCCCATTATCCCTACTCTCTCTCTCCTTCTGTGCAGCCAATTTTGTAACCAGGTCATTAATTTGCTTTAAATTCCAGGAACTTCAAATTTATCTAATAGTCTCTTATGAGGAACTTTATCAAATGCCTTCTCAAAGTCCATATAAATAACATCCATAGGCTGGGATTTTACCCTTGGCGGACGAGAGCTGTCCACTGACTGAAAAGTCGGTGGTGAACCTGCTTCACCTGGCCTGGGGATCCGACCCGCAATTTGCAGTTCCCCAGCCTTTAATTGTTCTGAGGTGGGACTTCCACCAGCTAGAGGCAGGAAATCCCATCTAGTGGAGCTGCTGGCAAATCAGCGGGCCGGCTGCTCTTATTCCCAGCAGAGCCACCGGAAGGGGTGACCACTGCTGGGACTGCAGCCCAGCTTCAAGACGAAGATGTCAGGGAGCCCCAGAACCAAGGTAACTTTTTGTTGCCTCACCGGGGGGTGATCGGTCGGGCCCCGGCGAGGCAAGGGTGGTCGATTGGGGGGACAGGGGGCATGTTGGGTGTTGGGGGTGGTTGGGACAGCAGGGGAAGCCCTCCATCGGGCACAGGGTGCCCAATCATGAGGGTCCCCCCAAGCTGTCTGAGAGCCACCTGCTTTTGTCAGGTGGTTTCTCTCGGGCTTGGCCACCTGACCAGCCACGGGTAAAATCCCCGTGGCAGTGGGCGGAGGTCCTTAAGTGGCCATTAAGCGTCCATTTAAGGGCCTTGACTGGCCTGCGGTGGGTGGGCCATTTTTCACTGCTGCCACCCTACGGAAAGTGGCAGCAGAGGCAGGAGGGGTCGGGAAGGGCCCCCCCGAGCCCCCCGCTCCATTTTACACCAGCCCCCACCTTCCCGCTCTTTGGGGGGGACGTAAAATTCCGGCCATAGAAATTCATCAGAACTGAACGGTTCTGATAAAAGATCACAGACCTGAAACATTAACTCCGTTTCTCTCTCCACAGATGTCCCCAGACCTGATGATTATTTCCAGCATTTTCTGTTTTTATTTCAGATTTCCAGCATCTGCAGCATTTTGTTTTTCCATAGAAAATCCCTTGTCCATTACTTTAGACACCCCTTCAAAAATTCAATCTGATTCATCAGGCATGACCTACTCTTTACAATTCCATAAAATAAAAGCAAAATACTGCGGATGCTGGAAATCTGAAACAAAAACAAGAAATGCTGGATTCACTCAGCAGGTCTGGCAGCATCTGTGGAAAGAGAAGCAGAGTTAACGTTTCGGGTCAGTGACCCTTCTTCGGAACTGACAAAAAAAAAGAAGGGTCACTGACCCGAAACGTTAACTCTGCTTCTCTTTCCACAGATGCTGCCAGACCTGCTGAGTGAATCCAGCATTTCTTGTTTTTGCTTTACAATTCCATGTTGGCTGCCTCTGATCAGCTGAAAGTTTTTAAAGTGTTCAGTCACCCTATCCTTAATTTCATGACAACATATATTGGGCTAACTGGTCTATAATGCCTCACTATTCTCACTGTTCCTAAATAGCAGAGTGATATGTGCAATTTTCCAATCTAAAGGAACAGTTCCCAAATTGAGAAAGTTTCGGAAGATTATAGTTAGGGCATTTGCAATGTTCGCATGTACTTCCTTTAAAACCTTGGGATGGAAACCATCTGGTTTTGGGGAATTGTCACACTTTCATGCCATTATTTTCTTTAATACTTTTATTTTACTTATGTTGTCTTAATTCACAACTCAAGCCATGATAAGCCTTCTCAATTTTTATTGGATCAGGCTTGTTTTGAACATGGGTTTCGAATTTCCTTTTTGTTAATTGTGACTCATGGAGCAGAATCTCAATAGACTAGACCTGGTATCACTGCTGAGTTCAACTGAATTGAGTCGTCTCAAGCAGACTATGGATGAATGAGAACTGAAAAGTCAACGCTTACTTTCATTGTCTGAAGCACTTTGATTCCACGACCCTGTCTGAATCCTAATTATTTCATAAGCCTGCTGTCTTTTGAATTTCATTAATTGAGATTGCAGTTTAGCACAGTTGCAGCATTTTTATCATTAATTATACCAAGGTCCTCATGTAGTGGCATAGTCAGAAATTCTAAAATGTGATGGGATCTAAAAGTAAGCCTAATCAGAGACAGAAATGAAAGAAACAAAGAATAACTGTCTTGTAATATGGTTGGCTAAATCATTAATGGATTGTCCTGAGGTCACCTCACCCCTTAGGAAGCGACAGGCCTCAGCTTAACATTGGAACAGAAGTAGGCCATTTTAATAGTGTAGTACTGAGACAGATTGCCTGTGCTCTTTTTTGATTTATTGCCACTGATTTTTTTTTTTCAAACATCCATCTAAGAGGGAAGACAGGTCTTCACTTTAATCTTTCATCTGAGAAGCAATACATTTGACAGTGCAGCACTCATGCAGTAGGGCACATACGTGCCAGCCTGGATTACATGCTCAACTCACTGGAGTGCGATTTAAACCAACAGTCATCTGACTCAGAGAGGGGAATGCTACCATTGAGCCACAGCTGACACTTGCATTGAGTGGAATACAGAATAACGGTACTAGGAAGAAACTTTTACAAGCACAAGAACTGACAATGAAAACTTGCAGTGATGCATGTAAAGCTAGTGAATCAGTAATAAAGCACCTGCAGGAAATAAATACCCAGGAAAAAGTGCAATGTTTCCTATGGTAAAAGAAGAAAGTGACTCCAGATATGAAACCCAAGATAGTTTGGAAAGGTCCTGAAATAGACTGTAAATATGTGGAAAATACCATCTTGGAAGGAAATGAGCTTTTCCTGCCTGGTGTCATTTTAAGGAACTGAACCATTTCTTGTCCAAATGTTCAATGTCCCTGTTCAGCAATGGCTCAATTTCTCATCCTTGTTTTCAATTCCTTCCATGACTTCTCTGAAACCACTTCCAGCCCTTCAACTCTCCGAGATCTCTTGCACTCACCCAATTCTGGCCTCATGCACATCCCTTATTTTAATCACTTCATCACTGGTGGCTGTGCTTTCAGTTGTCACAGTCCTAAGCTGTGGAATTCCCTTCATAAACCTCTCCACCTCTCTACTTCTCTCTCTTCTTTAAAACATACTTCAAAATCTACCTCTTTGACCAAGCTTTTGGTCATCTGTCCTCATATCCTAGGCCCAACTCTCTTCAGCTGACCTTCCCTCCATCATTAGGTCATAAGTGGGGATGATTGCATAATGTTCAGCACCATTCACAACTCCTCAGATACTGAAGCAGCCCATGTCCAGATGCAGCAAGACCTGGACAACATCCAGGCTTGGGCTGATAAGTGACAAGCAACATGCATGCCACACAAGTGCCAAAAAATGACCATCTCCATCAAGAGAGAATGCAACCATCTTCCCTTGACATTCAATAATATTACCATTGCTGAATCCCCCACTATCAACATCCTGGGGGTTACCATTGACCAAAAACTGAACTGGACCAACCATATAAGCTCTGTGCCTACAAGAGCAGATCAGAGGCTGGGAATTCTGCTGGGAGTAACTCACCTCCTGACTCCCCAAAGCATATCCACCATCTTCAAGGCACAAGTCAGGAATGTGATGGAATACTCTCCACTTGCCTGGATGGGTGCAGCTCCAACAACATTCAAGAAGCTCGACACCATCCAGGACAAAGCAGCCAGCTTGATTAGCACCCCATCCACCACCTTTAACATTCATTCCTTCCATTACCAATGCACAGTGGCAGCAGTGTGTACCATATGCACGATGCACTGCAACAACTCACCAAGGCTCCTTTGACAGCACATTCCAAACCCACAACCTCTCTCACCTGGAAGGACAAGGGCAGCAGATGCATGGGAACACCACCACCTGCAAGTTCCCCTCCCATCTACACACCGTTCTGACCTGGAACTATATTGCCATTCCTTCGCTGTCACTGGGACAAAATCCTGGAACTGTCACCCTGACAGCACTGTGGGTGTACCTGCACCACATGGACTGCAGCAGTTCAAGAAGGCGGCTCACCACCACCTTCTCAATGGCAAATTAGGGCTGGGCAATCAATGCTGAACAAGCCAGCGACACCTGCATTCCGTGAAAGAAAAAAAATCAACATATATAGTTCAGTATCACATTTAATTGGTAACAGTCCTGTGAAATGCCTTGGAAAGTTTAACTACATTGAAGGTGCTATATAAGTGCAGTTGTTGTTGTGCAGAAATCGGAACAAAGGTAAGCAGCAGGTGTAAACGGTAGATGTGACTCAAAAGTGGCTTAAAGTTGCTGGAGCTATAGAGGCAACCAAATTTGATACCAATATGCTGATAAAACACAAACAAATTAGAATTCAACTGCCCTATGCTGCTGCTCTCAAACATTTACTTGAGAGCAAGCAATGTGAATTTTCTAAAAATCTAAGTGACAGAAAGCTTCAGGATTCCAAAACTTTACTGCTCACATTCAACAAAACACAAATGAAATCTTTGGGGGAAAAGTAGAGCAAGTGTTACAGAGAACCCAAGAGTGACAAGGAGCACAGTTATGCTTGACTTTGTGAGTAATGGATGTGGGCCCAAACTTTGAATTGGATATTAACTCGGAGGCAAGGAGGGAGCAGGAAGCGGTTGGGAATTCTAGATGAATGGGTTTCCTTCAGATCCTGTTGCATTTCACTTCAGAAAATTATTAATAATTATTGTCTCTGTTTGCCAGTTGCAGCCAGACGGATTGAGAAGCCACTTGGCTGTTGGGTGGGTAGGCCTTCTGCACCAGGCTGCAGTCACGGAGTGGAGAGGAGACCAGGATTGGGGGAGATTGGAGACCAGAGGTAGATTGGAGACTGGGATTGGGGGAGATTGGAGACCAGAGGTAGATGGGAGACTGGGATTGGGGGAGATTGGAGTTTAGAGGCAGATCGGATACTGGGATTGGGGGAAATTGGAGACCAGGACTGGGGGAGATTTGAGACCAGAGGCAGATTGGAGACTGGGATTGGAGGAGATTGGAGTCCAGTGGCAGATCGTAGATGTCGTGGTGGAGACGGGAAATGCCGAGGTGGGAGATTGAATCTGCTTTTGAGGAGATTGGAAGGCTTGCGTTTGGGGGGAGGGGGGGAGCGGGCGGGCGGAGGATATGATTGTGGGCCTTGGTGAAGCAGGTAATCTGGATCTAGCAGATAAGTGGAAAGGCATTTACCTCCTGGATCCAGCAGTCCTCACCTCCCTTTAGCCATCAGGCTTCCTGAGACCTGGAAAACTCAGCTGACCAGGCTTAAATTTAATATGGTGGCTATTATAATATCCTCATTATAATATTTAAATTGCCAACGGGCGCACAGTGGCGCAGTGGTCAGCCTCACAGCTCCAGGGACCCAGGCTCAATTCTGGGTATTGCCTGTGCGGAGTTTGCAAGTTCTCCCTGTGTCTGCGTGGGTTTTCGCCGGATACTCCGGTTTCCTCCCACCGCCAAAGACTTGCAGGTGATAAGTAAATTGGCCATTGTAAATTGCCCCTAGTGTAGGTAGATGGTAGGGAATATGGGATTACTGTAGGGTTAGTACAAATGGGTGGTTGTTGGTCGGCACAGACTCGGTGAGCCGAAGGGCCTGTTTCAGTGCTGTATCTCTAAATAAATAAACCCACCTCATGCAAGCTGGTTGGCTGTCCTGCCCTGTTCTGTCGGAAGTGAGCGGTTTGGAGATGGGTTGGGGTCAGGATTCAAATTTTTAACATTTCGTGTTCCCACCTGAACCAAATCCACCTGTCTTAAGAGTTAAAATTTCCCCCTATGTGCTGGAGTCATTCAACAAACCCAACTTTTCAGAAGTGAATCACAAGAACATTCTGATGATTGATAATTTGTCAATGCTCACAAAACAAGATGTAATGGCTAAGGATCAGAATTTCTTCAAAGAAGAGATAGAGGCCGGAATTTTGCAGTGGGTGGATGGGAGCCAGACCCCAACGTAAATGTCGGTGACAAACCCGCTTCCGCCCAGCCTGGGGATCCGTCCTGTATTTTATGGATCCCCGGGCTTTAATTGGCCCAAGGCGGGACTTCCACCCACTTGAGAAGGTCCCGCCTCAGTGAGCTGCCGGCCAATCAGCGGGCCGGCAGCTCTTAGACTCAGCAGCGCCACCAGGAGCGGTGGCCACTGCTGGGACTGCAGCCCAGCCGACGCCATGGACCCAAGAGAGTGGGTAAGTTTGGGTTGTCTCACCAGGGGGATCGGTTATGTCCTGGTGAGGCTAGGTGGTCAATTGGGGAGAGGGGGCCGTCTTGGATCCTGGCAGTGGGTTGGGAGGCTGGGGCGGCCCTCAATCGGGCACCCTGTGCCTGACTGCCCTGCCCCCTCCCGGGGTGCGGAAAGGCCGGCAGCTATCACTGGGCGGCTTTTCACGTCCCCAGAACACCCGCTTGCCACGGGTAACGGTTATGATCCTTTGGCCACTTAACGGCCACTTAAGGTCTTGATTGGCCTCAACGGGCAGGCCTTTTGAGACCCCCTGCCCCCACCCCACCCGGCCTGACCTCCGTAAACTTGTCCAGAGGCAGAATTGGGGGGGTAGGCCTCCCGGAGCCTGCCGCTCAAATTTTACGCTGCCCCCACACCACCACCCGACCCGTTGGGGTGGCGTAAAATTCCGGCCAGACTCTCAGGACACGTCAAAACACTTCACAACCCAATGAAATACTTTTGAAGTCTAGTCATTGTTGTAATGTAGGAAATGCGACAGCCAATTTGCACAGAGCAAGCTCCCACAAATGGTAATTAGCCAATGACTATATCATATATTTTCTTGATGATGGTTAAGGGATTAATATTGTCTGGGACACCAATTAGACCGCCCTTGTTTTTCTTTGAATTAGTCCCATTGGATTTTTTACATCCCCTTGAGAGAGTAACCAGGACCTTGGTTTAATGTCCTATCTAAAAGATGGCACGTCCAACAGTGCAACAGCCCCTCAGTCCTGCATTGTAAATGTTAGAAAAACACTGCACTCTGAATTTGATCCCATGCTCCCACCTACACAATTGCTAGTCAGGAAACTAGCTGTAAGCTAACTTGTCAAGCAGTACATTATTGAGCGTGTTGACAGGAGCCTCCTTTATCTGCTTAATATCTGAGCATGCTATAGTGTGGCCAAGGGATTATAACACAGAAACCAACAGAAAATCTTTACTCCTTACACCAGCTACTGGAATGCGTCATGTGCTGTTACATGTTTACCTGTCCTTCAAAAAACAAACTGAATATGCATACTTACCAAACTGAAACTGATGATCGGAACTTACCTTTTCTTACAGTCGGCTGGTGAATGAACAGTTAGCAGTATAAAACAGCGAATCATAGATTTCTCCACCTTCTTCAACACATTGTTGAATAAATATGGCGCTCCTTAAGCATGCACTCTACATCACAAACTGTCTTCTTTTACGATGGAATGGGCTACAGTTTGGAAACTATCTCAGCTATTCCATTTGGCAGCTTATAAATTTAAATACTGAGCTCTCACAATACTGGGTGTAGAAGGGAAGTTGACTTTAAAATGGCCATTGAACTGCACTTGAAACCCAATAGAAACCCATGATGGGGAAACTTCTGGCCACCAAGCTGTCTGTCAAGGAGAGAACAACAGCCGATCAAAGGTCTCAGACGTAGCTGTCAATCAAATCCACTACTACAAGCCAGGCCCAAATCATTAATTGTTACCACGGTGGGCTTGGGACCACTCCTTTGAAGTTATATTGAGAGAAAAAGCAGTATATGGCTGTATCTCTCATTCGGTAAATAGAAATGCATCAGTATTGAATGGATTAGCTAGCCTTTGACAGTGGCAAAGATGTGTATGATAAATGTGATGCCCTGGTCTATTGAACAATTAACTGTCTAAATCAACCCATTGTGCTTACCCCAGAAACCTACACCTTGTGCAGCTGTCTGTCATCCTCACCGCCCCCCACCCCACAATACCACCATCCTCCACCCCCTCCCCTCACCCCTTGTACCACTTCCTATAGACAAACCCTGTGGACTAAACAGATCATCCAGTCTTTCCACAGATGTCTCTTGTACCTTGTAACAATCCTTCTGATGCCCAGCTCTTCCATAGTAGGGCCTAATGTCCACTTGCTGCTGTACTTGTGCTGAGACCCATTTCACCTTTTATTGCAGGCCAGCAAATTCATTCCTAAGCTCATGACGGCCTTTGGTATTTTTATAGTAAAACCAGACCTGTTTATCTTCTTGACACTTCATGTGAGTTTAGATATTAGCCTCAAATGTGCCATTCCTAGCAATATAAGTCAAAAATTCAATACAGATAAGAAGTTTATTATTATCACAATGCTTTCTCCTGAGCTCAAATGAGGTATCCAGAGAATTCCTGAACTGATTAGTTATCTGCTACTCTGTCATATACAGCAAACAAGACACAGCCACAAGAACAGAAAAGACCGAGCTCTGTAGTTATCTCAGCAGTAAGATATCACAGCAGGTGAAACCATTGGTAGAATAGGCTCCTATTAGCATTACAACTAACAAGCCAAATATCAGCAAAATAACAAGCAGTAGAGTTGTGCACAGCCATGTGACAGATTTTAACAAAAGTGTTAATATTGGAATTGTTGGACTTCAGAGTTGATATAGATTTTATAGATGTTTTTGATGATCAGCAACACCAACATGCATTTATAAAGCTCCTCTGGTGTGGTAAAACATCCCAAGCTGCTTCAAAGTAGAGCAATTGGACAAACTATGTCACTATCAGCATTCTGGGGGTTACCATTGATCAGAAACTGAACTGGAGTAGCCATATAAATACCATGGCTACAAGAGCAGGTCAGAGGCTAGGAATCCTGTGGCGAGTAACTCACCTCCTGACTCCCCAAAGCCTGTCCACCATCTACAAGGCACAATTCAGGAGTGTGATGGAATACTCTCCACTTGCCTGGATGGGTGCAGCTCCAACAACACTCAAGAAGCTCGACACCATCCAGGACAAAGCAGCCTGCTTGAATGACACCCCATCCACAAACATTCACTCCCTCCACCACTGACACACAGTGGCAGCAGTGGGTACCATCTACCAGATGCACTGCAGCAATGCACCAAGGCTCTTTAGACAGCACCTTCCAAACCCGTGACCTCTACCACCTAGAAGGACAAGGGCAGCAAATGCATGGGAACACCACCACCTGCAAGTTCCCCACCAAGCCACACACCATCCTGTCTTGCAACTATATCACCATTCCTTCACTGTCGCTGTCAAAATCCTGGAACTCCTTTCCTAACAGCACTGTGGGTATACCTACCTGACTTGGACTGCAGTGATTCAAGAAAGCAGCTCACCACCACCTTCTCAAGGGCAATTAGGGATGGGCAATAAATGCTGGCCTGGCCAGTGACGCCCACATCCCATGAATGAATAAAAGAAAACTGAATCAAAGAAGGAGACACTAGGTGACAAAATGCTTGGTGAAAGAGGTAGGTTTTTAGCAGTGTTCTGATGAAAGGTCATAGAGCAGAAACATTAACGCTGTTTCTCTCTCCACAGATGCTGCCAGACCTGCTGAGTATTTCCAGCAGTTACTGCTTTTTTATTTCAGATTTCGAGCTTGCACAGTATTTTGCTTTAATTGTAGGTTTTAAGCAGCATCTGAAAGGAGGAGCGTGAGGTCGGGAGACGGAGAGATTTCGAGAGGGAATTCCAGAGCTTAGGGCCTAGACAGCTGAAGATGCATCCAGCAATGGTGGGGGTGAGGAATTGGGGGATGCAGAAGAAGCCAGAGTTGGAGGAACCTAGTGTTCTGGTAGAGTTGTCGGGCTGGAGGAGGGGAGGAGGCTATGGAGATAGGGAGGGACGAGGCTATGGAGGGATTTCAATTTGATGGAAGGGTTGGGTTGGAAGATCGATCAATGTCGGTGCAACTTTGTATTTGCAGTTAAGCTCTCTGACTCCCCATCTCAACTGGAACAGAGTGCATGAGACTGACATCTGCATTTGATTAGTTGAAAATTGCTAAGCAGTAAAGTGCACATGTTTTTAAGTTCTTCAGTATTTTTTCATTTGTTATCATCTGCCTTTAATAACAAGTGGTACAATTATACAGATTTTATTGTATTGAATGCCATTAATCAGTTGTTCAGAGCTCGTCCCGATGTTCTGTATCTGATACTTAACGTGGCATATTAGTCCATTCCATCGTGCTATCTGATAGTGTTGCCAAGTAGAAATCACTGACTAGCTACAGCCTTAGCTATGGTAACGTCACTTTAGCCACACACACTAATTTTAGTAGAAGACTCAATACAGGTAAATGCGTTTTGCATGTGAATATTTTACTTGACAAACATCGAATGCCATTTAGTAACCAAGGATGTGAAACACTCAATTATCAAAAACCCTCTGCATTTCATCTTACCATTTTACCAACAAATGTACAATAAGATTAAAATCCACATGCACACGACATGCGAATGTGAGTGTTGAGATTACTGGCCTGACGACGATGATTATTTTATGGGTCTGAAATACAATGAGTCACATCTGGATTTCCCATTAGCTACATTTGGATAGTATTGAATGAATTATCTCGGTATCTAACACAGACTGTGCAGGGACTCCAATGATAGCCACATCAAGGACTGAAATGTCTATCGAACTACAAGCAGTGGAGGATAATAGTAAAAAAAAGTGGGAGTAATTTTGACTTAGGGCCGTATTATGAAATTGGCGACAGTGACTCAGCAGTCCATTTTACATCTCTCCAAATTTTTATTCCCACTCGCACACAAAGTCAAAAATAAATGGCAGACAGCCATAGCTTTCCAGCAGTAGTGATAACTCTCCCTGTCTCAGTAATATAACAAGGCCAGTTCAGACAGGGCGTCTAGTGAACCTTCTACCTTATCAGTTTGAAAATGGAGTCTCTGTAAACAAAGTCTATTCAATTCAGTGGCATACTGTGTTCAGCAATCTGATTCCTGTGCCCAGTCAGTGCCACATACCAAACGTCAGTAAGTAATGGGCTAATGGATGAAGCTATCGGGATTGTTTACCTCCACTTAACGCAAAATGTTTTTTTATCGGGTTGTTTATTAACCTGAAGGTGCTTTGGAGCCTCCAGAATAGATTCCCTTTTATGTTGCTCTACCCCAACCTGTCCATTTAGTTATGAAAGGCTCATTCTCCTCAAAGTGCTCTTAAGCCTTCCGCAGCAGGCAGCTAGCAGAATTACCTCCTTCATCCATACTGAGCTTTGAATGCCGCACACACAATTCTGCTAAGGATTCAGAGTCCAGCAGAGTCTAATCCACAAAATCAACTCCCTCCAGTTACTCCAATAGATCTGGTTTACAGTTAGACTGTTCATGCCTCGCTGGTTCTGTTGTAATAAGGTCTGAAGCTCAATATCAGTCCTCAGGCATCACCATCGAGGTGCAGCGAAAGTATCCAAAATGTGAGTGCACCCCAAATTTCTATCCCGTTATGTCTCCGCGTACTATAAATTTCTATCTCCACATTTAGAATGGGAGTGGCCTATTGTCATAAAGTAATTACTCCCACTGCCAGACTACAATGAACAAGGGACTGTCCATTCAGCATCCAAATGGACCTAATAGTGAGACCGCCTTCTTTGCTGCAGTATTTCAGATTCATTAGTATCCAACAATCTGTAATTATCACGGATGAGCTTACATGTACAGGAAAGCTGAATTTAGTCTATTTCGCTTGTCATGGCTCAGTGATAGCATTGACACCTCTGAGTCAGGATTTTGCAGCTTCAAGTTCCACTGCAGACACATCCATCCTCAGCTTACCTCAGCCAAATGGCAACATCCCCTCAGTAACTCACTGAAGGGTCAGCCTAAACTTTGTGCTCAAGTTTCTGGAGCAGGGCTTGAACCCACATACAGTGAAAAGCTTTTTTATGTTGTCAGATGCTACATAAAGGAGGCGCGTGGAGTTCAGCTGATTGAAAATCTCAAACAGGTTTATTAACAGCTAACCAGTATATACAGTGCAGAGCTATCTATTTACAGGACTTGCCTTTTGGTGTTACAATTACAGAGTGCATCTGGCAAGTAGTCACATGACTTGCATCCTGGCACATAGCTCATTAGCATATGAAGATCTTAAAGTGATATCACTCTTAAAGGCAATCACACAACATCCCACTTCGTTCCAAAGATAAGTCTTTATCGTATGCTAAAAGTAAGAAACATAAAATTAGATAACATCCAAATTATTTACACATGGATAGAGATTATGAACTTCATAAATATAGAGGTTCAAAAGTCCATATGTCATCTCAGTGGTTTGACAACTCTTGCTCAGGGAGTATGTACCTCATTTATTGCTGTTTTTTCTGAAGTTTCTCCCTCTCCGCATTCAGTCTCTGTTGTTCTGCCTCCAACCTGTCAATATACTCTGTTGATGTTCTCAAGGTGATCACTTTTGGGGCCTTGTCATTCTTGGAAAGTTCCGGCACCTCATCTCGAAGAGCCAATAGACAATGCTTCAACTCATTCCTCCTCTGCCTCTTCAGGATATTGCTTGTCCTTCTCCTCTCCTCATCCTCTGCATCTGAAGGCTTGGGGCTCAAAGTTGAAGATGTGTTGGGGGAAGAGTACTTGGTCTCATGGAGATACCTGTATGTTCTGGCTCGTTGTGGTGCTGGTGGTTCTGTAGAGAGCAGAAGTGAAGGCGCAGCATAATTGTACTGTTACTGTGTTTCCAGACTGCACTGTTTGATGCTGGCTAGAGTCTGCGAGCAGGTTCTGGTCCTTGGAGATTTCGCCTTGGCAATGCTGTCATGGATGGTTATGATGTTGAGTTCCTTACACGCTAGTAGTCCCGCCACTGCTAGTCCACTCGTGTCCACTAGGTAGAGCATTTATGGTTTCCATGCCAACTTGCCATAGCTGCATTGCATTGTCAGTGTGCCACTGCAAGGGATGGATGACCCCTTGTATGCAAATAACTTGGCAGCTGTCGGTTGTATCATTGATTTCCAACGACTCCGGTACATATCTTTGAGGATTCGGACTGGTAGCATATTTGCACTAGCCCTGGTGTCAATCTTGACCTTGCGTGTGTGTTTGCCAGCTTTCTTTGGGCACGTGATGTTAATAGTGGTGAAAGCTTCCAGTTGTTGGACTGCATCAACATGATCTGTCAGGATCACAATGTGGAATGCCTGTTCGTCTCCTGTCTGAGAATTGCTTCTCTGAGTCTTGTCTCAGGCCTGTTTAGCTGTGAAATCCGTGTGTCGGCTTGTGTTTGCTCAGGTCTCTGGCGCTTTCCTTGCTGCTGTTGCCCTGTTGTCTGTTCATTTGTGTCCAACTGTTACTTCTGGCTGTGGCTTTGGAGCCAGAATTCCTGCATAGGCGGTCCCACTGTCCTTTTGCATCGCATGCCTTGCATAGGTCATGAGGTGCAGGACCATGAGTGGGACCAACCACACTTACCACACAGCTTACTTGCTCTTTTCGACCTGGTTATGGTATCGATACTGTTGGTTGCACCCTCGTGCCTATTCCTAATTCAGAGTCAAGAGCACTACCACAACTGACATTACCTCAGCACAACAGAAAACACATACTAATAAGACAATTACTACAGAAAAAAAAGGCTGTAGAATATTCAAAAAGCAATGCTCATGACCCAATTAAGCCAAGGCAAGTAGATGAAGTTCAGGTACCACTCAGCCACAATTCAACTGAATGGCAGAACAAGCATACTCCTGTTCTTATGTGCCTGGCCACAGAGTGACAGAATGAAAATTGTCCGGTGTAATTTTAGTGGCAAACCCATTAGCATGTTGCTGTGAAGTTCCTTTATCTGCCATTATAATGAATTGGTTAACAAGTTTAGTCGAAATGGGTTATAATCTTAACTAAAGTAGTGGACAAATGAATTTGATTTGAATGCATTAATGCATTGTTACTAATATCACAGAGCATTGCCTCTACCTAATGATGCAATTGCTACAAGAACATTTGTCCAGTGTATATTTTATTGGCATAGGAGTGAAGACAGCCATTACAGTTCAAACTGGGAGGACAGCCATTATGCTCACTTATGGACCCAAAATATTGGTGTAAAATTTGTACCTGATGAGTGGATTAATGCCACCGACAGTATAAATGTACTCAGTCTATGATTGTTCAGTCATTTTCAAACTTGACGCAACTCGTCTACCAATGTTAAGATCGAGCTCCAATTGACTCTTTCTGATTATCGGGCATGCATTTGTATTCCATTCCTCAGTCTTCAAATGAAGTCATCAACCCTTTTAAAATGGGAACGAAGCAATGAATGAAACAACAGTTCATATTCACCCGTCACAAGTCGCTTCAGAAATAAATATAAGGCAAACAGATGCTGAGCCAGGAAGAACAGGAATAGGCCATTCAATCCCTCGAACCTGTTAAAATAAAATTGCAACAGGCCTTTTTTTTATTCTTTCATGGGATGTGGGCATTGATGGCAAGGCCAGCATTTGTTGCCCATCCCTAATTGCCCTCGACAACTGAGTGGCTTGTGAGGTCATTTCAGAGGGCAGTTAAGAATCAACCACATTGCTGTGGGTCTGGAGTCACATGTAGGCTAGACTAGGTAAAGACAGCAGATTTCTTTCCCTAAAGGACATGAGTGAAACAGATGGGTTTTTACAACAATCATGGCCCAACTGGTCTGTGCTGGTGTTTATGCTCAATAGGAGCCTCCTCCCATCTTATTTCATCTAATCCTATCAGCACAACTGTTCCTTCTGCCTTGTGCCTTGTGCCTTGCTAGCATCCCATTAAATGCATCTATGCTATTCAACTCAACTACTCTATAGGTAAGAAGGTAAGTTGTGAAGAGGACATAAGGAGGCTACAAAGGGATATAGATAGGTTAATGTGGGAAAATGTGAAATTATCTATTTTGGCAGGGAGAATAGAAAAGAAGCATATTATCTAAATGGTAAGAGATTGCAGAGCTCTGAGATGCTGAGGGATCTGGGTGTCCTACTGCATGAATCACAAAAGGTTAGTATGCAAGTTCAACAAGTAATTAGGAAAGCTAATAGAATGTTATCGTTTATTGCGAGGAGAATTGAATACAAACGTAGAGAGGTTATGATTCAGATATACAGGGCAATGATGAGACCACATCTGGAGTACTGTGTACAGTATTGGTCTCCTTATTTAAGGAAGGATGTAGATGCCTAAGAAGCAGTTCAGAGAAGGTTTACTAGACTAATACCTGGAATGGGCGGGTTGTCTTCTGAGGAACGGTTGGAGAGGCTAGACTTGTATCCGCTGGGGTTCAGAAGAGTAAGAGGCAACTTGATTGAAACATATAAGATCCTGAGGGGTCTTGACATGGTAGATGTGGAAAGGATATTTCCTCTTGTGCGAGAATCTAGAACTAGGGGTCACTGTTTAAAAATAGGGGGTCACCCATTTAAGACAGAGATGAGGAGAATTTTTTTCTCTCAAAAGGTTGTGAGTGTTTGAAACTCTCTTCCTCGAAAGGCAGCGGAAGCAGAGTCTTTGAATATTTTTAAGGCAGAGGTAGATAGATTCATGATAAGCAAGGGGGTGGAAGGTTATCGGGGTAGGGCGGAAATGTGGAATCGAGGTTACAATCAGATCAGCCATGACAGAGTAGGCTCAAGGGGCCAAGTGCCTACTCCTGCTCCTAATTCATATGTTTGTATGTTCATATGTGGTAGCAAGTTCTGTTCCATCATTTAATTAGATCATGGCTGACCTGTACCATAACTCCAAAGTTAGTCTTTGGTCCATATTCCTTGATACCCTTATCTAACAATTATCTACCGATATCATTCTCAAAATTTTTAATTGACCCAACATCCATAGCCTTTTGGGGGAAATGAGTTCCAGATTTCCTAATGAAGCATGGGTAATGAAGGCAGACCTCCTTATGTCTAGGTAGAAATAACTAATTGGGTACAGTCGGGTGCAGGCAGATGTAATTGGACCTATCTTTGGTCCTTCTTCAGCTGATTTCTGTTCCTCCGCCAAAGAATTTTGGGGTAAATAAATTTAAAAACTAAAATTAATTCTAAAGGCAAGAGAAATAATGCAGCAAAAGCAAATTAAAAGTACAAACTGAAGTAATCAAACTGAAGTTATGAGTATTAGTCCACATCTTTAAGAGTGTAATCTGTGGAAGTGTAACACATGTCTTCGTCAGTACTGCCATTTTTAAATAGGAGCAGCAAGATCAGAGCACAGGAAGTCACACATTCACATTATTTAAATAAATGTCAATATAATTTATTGCAACTTTAGTGTAAATATTGCACGTTCCTCTGTATACGAGAAATCGTCTGGCAGGGAAATAGCATCTAGAAAGAATTAATCTTCCAAACCCCTGTTCCAAACCATTTCCTTTCATTGACCTACAACAGGATCAGTTTTATTATTTAATCAAGCTATTCCCAGGGAATTGAACAGCGCACTGCCCTTCATTCCCTAGGGCTCACGTTTTGGTCCAGACAGACAAGATGAAAATCTCCCCTCTGTGTTTGAATGGATGTTGAGTGACATGAGTTTAGAGTCAGTTCAACCAGCCTTTAGTGAGTGTAACTCCAAAAATGTTGAATATCCGTTCAATAGGCCTGTCTGACATTAAGTGGGCCTTTTTCTTTCCTATTTTAAAGCATTAAATAGTTGGTTTCTAGGGCAACTAAAATTGGGGAAGAATGCTAAAAGATCGAGATCAATGAGGGAAAATGTGCAGAGGAAGAGTTGGGCACAAAAAACTCCAAGAGCAATGTGAATAAGGAAGTTCCATCGTAGTTCATCCATCCAAAAAGACTCCACAGTTAACTCTGGAATTCCCTCCCTAAACTTCTCCACTTCTCTTCCTCTCTCGCTCCTCCTTTAAGACACTCCTTAAAACCTACCTGTTTGACCAAGTTTTAGGCCACCGGTCCTAATACTAATAATCCTAATCCTAATAATTATGTGGCTTGGTGTAAATGGACCTACCTTTGGTCCCTCTTCAACTGATTTCTCCTCCCTCTCCAAAAGATCCCATGGTAACTTTTTTTCAAAAAACACAATCAATGATACAGGCAAGAAAAATAACACAGAGAAAGTATATTACTGGTCCAAACTGAAGATTTTGTTTAATATTCATTCCTGTGGAGCAGGAATTATTGCTAGGTGAAGGGTGCTATATAAATGCAAGTTCCTGTTGTTGTTCACTACCAATCACAATATTCACCTGTTTCTTAAATGATTTCAAAGGTTTTCACCCTAATATCCAAGCTGAAAGTCTATGCCAGGTGTCCATTCACCTTTAAATAAGGATAAACACTTCCACATTATTTACAAAGGAGAAGAATTGCTTTTTGTCGGAAAGATGGGAAGTATCTGACCCCCAAGTTTCCTCACTAAGGAACTTTAGTGGTTAAATATGGATCAGTGAAAGGGGAGCCAATTCTCCTGATAAGATCTTCAGCCTTTGCACAATGGGTAACTTTATCCGCAACTCTCATTAAGTTGTTTGCTTTTACAGGATGGTGATACTGATATCTACCCTGTCAGGAGATATTATAGTCTGGCCCTAGTGAGCACAGCTATTGTTTTCTAGCTGGATCTCAGCCCTTATACTCAAGATAACTGTTAGAATTCCCTCCGTACATTGTATCAGAGAAGCTCTTGTCAGACATGGTCCAAGATTAGGTGATTGGTACATCCCTACAATTTGAGCTTTATTGGTCTCACTCAGCAGTCCATGTCAGTAGTAATTAGTGAGTTTTTTTCACCAGAAATACTGAACTACTGACAGGTTTTACTCCTTGTTGAGAATTAGTTTTCCTTTACCTTCAAATTTCTAGCAGAATTTTCATTCAACTGAATAGCTGAAGGTGTCAGATTTCTGACTTTTTAAAAAAAACACGTAAGTCCAACGTGTCATTTTCCATTTATTTACAGCAAGTATTTTAGGCTGAATCTTAAAAGGGGGCTTTGTTGTGCCATTTCATCTGACTTTAATTAGTCTTGAAAGCAAAACATTCAGACGGGGCAAAAGGGATTTTGTAACGTGGCTTAAGTGTTTTATGCTTAAAATGTACAGCACTGAAGTGGATTTTTCTGTTTGATTTTGGATTTGACAATTATTTCTTGCCCTTTGTTTATCTGGCAAAGGATTAAGTCACAACCCCATATGATCCTTTAGGTGTGTCTTTCTTTTAATCTTATGTTTTTGGATTGGTCCCCATGCGACCAATTTAACTATAATTGGAACTTAACAGACATGTGATCTTTCACTTCGGACGTGTAACTCTGCAAGTGCTAAGTATGCAATAATTATTAGCTTGATGATGGGCTAGAGTTGAAGCAATATTTCACGACCATGGAGAGAACAAACTTGCGTTTATATAGTCACTTATTATGTCTCCCACATAATGAATTATTTGGAAGTACAGATGCTACCGTTACATAACAATACAAAAGCTGTTTTGCATGCAGCAAAAATCCACAAACAGCAATAAAACGAATAACTTGTTAACCAGTTTTTGTTCATGTGGTAGTGGTGGTTGAGGATGAAATGTTGATCAAAAAAGAAAAGAAACGTGCAGAAAAGGATTACAATTATTCACCACAGAAAATGCCTAAGCTGCTGTTTGTTTATCATGATAAACAATGCCATAAATCTAAGTTGTTTCCTGAAGTGAGTCTCCTAAGTTGGATACCAGGTCCACTGGGTGTAGAAAGCACCTTGCTTATATATGCCACTACCGAATTGGATCGAATGTGATTTCCTGTTGAGACATGTCAGGATGTGGTTAACTGGTGGGATTTCTTGTTGACACATGTCAGAACATGCTGAACTGCAAACATTTCCTGTTGAGACATATCAGGACAAGGTTAACTGGCATGATTTCTTGTTGAGACAGGTTATACGTAGTTAACTGGTGTGATAACCCCATGCTCCCAATAGTAGCTACAGGCTCCATACCTGAGGCTGCTACTTGCTCTGGAATGCTTCCCGCCCAACTGGAGGTCAAACCTCTCAATCAGGCTGACTTGCAAGTGGGGACCCTGGCAATAAAAAGACACAGGCCATGGAATCAAAACTCCACAGCAACAGGGGAATCTCCGTCCACCCTGCCTATGCAACCCACTCCTGTCAAGATCAGGGCCATTACCTCTAACAGTTTCTGTGACAGTGACGTTAGGCTGACTGGCCTGTAATTGTCGGATTTATCTCTCTCCCCTAATTTAAACAGGGATGTTATATTTTCAATCCTTCACTCCTCTGACATTACCCCCACATCTAAGGAGGTTTGGAAGACTGTGGCCAGAGCTTCTGCAATTTCCATTCTTACTTTTTTTTTATTCATTCATGGGATGTGGGCGTCACTGGCTAGGCCAGCATTTATTGTCCATCCTTAATTGCCCTTGAGAAGGTGGTGGTGAGCTGCCTTCCTCAGTAACCTAGGATGCAGACTGGGTGGCTTTTCTAATTCGAGGACTGCTAACCTTTTAACTAAACCCTCTTTTTTTCTTCATCCTATCCAATCTTTACTTCATTCTCCTTTCCTGCTACTTCTTTAGTAAAGACAGATACAAAGTACTCATTTAGTGCCTCAGCCACACCCTCTGCCTCCACAGGAAAATCTCCTTTTTGGTCCCCAATCAGCTCTACCCTTCCTTTGACTCCCCTTTTTACTCAGAATCACAGCATTATAACACCACAGAACGAGGCCATTCAGCCTATCGTGCCTGCACAGGCTATCCAAATGAGCAATTCACCTAATGTCATTCCCCTGCCTTCTCCCCATAACTCTGCACATTCTTCCTTTTTAGGTAACAGTCTAATTCTCTTTTGATACCTCAATTGAACCTGTCTCCACCACGCTCTCAGACAGTGCATTCCAGACCTTAACCACTTGCTACACAAAAAAAATTTCCTCATGCCACTTTTGCTTCTTTTGCCAATTACTTTAAATCTGTGCTCTCTGGTTCTCGATCCTTTAACAATTGGGAACAGTTTCTCTCTAACTACTCTGTCCAAACCGCTCATGAATTTGAATACCTCTATCAAATCTCCTCTCAGCCTTCTCTTCTCCAAGGAAAACAGTCCTAACTTCTCCAATCTATTTTCATAACTGAAATTCCTCATCCCTGGAACTATTCTTGTGAATCTTTTCTGCACTTTTTCTAATGATTTCACATCTTTCCTAAAGTGCGGTGCCCGGAACTGGATGCAATACTCCAGCTGAGGCCAAACACTCCTGTGTTAAGAAAAGACTTTTGGATTCCCTTTTATGTTAACTGCTAACCTATTCTAATACTCTTTGCCCATCTTTTTCTGTCTTTCAGATCTCCTCAGTACTTTCTATATTCAACTTGGTTCTCCACAGTATTATTCCCTAATGGTTGAGACATGTTAGAACATGGTTAAATGGTGTGTTTTGCTGTTCAGACATGTCAGGATGAGGTTAACTGGTGTGATTTCTTGTTGGAGAGGTTCAGAGATGGTTAAACAGTGTGCTTTGAAACACAAACATTAGACAAACTTTCCCTTTTACATCCCATTCTAATGGACATAGAAGCTGAAAGCCCCTGCACAATGCAACAAACTAGTTAGCTCCTTACAACCCCAGTGAAGTTGTCTTTAACTATAATTGGCACCAAATTTTCTTCTTCCAGGATATCAGGGGAATACTGAAACTTTATACAGAGTTTTCATATTTATATTCCTCTTTCATTATCTTCTGACATCATAATACCCCTACAATCTGCAGAATTTGAAAGCCGAAATGTATCATCCCTTAAATCAGCCTCACCGGTTTCCCCACTCAGGCCCAAGTGAAAATGGCATCTGGGTCTGACTGAATCTGATTTACATATTTAACTAAGAACCTTGCTGCCTTTGGTGTTTTGGCTTTAGTCACCCATCCAGAAGCCTGCCTGAAAAAAAAACAGTCAGTGGTGTCCAAGCTGCTCATGGGTAGGTAAATAAACTGGGCCATTTAACTACCATCTTGCCCTGTTTCCTGCAGGTAGGGTAAAAGTCACCCCTAAATGTGCCCCTCAAGATTCCATAGTACAAACCCAAATGGTCCATGAACACAAAGGCTTGGTTATCACTGGTGTACACTAAAGCCCTTCTTCAAAGGCTGTGGCCCTGTGGTAGGATTCCAGCCCTCGAGTCAGATGGATGCAAATTTAAGTCACATGCCAGAGAGCTGAGCACATAATCTAAACTGACACTCCAATGTTGGACGCAGGGAGTTCTGCGCCATCAGTATTGCTGTAATGTGGGGAAACAAGGCTGCCAATTTGCACACAGCAAGCTCCCACAAACAGCAATAAGATAAATGACCAGTACTCTGTTTTTCATGATGTTGGTTGAGGGACATCAGGGAGAACTCCCCAGCTCTTCTTCGAAACAGTGCCATAAGATCTTTGATATTGAACTGAGAGGTCAGATGATGTCTATCATTGTTCTTCTTCAGGTTTTATTTTTCTATAAATGCAATCCAAATTGAAAGTTGTTTTTGTCTGCAGTTGTTTAGCTGCTGTGTTGTCTCCATAGCCTTTATATTTATTGACCCTTTGAAAGAAAATGCACTTTCCAATTCGAGAATAATCAGATATGCAGTTTGGAGGTGATCAGATATTATTCTGACGTTAGGAATAGTCTCTTGTGGCCAGCTGTCAAACGCAATCCAGCCATTATATACTTAGAAAGAAGGAACTTTCATTTATATGGCGCCTTTCATGTCGCCAGGATGCCCCGAAGTGTTTTACAGCCAATAAGCTACTTTGAGGTGTAATCACTGTTGTGGAAGTGAACTTAGGTGTAGGAAATGGGTGGTAACCGGGTGAAGCAGATCGACAGAACGTAGATAGACAGAAACAATTTTCTCTGGTGGAGGTGTCTAGAACAAGGGGGAGTAAATTTAAAATTAGAGCTAGGCCAGTCAGAGGTGATGTCAGGAAGCATTTCTTCAGACAAAGGGTAGTGGAAATCTGGAACTCTCTCGCACAAAAAACTGGATGCTGGGGGTCAGTTGAAAACTGAGATCCATTGATATTTATTCAGTTAGGGTAATAAGGAAAAAAATGAAGCTGAGATGCAGATCAGCTGTGATCTAATTGAATGGTGGAAGAGGCTCGATGGGCTGAAGGGCTTCCTCCTATTCCTACGTTGAGGGTTGAGCCCCAATGCTCCTTCCATTGAAATCAATAGAACAACAATTTGATGGGGGGCACGTGTTCTGCTCCACCAAGTTACCACCCCATTAACGAGGTCGAAAATTGCCACCTCCTTCACAGTGGTTCCCTATACAGCGCATCTGTGACTAGAATTGAAGCATATTGGAGGAGCATTTCAGGTGCTCATTGTTCTGTCTGTGACATTGTAAGCACCACTTAGCACCACGGTTTCCTATGCTACATATTTCGAGCAAGAATATTTTGTTATGAAAGATCCATAGTCCAATTGGAAGAGAGAAGCTTGAAGCTTTCTGAAGGCTGGTTTACACTTTCTGAATGAAACTGGTGGAGATACAGTAGTCTCTGCCTGTCGGCAGTACTCCACAATGTAAGGTATCCTGGTTCCTTATTACAACAGCATCGTGGGTCCATGCAAATGTCATCAGGATAAGGGAAATGGTTTTGGTGTCAGAAATCAATTTGGTTTTCAGTGTAAAAGTGGATCCCAGCATGACTGGAGACCAACTTCACATTTGTAATCCTAAACTACTTGAAAACTTAATTTGTTTTCAGTTGCATCTACCGGAAAACTGCAGAAAAGTATCAGGGGTGGGGGGGGGCTGGGTTAGTGGGGGAGTGAAATAGAAGCATGTCCATCTATTGGTGAAATGAGCTATAGTGTCAGTGATTGGCTGAGGGTGTCATGCTGTCAGGGTCATGTGGCGTCAGTGGCATATAAAGAATTGCCCTCAATGGGGACTTCAGAAAAGGAGCAAAGAACAAACAAGGCACATATGACCAATGCATAATCAACACATGACCACTTGTTCTCCAAAGGATTGGAGTACCATCCATCTTTTACACTTAATATCTTTTTTCTATGTGTAGCTAGTTTAGTTTAAAGTTTAGTTTAGTTTAGAGATACAGCACTGAAACAGGCCCTTTGGCCCACCGAGTCTATGCCGACCATCAACCACCCATTTATACTAATCCTACACTAATTCCATATTCGTACCACACCTGTCCCTATATTTCACCTACCTATACTAGGGGCAATTTATAATGGCCAATTAACCTATCAACCTGCAAGTCTTTGGCATGTGGGAGGAAACCGGAGCATCCGGAGGAAACCCACGCAGACACAGGGAGAACTTGCAAACTCCACACAGGCAGTGCCCAGACTTGAACCCGAATCGCTGGAGCTGTGAGGCTGCGGTGCTAACCACTGCGCCACTGTGCCGCCCAACAGCTAATTGTACTTAATCATTAAAACAATGGATTATCTTGCCAAACTGATCTACACTCTAGAACTGTAAAAGCAGGAGAGCAGCACCCAGACATTGTTCTCCCAAAATTGAATGCAATGTATCTGTAAAGATGGAAGCATCTTAAAGGCAATGTTAACCTTCCAGTTATGGGTTCAAGCCCCACTCCAGAGTCTCAAAGCAGGAGAGCAGCACCCAGACTAATACTTGCAGTGCAGCATTGAGAGAGTGCTGCATTGCCAGAGATGCCATCTTGTGGATGAGATGTTAAACTGAAACCCCGTCTGCCTTCTCAGGTGGATGTAAAAGATGCCATGGTGCTATTTTGAACAACAACAGGGGAGTTCTCCCCAGTGTCCTGGCCAATATTTATCCCTGAACCACCACCACCACCACCACCACCAAAACAGATTATCTGGTCATTATCACATTGCTGTGTATGGGAGCTTGCTGTGCACAATTTAGCTGCTGTGTTTCCTACATTACAGCAGTGACTACCCTTCAAAAGTAATTTGTTCACTGTAAAGTGCTTTGGGATGTCCTGACGTTGTGAAAGGTGCTGTCAAAATGCAAGTTTTTTTTTTGTTTACTTTCATTTTGACCTTTTCAGCAAGTGGCATTTGAAAGAAAATTAAGAAAGGCAGGCACTTACATAAAGGACGCTTTTAACCTCACCCATCTGGTGGAAGCCAACCTGACAGGCTATTTGTGTCACCCATGAGAACACACCCAGTATTCTCCCGCTCACTTCCCACAACACATGACCTTAGCCTGCATGTGCGCGCAAGCAAAAGGTTAGCCGCCAGAAACCAGAAAGGACATTTCTCAAATAGGCAGGTCACGCTGCCATGATGTCACTGGAGCCCCTATCTTTATACGGGCTTACTACACACAAAATGCCTGCCATTTAATTTCCATGAATTTAGTGGGAAGAGGACCAGAAACAAGAGGCCCAAAAAAGTAAGCTTGAAAAGACTTTTTTTTAAAACTTTCCCTGTAGGGCTTGGAGCAGCTCCTCTGGATCCCACAAGGAACATTTAAACCTCCCCTGACCTGGCCTTTCTCCACCCCTATGATCTTGGGGATCATGTGAAACCTCTTATGCGTGACTGAATGCCAGGGGCCATTCCTTTGGTTCAGCTGTGCCTCAGAGGGTAACACTCTTCCCTTTACATCAGAAGGTTGTAGGTTCAAGATCCACTTCAGAGACTTGAGCACAAAGTCCAGGTGCGGTACTGAGTGAGTGCTGCACTGTCAGAGGTGTTATCTTTCCGGTGAATTATTAAACTGAAGTCTCGTCTGCCCTCTCAGATGGATGTTAAAGATCCCCTGACACTAGTTCAAAGAAGAGCAGGGGACTTCTGAGCAATGTTTACCCCTCAACCAACATCACTAAGTGGTCATTAGCTCATTGCTATTTGTGGGGGCTTGCTGTTTATAATTTGGCTGCTGTGTTTCCTACATTACAACAGGGACTACACTTCCAAGGTATTTCATTGAATGTAAAGCAGTTTGGGATGTCCTCAGATTGTGAAAGGCACTATATAAACACGAGTTCTGTGCTCCCCACAAACTTGGCCAGTCAGCTGCCACATTCTGCTTAGGAATTATGAGCAACTGGGGTCTAAATTAAAAAGCAGAACCACAAAGGTAATAATCTCTGGATTACTACCTGAGCCACAAGCAAATTGGTATAGGGTAAATAAAATCAGAGAGTTGAATGGATGGCTCAAAGATTGGTGTGGGAGAAATGGGTTTTGATTCATGGGGCACTGGCACCAGTACTGGGGAAAGAGGGAGCTGCATCACTGGGACAGTCTTCACCTGAACTATGCTAGGACCAGTGTTTTGGCGAATCATGTAAGGAGGGCTTTAAGCTAATTAATGGGGGGGAGGGATCACGTGAGGGGAAATTTGGTAAGTTAAAGGGAAAGGACAAGGCAATATTTCAGGGTAGTGACAGGAGTAATGATAACCAGAGTGTGACAGGAAGGGACAAAAAGTACAAACTTAACAGTGAACCAGCAAATAATGTTAGAGTAGGGAAGAATGGTAAAAATACATAATTAAAGGCTCTAAAACTGAATGCGCATAGCAATTGTAACAAAACGGATGAATTGATAGCACAAATAGAAATCAATGAGTATGATCTGATAGTCATTACAGAGATGTGGTTGCAAGGTGACTAAGGCCGGGACATGAATATTCAAGGACATTTGACATTTTGGAAGGACAGAGAAAAGGAAAAGGTGGGGGGTATCTCTGTTATTGGAGAATGAGATTAGTACAGTGGTGAGAGATGACCTTGGTTCAGAACAGCAACATGTAGAATCAGTTTGGGTGGAGATAAGAAATGGCAAAGGAAAGAAGTCACTTGTGGCAGTAGTTTATAGGCCCCTTAACAGTAGCTACACTGTAGGACAGAGAATACATGAAGAAAGAACGGGGGCTTGTAAGAAAGGTGCTGCAATAATTGTGGGCAATTTTAATCTTCATATAGATTGGATGAATCAAATTGACAAAGGTAGCCTGGAAGATGAGTTCATAGAGTATATTTAGGACAATTTATTAGAGCAATACATTTTACAGTCAACTAGCATGCAGGCTATCTTAGACCTGGTATTGTGTAATGAGACAGGATTAATTAATGACCTCATATTAAAGGAGCCTCTAGGCAACAGTGATCATAACATGCTAATTTCACATTCAGTGAGAAATGTGAGTCCATAAATAAATAATGTCTTAAGCTTAAATAAAGGCAATTACAAGGGTATGAAGACAGAGTTGGCTAAAGTGGACTGGGAAAATAGGTTAAAAGTTAGGACAGTAGAGAAACAGGAGCAGACATTTAAAGAGATATTTCATAACTCTCAACAAAGGTATATTCCATTGAGAAAGAAAGCCTATGAGAAGGATGCACCATCCGTGGCTAACTAAGGAAGTTCAAGATAGTATCAAATTGAAAGAAAACACAAACAATACTGCGAAGAAGAGTGGTAGGCCAGAAGATTAGACAACTTTTAAAAATCAACAAAGAATGATTCATAAAAAGGAGGGAGAAATTAGAGTATGAGGAAAAGGAATATAAAAGCAGACAGTAAGAGTTTCTACAACTTTATAAAATGGAAAAGCTAAAGTGAGCTTTGGTTCCTTAGAGGGTGAGACTGGAGAACTAATAATGGGTAACAAGGAAATGGCGGAGGTGCTGAACAGACATTTTGTATCAGTCTTTGCTGTAGAAGACATAAAAATAGTTGAACATGAAGAAAGAAGAGGGAGGAAGGAACTTAAAACAATCATGATCACAAGAGAAAAGGTATTGAGAAAACTATTGGGACGAAAGGCTGACAAGTCCTCTGAACCTGATGGCCTGCATCCAAGGGTCTTAAAAGAAGTGGCTGTAGAGATAGTTGATGCATTGGTTCTAATCTGCCAAAATTCCCTAGATTCTGGAAAAGTCCCTGCAGATTGGAAAAGCACAAATGTAACACCCCTATTCAAGAAAGGAGGGAGACAGAAAGCAGGAAACTATTGGTCAGTTAGCCTAACATCTGTCATAGGGAAAATGCTTGAACCTATTATTAAGGAGGCAATAGTAGGACATTTAGAAAATCATAATATATTCAGGCAGAATCAACATGGTTTTGTTAAAGGGAAATCATGTTTGACAAATTTATTAAAGTTCTTTGAGGAAGTAACTAGCAGGGTGCATAATGGGGAACCAGTAGAAGTGGTGTATTTGAATTTCCAAAAGACATTTGCGAAGGTGCCACATAAAAGGTTACTACACAAGATAAGAGTTCATGGTGTTGGGGTTAACATAGTAGCATACATATAGGATTGGTTAGCTAATGGGAAGCAGAATCAGGATAAATGAGTCGTTTTCAGGCTGGCAATCTGTAACCAGTGGAGTGTCATAGGGATCAGTGCTGGGGTCTCAACTATTTGAGGAAGGATGCTCTTGCTATGGAGGGAGTGCAGCGAAGAGTCACCAGACTGATTCCTGGGATGGCAGGACTGACGTATGAAGAGAGATTGGGCCGATTAGGCTTGTATTCGCTAGAGTTTAGATGAATGCGAAGGGATCTCAAAGAACAAAGAAGAACAAAAGAACAAAGAACAAAGAACAGTACAGCACAGGAACAGGCCATTCAGCCCTCCAAGCCTGCGCCGATCTTGATGCCTGCTGAAACTAAAACCTTCTGCACTTCCGGGGAACGTATCCCTCTATTCCCATCCTATTCATGTATTTGTCAAGATGCCTCTATCTGCTTCCACCACCTCCCCCGGCAGCAAGTTCCAGGCACTCACCATCCTCTGTGTAAAGAACTTGCCTTGCACATCCCCTCTAAACTTTGCCCCTCTCACCTTAAACCTATGTCCCCTAGTAACTGACTCTTCCATTGTGGGAAAAAGCTTCTGACTATCCACTCTGTCCATGCCGCTCATAACTTTGTAAACCTTTATTATGTCGCCCGTCCACCTCCGTCGTTCCAGTGAAAACAATCCGAGTTTATCCAACCTCTCCTCATAGCTAATGCCCTCCAGACCAGGCAACATCCTGGTAAACCTCTTCTGTACCCTCTCCAAAGCCTCCACGTCCTTCTGGTAGTGTGGCGACCTGAATTGCACGCAATATTCTAAGTTTGGCCTAACTAAAGTTCTGTACAGCTGCAGCATGACTTGCCAATTTTTATACTCTATGCCCCGACCGATGAAGGAAAGCATGCCATATGCCTTCTTGACTACCTTATCCACCTGCGTTGCCACTTTCAGTGACCTGTGGACCTGTACGCCCAGATCTCTCTGCCTGTCAATACTCCGAAGGGTTCTGCCATTTACTGTATACTTCCCACCTGCATTAGACCTTCCAAAATGCATTACCTCACATTTGTCCAGATTAATCTCCATCTGCCATTTCTCCGCCCAAGTCTCCAACTGATCTATATCCTGCTGTATCCTCTGACAATCCTCAACACTATCCGCAACTCCACCAACCTTTGTGTCGTCCGCAAACTTACTAATCAGACCAGCTACATTTTCCTCCAAATCATTTATATATACTACAAACAGCAAAGGTCCCAGCACTGATCTCTGCGGAACACCACTAGTTACAGCCCTCCATTCAGAAAAGCACCCTTTCACTGCTACCCTCTGTCTTCTATGACTGAGCCAATTCTGTATCCATCTTGCCAGCTCACCTCTGATCCCGTGTGGCTTCACCTTTTGTACCAGTCTGCCATGAGGGACCTTGTCAAAGTCTTTACTGAAGTCCATATAGATAACATTCACTGCCCTTCCTTCATTAATCATCTTTGTCACTTCCTCAAAAAACTCAATCAAATTAGTGAGACACGACCTCCCCTTCACAAAACCATGCTGTCTCTCGCTAATAAGTTTGTTTGTTTCCAAATGGGAGTAAATCCTGTCCCGAAGAATCCTCTCTAATAATTTCTCTACCACTGATGTAAGACTCACCGGCCTATAATTTCCTGGATTATCCTTGCTACCCTTCTTAAACAAAGGAACAACATTGGCTATTCTCCAGTCCTCTGGGACCTCACCTGTAGACAATGAGGATGCAAAGATTTCTGTCAAGGCCCCAGCAATTTCTTCCCTTGCCTCCCTTAGTATTCTGGGGTAGATCCCATCAGGCCCTGGGGACTTATCTACCTTAATGCTTTGCAAGACACCCAACACCTCCTCCTTTTTGATAATGAGATAACTGAGACTATCTACATGCCCTTCCCTAGGCTCATCATCCACCAAGTCCTTCTCTTTGGTAGAAGGACTTGGTGGATGATGAACCTAGGGAAGGGAGTACTTCTCATAGAAACCTACAAAATGCTAACAGGACCGGACAGACTAGATGCAGGAAGGATGTTCCCGATCGCAGGGGAGTCCAGGACCAGGGGTCACAGTCTAAGGATAAGGGGTAAGCCATTTGGGACTGAGATGAGGAGGAATTTCTTCACCCAGAGAGTGGTGAACCTGTGGCATTCTCTACCACAGAAAGCAGTTGAGGCCAAATCAATAAATATATTCAAGAAAGAGTTAGATATAGTTCTTAGGGCTAAAGGGATCAAGGGATATGGGGAGAAGGCAGGAGCAGGGTACTGAGTTTGGATGATCAGCCATGATTGCATTCAATGGCGGTGCAGGCTCAAAGGGCCGAATGGCCTACTCCTGCTCCTATTTTTCTATGTTTCTATGTTTCTATTTACAAACTGTATGAGTGACTCAGATGAAGGGACCAAGTGTGTGGTAGCTAAAATTTGCTGATGTCACAAAGATAAGTAGGAGAGTAAGTTGTGAAGAGGACGTGAAGAGTCTGCAAAGGGATATAGATAGGTTAAGTGAGTGGGCAAAAATATGGCAGATGGAGTATAATGTGGGAAAATGTGAGATTGCCCACTTTGGCAGGAAGAATATAAATGCAAAATATTATTTAAATGGTGAGAGACTGCAGAAATCTGTGGGAGGGATCTGTTATGTCTTGGTACATGAATCACAAAAAGCTAGCATGCAGGTACAGCAAGTGATTGGGAAGGCAAAGAGAATGTTCACCTTTATTGCAAGGGGAATGGAGCATAAAAGTAGGGAAGTGTTGCTACTGTACATGACCTTAGTGAGATCGCATCAGGTGTACTGTGTACTGTTTTCTTACTTAAGGAAGGACATAATTGCATTTGAATCAGTTTCAGAGAAGATTCACTTAGCTGATTCCTGGGTTGAAAGGGTTGTTTTATGAGGAATGGTTGAGCAGGTTGGGCCTATACTCATTGGAGTTTAGAAGAATGAGAGGTGATCTTATTGAAACATATAAGATTCTTAGGGGACTTGACAGGGTAGATGCTGAGAGGATGTTTCCCCTTGTGGGGGAAATCTAGAACTAGGGAGCACAGTTTGAAAATAAGGGGTCTCCTATTTAAGATGGAGATGAGGAGGAATTTCTTCTCTCAGAGAGTCATTAATCTTTGGAATTCTGTTCCCCAGCGAGCAGTGGAGGTAGGGTCATTGAATATTTATGACCTACAAGGGAGTCAAAAGGTTATGGGGCTGAAAATTATACTCACACCGCCGAAGTCGGCGGCAGGCGAAAACAATGGCGGTCTGCCTGCCCGGCAGCTCATTTAAATAGCCGGGGCGGATCGCCCCCTCCCCACCCTCGATGACGTGGAGGAGGTGGGCTGTCCATCCCCGGCAATAGAGTCAGCTGCCTGTGCGCAGGCGCTGACGCCATTTTTAAAGGACTTCGAGCTCTAACTTTCAATTTAACTATTTAAAGAAACGTTTAATAAAAAAATTAAATGCATTTATTCTGCCCATTTCCCACTCCTCCCATAACAATTAAATTAATTTCTTGCCCTCTCCCCCCACAAAACACTTACTTTGTCCACTTGACCTTCCCCCCACCCCCTCCCCCCCCCCCCCCCGCCCCACAGTACATAAACTTTAAACTCTACCCCTTCCCACCATCCCCTACACCAATGATATTACTTTGACCCCAACACCCACCCCCCGCCCGTACTAAGAAGCTTACCTCCTCCCCCTTTCTCACCAGTGTTCTGGCTCGGTTCCCCGGACTGGGATCCGAAGGTGAGGGAGTTCCGGCCAGCGGCACGATGATCGCACCGGGACAGATGGCTGGAGCGCAAGGGTAATTAATTAATTCATTTTAATTAATTCAAATATTTAAATATGACTCCCATTGCCGAGCAGCGGTGTGGGGCTGCCATGAGGTCTTTCCGCCACCAGCAATATCAGGCCGGACCTTCCCGGTGTTGGGGTGCATTGCAGTCCTGTCCCGGAGGCATTTTCCAGCCCCCTACCACGACCCCTGATGTCGGGGGGGGGGGGGGGTGGTGCGGGGAGGTCTGTAAAATTCAGCCCTTGGTGGGCAGGCAGTAAGGTGGAGATAAGGCCGCAATCAGATCAGCCATGATCTTAATGAATGGCGGAGCAGACTTGAAGGGCCGAATGGCCTACTCCCTCTACTATTTCTAATGATCTTATTTCAAGCAGGAAACTGATCAGGGCATGCATGCATATAAGTTAAAATCTCTCAGGTTTCATGCTGTAGTGATCAGGATGGTTTGCCATGTGCCTTGAGCCCAGTCTATCAGGTCCCGCCCCTGGTTAAAATTGGGGCTATAATACCTCAGCCTACCTTGGAAATGGGTCACCGTGCTTCTCAGACAGTGAATTAAACCATAGGTGGGTGAACCCATACCTCCTCTCTTGCACTCTTAACTCTAAAATCCAACATGAAACGTTCAGTTGGAGAAAATGGTCATGGCTTACAACTCAGTGCACTCAGTACTCATTTAACAGTTTATTGTATCACCGACAACTTGCAAATATCAGTTCCCTGCTCCCTTCAAGTTAAATCCTCACAAATTCATCCTTATATTTCCAAACTGCACTCACCCTGTCAGTCACTCAGAGGAGTACATACCCATCTGCGTGGATGATCAATCCCACCCGCAGTTACCATGCAAGTTGCTGCCCTTGTCCCTGAACACACGTTTCTTACAGTACAAAAATCATACATGTGATAATGATTGACGCAAATCCCTCCCACTTTTAATTGTAACTTCGTAAAACTTGCAACAATTCCACATCTCGTGTTCATGAATAGGCCATTAACATATGAAAGTATTTCAATGGGGTCGATTCTGGTTTATCAGCATCATCAGATTGGTGGATGGGTTTCACCCTCATGAAAATTTTTGGGATTAGCTTTTCCAAGGGATGGGAGTGTCCAGCCAGACATACTGGAACCCACAGCTCGTTAGCGTGGAAGTGCTATTTACAGTCTGGCTACACGAGTTCGATGGTTGAGATAAGTCACTTAAACCTGGATAGATGCATACTATTGTGTGGTCTGATTGCATCAGCTTTCCCTTGACTAGTACATTCATGAAGTCACTCGATTGTGTCTCTGTATGATTAATTTCATTTCAGCTCCCAGTTTTTCTTAAAAGTTCAGTTAAAAGTCCATCTGGTTCCTGGGATCCGAAACTTGGTCCATTTCTAGTGATTTACAAACTGTCTTTTCAGTACAGCCACATAGCGCTGAATTTTACAGGCCCCCCCCAACGTCAGGGGTCGTGGTGGGGGTGGGGGGGGGGGGGGCCGGAAAATGTTTCCTGGAGAGGCACGCCACGAGGCCTCGATGGCAGGAAGGCCTGGCCCGATATTGCCAGCAGCGGCGAGGCCTCGTGGCGACCCCTCCGTTGCTTGGCGACGGGAGGCCAATCTAAATTTTTTAACTTATTAAAATAAATGAATTAAATATTTACCCACTCCCGCCATCCGTCCCGCTCCAATATTGTAGCCGGAGATCTGATGCGGGACACTGGTGGGGGGGCACAGATAAGTATTTTAGTGCGGGAGGGGGGAGGCAGGGTCAAATTAATATGGAGGGGATGCTGGGAAGGGTTAAAGATAAAAGTTTGTGAACTTTGAGGGGGCGAAGGTCAGGTACACAAGGTAAGTATTTTTGTTGGGGTGGAGAGAGCATGGAATGAAGTGTATGTTTATTGGAGGGTGGGAGAGGGGGCTGGGAATATTAATTTAAATTTTTTTAAATAAAGTTTAATCCGATTTTTCTTTAAATATTTAAATTGTCATCCAGGGCTCGAAGCCCTTTAAAAATGGTGTTGGCGCCTACACCATGTCATCGGTGGGGAGGGGGAGGGGGGGCGGTCCATTTAAATGAGCCGCCACATTCAATATTGCGGCAGCTCTGCGAATGAGTGGGTCTGCGCGTGCACCGCCGTCGGCCTTTGATCTTTAAATGTTGGCTCCCTTTAAGTTGAATGCTTTCTTGCTGAAGGACCAGCCACAATGCTGAGGGCAGCAACTGCTTTTTTAGCCAGACACGGCAGCCATTTTGCAGACAGTAAGCTCCTATGAACAATGAGAAGAATGACCAGTCAATTTTTTCCCTTATGATCCTGGTTGAGAGAGTAATCTTAGTCACTATACCAGGGGATCTTCCTGCTGTTCTTAAAATGGGATCTTTAATACCCACTGGAATAAGTACACATTCTTGTCACAGCTAGTTAATGTTAATAATCCTGATGTAATTGGCTAATTGCACCTGCAACTTTCCGAATGGGTTATTGATGGCTTGACGTCAGACTGCAACATTCTGAATCATTTAATAATCTGCAAAATGTTCTGAGTCACACCAAAGTGTTGCCTGCAATTACATCCTTTCAGCAAACTATTGATTGGTCAGATATTGCTTTGAGCAGGTTTCACTGAATTACATGGGAAGAGGTATAAAATACTGAAATGTTACAGTGAATTTCTATAAAACGTTAGTAAGACTGCAATGTGTCAGATGTCTGGCTCCACATTACTTGAGGATGTTCAGGCAATAGGGAGTGTTCAGCTCTGATTCAACCTGGTGACAAAATTGAAAAATGACCCTCAAAGATTTCCACTTCCCATACTGGTCATCCGTGTTGTTTTTCTGAAAGGAATGTAGAACCTATGCCAACAATTGGGATGGAGATTTCTTATAATTTTTCATTGATATGTCAGGGTCAATGAAACCTTGGACTTAGAAACATCGGACCGTATTTTACAGACCCCCCACCAGACATCGGGGATCGTGGTGGAGGGGTCTGGAAAATGCCTCTGGCAGAGGCCTGCCATGGGCCTTAGTGCCGGGAAGGCCCGGCCCGATATTGCTGGCGGCGGCGAAGCTTCGTGTCGGCACTCCCCCAGCCACTCGCGATGGGAGCCAAATTCAAATATGTAAAATAAATGAACCAATAAATTACCTTCCCACTCTCCCCATCTGTCCCAAAGCAATATTGATGCTAGTGGCCTGCACTCCCATGCCTTCTGATCCCCGTCCGGGGATCCGAAGCGGAACATTGGTGGGAATGGGGCAGCAGGTAAGTTTTTCAGTGTTGGGTTTGGGGTAGTAGCATCACAGTCATTTCATTGGTGTAGGGGATGGTAGAAAGGGGTAAAGTTTAAAGTTTGTGAACTTTGGAGGGGAAGGTCCGGTGCACAAGGTGTGTTTTGGGGGCGTGGGGGAAGAGGACAGGTAATTGATCCTATGGTTATTGGGGGGGGTGGGAGAGGGTCAGGAGAGGATCACTATCTCTTTAAATATTTAGATTGAAATATAGGGCTTGAAGCCCTGGAAAAACTGCGCAAATACAGCTGACACCATTTCCGGGGATGGACAGCCTGCCTCCTCCACGTGATCAGGGTTGGCAGTTCACCCCAGCTATTTAAATGAGCCGCTGCATTTAATATCGCAGCAGCTCTGCGATGTGCAGCCCCCATGGGAAACCCGCCATTGTTTATGTCCGCCGCTGTATAAATTTCAGCCCAAGTTCTGTGTTACAGCCATGTGCTGCAATGTGGGCAGTGTTATTCGGGTTTAACCCCTTGGTGTTTTGTTTCTCAAATAAGCAGACAGCAACAGATTTTCTTGTAGGTTTTAATAAACAGAAAATCAATTGCTTATTGCTCAACATGCCTTATCCCGATATTGTCACGAATACATCCACTCACACATTTGATCGTGCATGCACACACACACACATGAGATGAGATAGATAGATAGAGAGGGAAAGAAAGGAAGATGAATTTAGGTGAGGGGGAGGTCACAATAAACCTTCTGAATTCTCTTGGAAATCAAGTTCTCGTTAGGTGCAGGCCTGAGATGATTGTAGATTTCTCTTTTTATTGAAAGTTCAGTTGAAGATGGTGGGCCCCTTTTAGTTTACTGCTTTCTGATGTAAATGTAGGATTCTACAGCAGGGCATGTGCCTTCTCACTTGCTGGAAAACAAGCTGCTAGATGTTGCTTCTCTCTCTCCCTCTTCTGGTTGTCTTTTTTTTTAGATAAAGCCTTTACTCCTCACCTCCTGATAGGAGACATTCTCATCTCTTCCCCATGATGATCACACAATGGCCCAGGACGTGGCTACTTCACACCTTCTTTGTTTCAGAAGAAGACATTCAATTCTGGAATTTTTTAGGATGGGGTGCAATTGACACCTCTTAGCTTTGAAGATTTGTCCTTGGTCTTTGTCAGACAGGTCGAATCCCGTTGGCGGCCATTTTCGACTATTGTTCACATTTTCAAATAAAGGTTCATTTTTTAAAAAGACAAAGCCAGTTTTTCATAACTCTTCAGTTAGTCCACAGATTGTATCATCACACTTCCGGTGTGCGTGACATCTGACGCACTCTGACATGTACTCTTACCATTCATAAATTGCCCTAAATCTGGTTACGGAACCTGCTGCCAGAGTAAATAAGGAGTAATTATTTCCACTATCAAAACCCTTCATGATTTTCAACAATTCTATTAAATCTCCCCTTAACCTTCTCTGCTTGAAAGTGAACAACCTCAGCTTTGCTAGTCTCTCCACATAACTGAAGTCCCTCATGTCGGTACCATTTTCCCAGGCTGGATTTAAATTTAGGTTATAAAAATAAAAAGGGCAGAGATTTTAATCCTTTGCATCACCTAGTTTGTTGAAGTACATTAGCAACTCATCATTTTTTAATGTTTAAATGCATTCTCAGCTGATTGCAAACTGAAAGAAATTGGAGCACTCGTGATTTGAATTCATGCATATGAATATTAATTGTGTTGTAGTCTTTACTTTTTAATTTAATAAAGACAAGTTATCCTTGACCCTTCTATTAATACTGTGAGTGATGTCAGTGATTTAAGTTCCATAATCCCAGTTAGCAACGTTTTATTTTAAAATATGAATATCCCATAATGATATTTTAATAAGGTTTTAAAAGCAGTTATAATCAAGGACTTTTTAAAGTTAATGTGTTATTGATACAAATGTTTTTAATACATACTCAAGTGTAAATGGTAACGAGAGGATTAGGTCACTGCTATTCCAGTCCTGGTCATGCATTAAAAGACTATTATTACATTTTACTTTAACAGGGACAAAATCTTGTTACTTTCTCATTAAAATAGTTTTATGTCATGACATCCTTCAGCTATCCTGGGACTGAGTTACAGACTAACGTAATTATGGAGTTCATCTTCAGAAGGTTCCTGGGAGTATGATGTAATCTGCAGAACCATACAGAAAATAACCTGGCAATGAATTACAGAGTGCAACGTAATCATAAAGATCACATTGTTTTTCACTGAATGTTACAGCACAGTAAGAGGTCATTCAGCCCATCGTGCCTGTGTGACTCAAGCTACCCAATTAGTACCATGCCCTGCACTTTCCCCCCACCAGCCTGAAACTTTCCTTCAAATATTTAACCAATTCCCTTTTGAGAGTTATTACAACATAGAATATGCAGTAAAGAAACAGGCCATTCAGTCCAATCGGTCCATGCTGGTATTTATGGTCCACACGAATTTCCTCCCACCCATCTTCATCTAACCCCATCAATATAACCTTCTATACCTTTCTCCCTCATATGTTTAATCTATCTTCCCCTTAAATGCATCTATGCTATTCACCTCAACTACTCCTTGTGGTAACAAGTTCCATATTTTTACCACTTTTTAGACAAAAAGGTTTCCTCCTGATTTCCGTGTTGGACTTATTCGTGATTATTTTATATTTATGGCCCCTCAGTCTTCACCTTTCTACAGAAATAACTTGTTCCTGGTACCAATCTAAGAAATCTCCTCTGTCACCCCCTCTAAGGCCTTGACATCTTTCCTAAAATGTGGTGCCCAAAATTAGACATAATACTCCAACTGAAGCCTAACCTTGCTTTTTGTGGTCTATGCCTCTATCTATAAAGCCAAGGATCCCATATGTGTTTGTTTAGAGAGCAAACAGACTTACATAAAGTTGGATGATATACTGTAAGGCAGAATGTCTATCTTTTTTTAGGTCACAAACTCTAATTGTTGTCAATTAATCTCAGCCTTTGGTCGATTAGAGTTGGAATTTTGCCTTTCAGAAAACTCTCAACTTTCAGTTTTTTGGTCAAAACACATCAGTTTTAAGTGACTTGACTTTCTTACTCCTTTTTAAAGATTTTTTCACACCTGCAACAGAATGCGACACGTTGGGCAGAATTTGATTCCTGTTGGAGGCGGGAGGGCCGAAAACGTGGGTGTTTGAAAGCGGCATGCCAGTTTGTCGTCATATTCCCGTCTCCAGCTCTTTTGTTAGAGTGCGTGGATGCCGAGCGTGCTCCCTGACCTGTTCATAAAAGAAAATCACATCAGGTTTCAATCTGATTTTTTTTTAAAATTCTTTCATGGGATGTGAGCATCTCTGGCAAGGCCAGTATTTGTTGCCCATCCCCAACTGCCCTTGACAACCAATTGGCTTGCTAGGCCACTTCAGAGGGTAGTTAAGAGTAACCACATTGCTGTGGGTCTGGAGTCACATTTTTGGCCAGACCAGGTAAGGATGGCAGATTTCCTTTCTGAAAGGACATTAGTGAACTAGATGGGTTTTTACGACAATTGATGATGGTGCCATGAAACTATTACTGAGATAAAAGCAAAATACTGTGGATGCTGGAAATCTGAAATAAAAACAAGAAATGCTGGAACCACTCAGCAGGTCTGGCAGCATCTGTGGAAAGAGAAGCAGAGTTAACGTTTCGGGTCAGTGACCCTTCTTCGGAACTATTACTGAGACTAGCTTTCAATTCCAGCCCTGTCCCAAGCACATTAGCCTGGGCCCCTGGATTACTAGTTCAGTGACATTACCACTTCGCCAACGTCTACTCAAGATGCGGGTCAGGACCCAGAAATGTGCCCAACATCGGGGTCCTGACCCCAGGACTAAAATCCAGCCCTTTAAGTGTGACACGTACAATGTTAGGGGGTCATAGTATAAAACAAGCGATATCAAATCCACCACCCATCATGGAACTAAGGCAGGATGATGGAGGTAAGATACAGATCAGTCATGATCGAATTGTATTGCGGAAAAGGTTCGAGGGGCTGAATGATCTATTACTGTTCCGATGTTCCTATATTCCTTCCCATAACAACTTTCTCCATTGTCCTTTCCATTGTATATGTATTTATGAGGAAAAATTAAGAAATCTATAAAGCTTTAATTAAATCATCTTCTTTGCATCATTAGACAAATTCTTTACAAGTGACAACACATTTTGCTAAAATATTTTAAATTCATGACTTTTATTCAGAACCTTCCTCCAAACATGAATGATCACACAGTCCGTCTAAAACTTGTTACCTGTTCATATGAGCAATCACTGTCTTTGAGCATTGAGTATAAAAATAAATAATCAATTTTTATTTTATTTGGTCAGGGGATGTGGGCATCGCTGGCTAGGCCAACATTTATTACCCATTCCTAATTGCCCTCGAGAAGGTGGTGGTGAGCTGCCTTCTTGAACCGCTGCAGTCCGTGGGAGCTGGGGACACCTACAGTGCTGTTAGGAAGGGAGTTCCAGGATTTTGACCCAGCGACGGTGAAGGAACGGCGATATAGTTCCAAGTCAGGATGGTATGTGGCTTAGAGGGAAATGTGCAGGAGGTGGTGTTCCCATGCATCTGCTGCCCTTGTCCTTCTAGGTGGTAGAGGGCACTGGTTTGGAAGAAGCCTTGGTGAATTGCTGCAGTGCATCTTGTAGATGGTACACACTGCTGCCACTGTCCGTCAGTGGTGAACAAAGTGAATGTTGAAGGTGGTGGATGGGGTGCCAATCAAGCTGGCTGCTTTGTCCTGGATGATGTCGAGCTTCTGGAGTGTTGTTGGAGCTGCACCCATCCAGGCAAGTGGAGAGTATTCCATCACACTCCTGACTTGTGCCTTGTAGATGGTGGACAGGCTTTGGGGAGTCAGGAGGTGAGTTACTCACTGCAGAATTCCCAGCCTCTGATCGGCTCTTGTAGCCATGGTAATTATGTGGCTGGTCCAGTTCAGTTTCTGGTCAATGGTAACCCCCAGGATGTTGATAGTGGGGGATTCAGCAAAGGTAATGCATTGAATGTCAAGGGGAGATGGTTAGGTTCTGTCTTGTTGGAGATGGTCATTGCCTGGCACTTGTGTGGCCTGATTGTTCCTTGCCACTTAGCCCAAGCCTGATTTTTGTCCAGGTCTTGCTTCAATTATGAAAGCATTTAGAATTTATTAAAATGTAAAGATTCCACTTTGACGTTTGGCATTATTTTAAATTCCATGACATATGTGCAACATTCTATAAACAACCACTTGATAATAAAAATCTACATTGTTTTTCCAGCAATATTATGAGCAAAATGTGAAAAATTCACACTTTATATGCATTCTCAGTATTTTATACCAAAGCAAGAAGTTCAGCTTATTTATTACTATACTAAAAATTGTTTGAGTATTTTTATGCAATAATTTTTCATTAATATGCCAAGGTGGATGAGAAGGTAGTACATACAAACATCCAGTCATGACACTATGTAAACGATGCCGGCTACTTGGCAATTTGCCATATATTCAGTTTAGAAATGCTGAAATTTCGCTTTGTGGTTCCCAATAGATTATATTTTTAGCATTTTTTAAAAAAGTCTGTTTTGGGAAAAAATAGTTTGCTGACTCCCTGCTCTATGACATGCCCTCTTGTCACCAATCATAAAAAATTTAGGAACTTTAAAGGGTTGCAATATTAGGGCACATTTCATAGTCTAGGCTTTTAAGGTTGTCAGGCTGTTCTCATTAGAGCAGAGAAGTTTAAGGTGAAATTTCAACAGAGGTGTTCAAAATCATGAACTGCTTTGATAGGGTAACTAAGGGGAAAGTGATTCCACTGGCTGAAGGATTGGTAACCAGAGGACACAGATTTAAGGCTATTGGTAAAAGAACCAGAGGGGAGATGAAGGGAATTTGTTATGATCTGGAATGTGCTGCTGAAAGTGTGGTGAAAGCAGATTCAATAGTAGCTTTCAAAAGGGATTTGGATAACTATGTGAAGGGGAAAGATTTGCAGGACTATGGGACAAGTGCAGGGCAGTGGGACGAATTGTATTACTCTTTCAAAGAGCCAGAACAGGCATGATGAGTCAAATAGCCTCCTGTGTTGTAACATACTGTGATTCTATGAAGCTGTATGGACAGATATGTACTGGGATTTCCAGCCTGTCTGACTGCATCGCTCTAATGTGATTTTGATGTAGGCACAGGGCTCCAATAAAAACCAGGCATGACTTTCTTCTGGATTTCCCCTTGGTGTAGCCCTAACAGATTGTTCCTTGCTTTATCTCCCACCAATCCTAAGGGATAGAATTATAGAATGGTTACAACACAGGAGGCCGCCATTTGGCACCTCGGCCTGAATTTTAATATCATGCTACAAATTGCGGCAGCACGCTTTGAAGTTGGCAGCCTGCCTGCACGGAACAGCTGCTGTTGGTCTGCCGTGATATTTTGCGCAGGGGCTCATTTAAATGGAAGGGGTGGAGCAGCCGCCCCCGATGACAAAGGGGGCGGCCGCTCTGTCCCTGGCAACAGCGCTGGCGCCAATTTTAAAGGGCCTTACCTGCAATTTAAATTTTTAAAGAGCACAGCACCTTCACTTTTAATAAAAACTATTAATTGATCAAAGCCCCTCTTCCACCCCTACAATGATCAAATAATATATTTATCTCCCTCTCCCTCGCCCCGAAAAGCCATTTTTGACAGTGCCGACCTTTCACCCCCAAACTTCATAATCTTTGCTTTTCAACCCCTTCCGACCACAATGGAGTTCCGAAGGTGCGGGAGTTCCGGCCAGAGGCGGGAATATTGGTGTGGGATGGCCACCAGGACAAGGTAAATTAATTTGTATGTGTTTTAATTTATTTTAATATTAAAATGAAGGCCCCACTGCCGAGTAGTGAGGTGTGGTTGCACTGAGGCCCTGCTGCCGCTGGTAAAATGCGACAGAGACTTCTCGGCGTCAGGGGTCATGGTGGGCCTCTCCTGAGGAATTGTCCAGGCCCCCCTCATGACCGCTGCATCGGAGGGCTAATAAAATTCAGCCCCTCGTGTCTGCCAGCTCTGTGCAATGCAACTCACCTAGTCCCACTCCCCTCCCTTTTCCCCATAGCCCTGCAAACTTTTTTCACCAGATAATTATCCAAATTTCTTGAAAGCGATGATTGAATCTGCTTCCACCATACTCTCAGGCAGTACATTCCACATCCTAACCACTTGTTGTCTAAAAAAAGTTTTTCCTTTCGCTGTTGTTTATTTTGCCAATTACTGCACATTGGTGTCCTCTAGTTCTTAACCCTTTCACCAATGGTAACAGTTTCTCCCTATCTACTATGTACAGCCCCCTCATGATTTTGAGCATCGCTATCAAATATCCTTTCAATCTTTCTTCTCCAAGGAGAACAGCACCAGCTTCTCCAATCTTTCCACAGTAGCATGTTTCAGCATGGTGCTCAATTCAAATACATCATAGCAAACATCCGGCCTAGTTTGTGAGGTCCCTCATCTCTGGAATCATTCTCGTAAATTGTTTCTGCACCCTCTCTAATGCCTTCACATCCTTCCGAAAGTGTGGTGACTTATAGAAATTTCCAAGACTGTTTGTGAAGAAGACACTGAGACTAAGATGCTGTGGTGTAGATTGTTTATTCCTTGTCACAGAGCTTACTTCTACTCTAACACCCCCCAAGCCAGTACTGGCTGACTCTTGATTATATATAAACACTTGAATACAATTAACTAATTAACACCCAACACATGTTCACTTATCTTGAACTACCGGGTATTATCCATTAACAGAACTTCAGAACCTATCAGATTTCCCCTTTTTTCTTTAGAAAAAGAAATTAAAAAAACAAATAATGACACATTTTTCTTTGCACTATTAACTTTCAACAGCACCAGCCATTAACATGCTGTATATGGCCCCCTTTAAAAAAACATGTTTAAAGAAAAAGCGATCTTATTGTAAAAAAATTCCACATTTTCCTAATTTATAACACAAGACGGCCCTCTTCGAGGACATCCAACAATTTTTTTTTTCGAACAAGCACCTCTTAGTAAAACAATTCGACCATTGATGACTTGCATCAACCCATTTTGTTTTGGAAATTTATTTTCTTTCCAACATTTCTCATCCTCACGAGATCAATCCTCAACCTCTTTTCTGCAACACTTTATCGAATGGTCATTGTCCCAGAGAGAATGGTTATCTATGTAGAATTCTATAGGAAAACTCTTCTGATTGCCCCTTATACAAGAGTTCCTTTAAAATACTCGATAAACACATATCCATATCTATCGCTTCTATCAATGCAAGTGTCTCAGCAGCTAAGGTGATTTTAGTTATCCTCTTTGTTTTCTTTGATTCCCAGGTTAATGGACAACATTTATCATTTCTTCCCACCAAAAATATAATGAACCCTGCTGCTCTCGAATAAGCATCGGGAAGATTAGTGTGGGAGGTGTCACTAAAAATGACCAATTTCATCTGAGTCACCCAGTGCTGGAAACTTGATTGTACATTTGTCTAAACTCAATCTCTTCAATGTCTTATTTGCTTTCAGCACTTCCCCAACAGTAGCATGTTTCAGCATGGTGCTCAATTCAAACACATCATAGCAGGCATCCGGCCTAGTTTGTGTGCAAAACCAGTTCAACTGTCCGATTAAGCTCCTTAACTGATCTACTTCTTCCTTATTGCAGAGTCTTCCTTTTGAGGATCTGGCCCGATTTATTGGCATCCTATTAACATTCTTTAGGCAAGACTGTTGATTTAGGGTTACTCCCAACTTAGTCTGTCTAATATTCCACCCTATATATTTAAAAACTCCGGAAGCCTGACTTCCAATTTTAAATTCCTGCAGAACTTTATCTACCAAAAATTTCTCAAATTCTTCCGATCCTCCCCACAGAAAATCGTCCACATGCATCAAGAAAATGCCTGCTAGTTTTTCTTCATAGTACCAATAAAACATTGCCAGATCCACCTTTAGTTGAATACAACCAGCTTTTAGTAGGATGGACCTAACTGAAAAATACCACATCCTTGATGCATTTAGTCCATAAACACACTTGTTTAGCTTCCATAATTTCCCTTCTATATCTCCAGCTTCTTTTGATGGCTTTAAAAATACTTCCCTTTGAAATTTCTCCCCTTGCAAAAATGCTGCTTTGATGTCAATGGACTTACATTCCCATGAGTGTGTCGCTAAAAGGGCTAGGAAAATCCTCAAACTTGCTTTTCCTGCCTTTGGGGAGTACATTCTAACTTCCTGGTTGCCTAGACATTCCTCAAATCCCCAAACTACAAGTCTGACCTTTGCTTTATACATACCATCAGGAAGTACTGTCTCTTTACAGATCCATCTATGGGACAATGCTGGTTGTCCTCTATCTGTCACCTCTGTGTATATGCCAAACTTTCTCCAACTGTCAACCTTTTTCCTTGGCATCCTTTCTCAATTTACCATCTAACTTGTTAGTAGTCACTAGAGCTTCTCTATCGTAAGGGCTCCTACTTCTCGTGGTGCCCCTCACCTGCTCTCTGGTCCTTGCTCTAGTGAAACCACTACTAGAGTTCCTATCCCTTTCTGGACAACTACTACTCGACCTATCCCTCCTCTAACCAGACTTCTTTTCACAAGTTTGTGACCTTTTCCATGGACTATGATCATCTTCAGGCCCACTGTCTGAACTTATACTACATTTTCTGGCCTTCCACATTTTCACTTCCTTCTGCTAATCTACAGGTCTGATATCTTGTCCCTTGTCTTGCACATTCAGCCAATGTTTGTATTTCCCTGTGGCCTTTCCTACCCTTCCTATAATGGTGGCTTTCCTCCATTCACTAATCCCTTCTGGCATAGATGTCACTCCAGTGCCAACTTTCATAGAGTCATAGAGAGATACAGCCCTGAAACAGGCTCTTTGGCCCACTGAGTGTGCCGACCATCAACCACCCATTTATACTAATCCTTCATTAATCCCATATTGCCTACCACATCCCCACAATTCTCCTACCACCTTCCAACACTAGGTGCAATTTACAATGGCCAATTTACTCATCAACCTGCAAGTCTTTGGCTGTGGGAGGAAACCGGAGCACCCGGTGGAAACCCATGCAGTCACAGGGAGAACTTGCAAACTCCGCACAGGCAGTACCCAGAATTGAACCGGGTCGCTAGAACTGTGAGGCTGCAGTGCTAACCACTGTGCCACCCAACTTTCGGTAGTTGACCTTGCGGATAAATGGCCTTATCTGGATCTTCACTATCACTTGGTCAACTCTCAGTCAGCCCATTATCTGCCATAATCTGTTGCTCGCAAAGGTCCGACATATGCGTATGTGAAGTACATGGTGCATCATCAGTGTCCATCATTTGTTCAGATTCTGTCAATGTATAACCAGTGTCAATAAGCTGTGAGGAATGTACTAACAGTTTGGTTGCCATGTTGCAAAATCACCATTTTGCCATCAGTGCCTATAACTTTTCCTGGGCTTCAATTCTTTCTGCCCTTCTCTTTTGTAATACACCATATCCCCGGTATCAAAATTCTTTTCTGGTGGCCTGGGTCCGATACCTCAAAGCTCTCATGATTTTTTCTGAAAGATCCACCTTAATAAAAGCTCTCCTTCCTGCATGTATGGCATTCAAATGTTCTGCAGAAATTGAACCAGTTCTAGTTCCTCTAAAGCCAAGGGATGATCCCACATTACTGAAGGTATTTTTGGATTCCTGCCATAAACTAATTGATATGGGCTGTAGCCCCCCAACCATTTGATGCATGTTTTTTTGCATGAACTGCCTGCGCCAGAGCAGTAGTCAATTTACAATTTGGCTGGTCTGCGAAAATTTTTCGGAGCATTTCATCAATAACGGCGTGATTTCTTTCACAAATCCTGTTACTAAAAGGACTTTCTGCTGCCGTGTGCATTGCTACAATATTCATATTTTCACATACACCTGAAAGAATCATTGGTAAATTCTTGTCCATTGTCAGTTAGAAACCTAGCTCCCAGTCCTGTGCCTATCCACCTTTCCATTATCTTGTCCACTATTACTTTTTTTTTTATTTACCATAAATTACTGTTGACAGACCAAATCTAGTTGCCATGTCTATAAAGTGTAGAATAAAACTTTTCTCTTCTTTATCCCATACCTTCAAGTCCATCGCTACGGTTTCATTAAAGTCCCTTGCTAATTGGAGACTCGCTATGGGTTGCGATGGCGTCCTCCTGTATATTTTTTTTAAATATCACATTTTTCACTGATATCCTCGATAAGCTCAGTGTAGTCATAATCTATTACCCCTGCATCTTTTAACAGAATCTTCAACCTACGAAAGGATGGATGTGCAAACTGTCGATGTAGTTTTGAAATAATTTGTCTTTTCTCCTTTAAACCCCTACCCCTGGATGCCATTAATGCTTCTTTAACATCTTGCTTCGAGATGTTAGGTCTCACTAAAGGAATACAATAATGTCCCGACTGTGTAAACCGCAAAGCTACAGATTTCCCAAAGATAATCACTTTATCATGTTCCATTTCCAATTTCATCCGAGCCTTTTTCATAGACGGTTTACTTAACAGTAAAGGTATATCACTGGATACTACATCTGTACTAATAAAATGGTTTATCCCTGCTATTTTAGTCATAGAGTCAGAGTTATACAGCACAAACAGGGCCTTCGGCCCATCTTGTCTGTGCTGGCCATCAAGCCCCTGTCCATTCCAATCCCATTTTCCAACACTTGGCCCGTAGCCTTGTATGCTATGGTGTTTCTCATCTAAATACTTAAATGCTGTAAGGGTTCCTGCCTCTACCACTCCTTCAGGTAGTGTGCTCCAGATTTCAACCACCCTCTGGGTGGAAATATTTTTCCTCAAATCTCCTACACACGTCTCAGGATTAAATTCCATTTGCCACTGCTCCACCCATCTTACCAGCCCATCTATATCATCCTGTAATCTAAGGCTTTCCTCCTCACTATTTACAACACCACCAATTTTCGTGTCATCTGCGAACTTACTGATCATACCTCCTATATTCACGTTTTACACTGAATTACCACTTTTTAAGCGATTTCAACATGTTGTCTTCCCCAAACCTGAAACAGGTAGAACTGTTGTAATCTTTACCTTATTTGAGTCTTCCTTACTTAAAGAATCCACATAACACCTTAACAGTCCACTCCACATACTGTGGACAGATACCCACTGTCTAGGACTGTGCAATTGAATGAATCTGTGACTAGGACACTCATTACCGCACAGAAGCTTCTCGTGACCAGTACAATTCCTTCTGATTGGCCAGTAGCGTCATCCTCGCCTTCCGAACCTTATACATGTGTCATCTCAAACTCATTATTCCTTTTTGGACAATGCAACGCTCAATGATACTTTGAGGCACATTGGAAACACCTGTTGACCATCCCTCAGTTATTCCAGGGCTTCATCATTCTGCCACAATTACCCAATTACTGCCATCTGTTATAGCTGCCAAAAGGGTCTCTATCCTTATTCATTTTGTGTGTGTTTCTCCTTTGTCACTGACACTTGGGCCCCATACTTTAACAGCCTTGAAATGCTGCTAGCATAGCATTGACACTAAAGGTGAAGGATGCAAACGAGCCCATCTGTGCCATGATAGTGGCTGGAATGGAATGTTTCCCCAAATGTTTTTTAGGGCATCAGACATCTGACGTATATTTCATTGAATCTAACTCCGGTTAATAACAAGAGCCTATCTATATTCGATTTTCTAGCATAATCCAACAATTTGAAGGCAAGTACTGATCGAGGAATTTCCAAGCAGAATCGCTGCAACCTTGCATATAGTCAGTTAAACTCCATAATATATTCTTCGATGGAAGAACCATCCATTTTTCTAAATTTAACAAAGCCTAACCACAGCTCATAGGCACTCAATAAGTCACCTTTCATACAAATTTTACCCATACATTTCAAAAGTTTGTCCAAACCTTCCTCATCATCCAAATAATGAGCCTCTAGCTCAGAGAACACTTTGCCCCTGATCTTGCTTCTGGCGGGGAGTGAAAGTGCAAGTGTCATTCCTTGCTTTTTTTTCGGTAAAGACATAACCTGTGTCCATATATCAACTTCATTCTTCCTTGATCGTAAGGTTGGACTTCACAAAACAGCGGTGGAAAATCATATCCCGACACCTTACACTTGGTTTCAGTCATCTTTCTTCAACAAAACCTCCAAATATAGCTTTCTCAAAAAAAAACCTCAATTCTAATCTCCTGTCTGAAAACAAATCTCAGTCTCCAATCTTCACTTTCAGGCAAGCATCCTCTGCTACCAATGTTAGAGAAATATCCAAGCCTGTTTGTGAAGAAGATACTGAGACTAGGATGCTTTGGTATAGATTGTTTACTGCTTGTCACACAGCTTACTTCTGCTCTCCAAATAACACAACCAACCAGTGCAGGCTGGCTCTTCTTTATATATAAATACATGAATACAATTAAATAATTAATACCCAACATCTGTTCCCCTATTACCTTGAACTACCAGATATTTATCATCCATTAACAGAACTCCAGACCTTAACAGTGACCAGAGTAGAATTTGTCTGCCCATATATGGAAAGACATCTCATGGGAGAATGCAAATACTGGGTATCAGCCCATCAGATATATTTCCAGTAATCTGGGCAGTAGGAATACCAGGATCATTTTAAGGTCTGCATGCAGTTCAGTCAGCTGCCAGGTCTCCAGGTCACGTGCTGAAATATGTGGAAAGGAATTAACCCGAAGATATTAAGCTTGCTGAAGTTCTTCCTATGTATGTTAAGAGTCATAGTCATAGAGTTATACAGCACAGAAACAGACCCTTGGGCCCATCGTGTCCACGCCGGCCATCAAGCACCTATCTATTCTAATCCCATTTTCCAGCACTTGGCCCGTAGCCTTGTATGCTATGGCATTTCAAGTGCTCACCTAAATACTTCTTAAAAGTTGTGAGGGTTTCTGCCTCTACCATCCCTTCAGGCAGTGTGTTCCAGATTCCAACCACCTTCTGGGTGAAAAATGTTTTCCTCAAATCCCCTCTAAATCTGCTGCCCCTTACCTTAAATCTATGCCCCCTGGTTATTGACCACTCCGCTAAGGGAAAATGTTTCTTCATATCTACCCTATCTATACCTCAATCAGGTCCTCCCTCAGTCTTCTCTGCTCTAAGGAAAACAACCATAGCCTATCCAGTGTCTCTTCATAGCTGAACTGCTCCAGCCCAGGCAACATCCTGTTGAATCTCCTCTGCACCCTCTCCAGTGCAATCACATCCTTCCTATCGTGTGGCGCCCAGAACTGTACGCAGTACTCCAGCTGTGGCCTAACTAGCTCACCTCACACTTCTCAGGATAAAATTCTATTTGCCACTGCTCTGCCCATCTTACCAGCCCATCGAAATTGTCCTGTAACCTAAGGCTTTCCTCCTCACTATTTACGACACCATCAATTTTCGTGTCACCTGCAAACTGACTGATCATACCTCCTATATTCACATCTAAATCATTAATATACACTACAAACAGCAAGGGTCCCAGCATCGATCCCTGCGGTACACCACTTATCACAGGCTTCCAATCGCAAAAACAACCTTCGATCATCACCCTCTGCCTCCTGCTGCCAAGCCAATTTTGGATCCAATTTGCCAAATTATCCTAGATCCCATGAGCTCTTACCTTCTTGACAATCTCCCATGCGGGACCTTATCAAAAGCCTTACTGAAGTCCATGTAGACTACATCTGCTGCTTTACCCTCATCTACACACCTCGTCACCTCCTCAAAAGATTCAATAAAATTTGTTAAACATGATCTCCACCTGACAAAGACATGCTGACTATCCTTGATTAATCCCTGACTCTCCAAGTGGAGATTAATCCTTCCCTCAGAAATTTTTCCAATAGTTTCCCTATCACTGATGTTAGATGTTAGCCTGTAATTATTTGGTTTATCTCTACTACCCTTCTTGAATAATGGTACCACATTCGTTGTCCTCCAGTCCTCTGGCACTTCTCCTGTGGCCAGAGAGGATTTGAAAACTTGTGTCAGAGATCCTGTAATCTCCTCCCTTGCCTCACATAGCAGCCTGGGATGCAACTCATCTGGGCCTGGAGATTTATCCACTTTTAAGCCCACTAAAACCACTGATTATTCCTCCCTTTCAATGCTAATTTGTTCAAATATATCACAATCCCCCTCCCCAATCTCTACACTTATATCATCCTTCTCCGTAGTGAACACAAATGAAAAGTAATCATTTAAAACCTCACCTACGTCCTCCGGCTCCACACACAGATTGTCACTTTGGTCCTTATTGGCCCCTGCTCTTTCCATGGTTATCTTCTTTCCCTTAATATACTTATAAAACGCCTTGGGATTTTCCTTTATCTTGCTCACCAGTGTTTTTTCATGCCCCCTCTTCGCTCTCCTAATTACATTTTTAAGTGCCCCCTGGCAAACAGGATTAAGGAAAATCCCAAGGCTTTTTATACATATATAAAGAGCAAGAGGGTAACCAGGGAAAGGTTGGCCCACTCAAGGACAGAGATGGGAATCTATGCGTGGAGCCAGAGGAAATGGGCGAGGTGCTAAATGAGTACTTTGCATCAGTATTCACCAAGGAGAACGACTTGCTGGATGATGAGCCGAGAGAAGGGAGTGCAGATAGTCTCAGTCATCTCATTATCAAAAAGGAGGAGGCGTTGGGTGTCTTGCAAAGCATTAAGGTAGATAAGTCCCCAGGGCCTGATGGGATCTACCCCAGAATACTGAGGGAGACAATAGAAGAAATTGCTGGGGCCTTGACAGAAATCTTTGCATCCTCATTGGCTACAGGTGAGGTCCCAGAGGATTGGAGAATGGCCAATGTTGTTCCTTTGTTTAAGAAGGGTGGCAAGGATAATCCAGGAAATTATAGGCCGGTGAGCCTTACGTCAATGGTAGGGAAACTATTAGAGAGGATTCTTCGGGACAGGATTTACTCCCATTTGGAAACAAACAAACTTATTAGCGAGAGACAGCATGGTTTTGTGAAGGGGAGCTCGTGTCTTACTAATTTGATTGAGTTTTTTGAGGAAGTGCCGAAGATGATTGATGAGGGAAGGGCGGTGGATGTTGTGTATATCGACTTTAGTAAAGCCTTTGACAAGGTCCCGCATGGCAGACTGGTGCAAAAGGTGAAGTCACACGGGATCAGAGGTGAGCTGGCAAGATGGATACAGAACTGGCTCGGTCACAGAAGACAGAGGGTAACAGTGGATGGGTGTTTTTCTGAATGGAGGGATGTGACTAGTGGTGTTCCACAGGGATCAGTGCTGGGACCTTTGCTGTTTGTAGTATATATAAATGATTTGGAGGAAAATGTAGCTGGTCTGATTAGTAAAAATGCGGACGAAACAAAGGTTGGTGGAGTTGCGGATAATGATGAGGATTGTCAGAGGATACAGCAGGATATAGATCGGTTGGAGACTTGGGCGGAGAAATGGCAGATGGAGTTTAATCCAAACAAATATGAGGTAATGCATTTTGGAAGGTCTAATGCAGGTGGGAAGTATACAGTAAATGGCAGATCCCTTAGGAGTATTGACAGGCAGAGAGATCTGGGCGTACAGATCCACAGGCCACTGAAAGTGGCAACGCAGGTGGATAAAGTAGTCAAGAAGGCATACGGCATGCTTACCTTCATCGGTCGGAGCATAGAGTATAAAAATTGCCAAGTCATGTTGCAGCTGTGCAGAACCTTAGTTAGGCCACACTTAGAATATTGCGTGCAATTCTGGTCGCCAGACTACCAGAAGGACGTGGAGGCTTTGGAGAGGGTACAGAGGAGGTTTACCAGGATGTTGCCTGGTCTGGAGGGCATTAGCTATGAGGAGAGGTTGGAAAAACTCGGATTGTTGTCACTGGAACGACGGAGGTGGAGGGGTGACATGATAGAGGTTTACAAAGTTATGAGCGGCATGGACAGAGTGGATAGTCAGAAGCTTTTCCCCAGGGTGGAAGAGTCAGTTACTAGGGGACATAGGTTTAAGGTGAGAGGGGCAAAGTTTAGAGGGGATGTGCGAGGCAAGTTTTTTACACAGAGGGTGGTGAGTGCCTGGAACTTGCTGCCAGGGGAGGTGGTGGAAGCAGATATGATAGCGACGTTTAAGAGACATCTTGACAAATATATGAATAGGAAGGGAATAGAGGGATATGGGCCCCGGAAGTGCAGAAGGTGTTAGTTTCACAGGCATCAAGATCGGCGCAGGCTTGGAGGGCTGAATGGCCTGTTCCTGTGCTGTACTGTTCTTTGTTCTTTGTACACTTTCTATACTGCTCTAGGGCCTCGCTGTTTTCAGTGCTCTGAATCTGCCTGACGCCTCCTTTTTTTTCCTTATCCATTCCTCTATATCCCTTGACATCCAGGGTTCCCTGGACTTGTTGGTCCTACCCTTCACCTTAACGGGTTGGCCCTGAATTCTCACTATTTTCTTTTTGAATGACTCCCACTGGTCTGATGTCGACTTTCCTACAAGTAACTGCTCCCAATCCACTTTGACCAGATCCTGTTTTATCATATTGAAATCGACCTCGCCCCAATTCAGGACCTTTATTTCCGGTCCATCTTTGTCCTTTTCCATAACCAACTTAAATCTTGCAGAGTTATGGTCACTATCCCCGAAGTGCTCCCCCCACTGACACTTCTTCCACTTGTCCGGCTTCATTCTCTAAGATGAGGTCCAGTATCGCCCCTTCTCTTGTAGGACTTTCTACGTGCTTCCTCAAAAAGCTCTCATGTATGCACTTTAAGAATTCCGCCCCCTTTATGCCTGTTGCACTAAGACTATCCCAGTTAATATTGGGGAAATTGAAATCCCTTAATATTATTACCCTATTATTTTTACACCTCTCTGAGATTTTCCGACATATCTGCTCCTCAATGCATTAGGAAGAACAGTTACCCATGATCTTTAACACTGTTATTTCTCTGAAGCTTGCTCATTTCTTTTGAATGTACAAGATACAAGCACAACACTCACAAAAATTCAATTATCAGCATTATGATGAGTATAGTTTATTCAAAATGCAATTGGAATTCCTTCTTTACACACATGAGAATTACTCTATCAAAGCAAAGGTAAAAAAGTATATTTTAATAATTTATCAAGTAGCTAGTTTAAATTCCTTGCTCCACATATTGGCAATGGATAATTTAAATACATATTAATATTGGGAAGTGGATAAGGAGGTAGATATAAGGAGGAGTATAATACAGCACTTCAAAACTATTTTCTGCTAACAATATAGCTACAAATTTGTGGGAAAGTTCATAAAATGTGTATATTTGGATGAAATCCTGTAAAGAGGAATGAAATCTGCTTCACAAGAGGAGAAGGCCGATTAAAGGATTTGGAATTTCTTGGAAGAAAATAACATTCATTAAGCAATAAAATAGAACTGAATTTTCTCCGGATTTCATAATTGCTCCACATGTATGTTATAGCTCATTGCTAAATCATTGAAGTCAATGGAAAAGAAAAATCAGTCGAGGTGTAAAACACTGGCTGCTGATTTGCTTTCAGCAGTGATTAAGTTTAAAACAACCCCTTTCCTCCCCACGCTCTTCATTCAAAAAATAATGGTTTAGATTTTCCTGGGGACGTGCACCATCCATGCACGTCATAGCAACCCTTGAGTGATGCCAAAGGATGGAGGAAATTATGGAGCAAATGACTTACGCCATTAATTATGACAATTCATAATTTCCTGGGAGTTTTGCACCCTTTACCTGCTACCCTCACCAGTGAAAGTTAGCTGACAATATGACAGCTCCATTAAAATCAGTTGAATGCTTAGTCTTCCAATTTAAATAATTTATATAGTTATAGAGATTGGGATTACTCCTGCCTTTAAAACCAGTTTTTACGTCTCTGCCAATTAGATTGTAAAAATTAAATGGGGCTGGATGACTGGCAGTAGGGCAATTGAATTTAAATCCATTCTCTGATCAGATCAGAGGCCAATTAGGCATTATAAATATAAGATAATCAGTAATCTTCAGCCAGAAGTGCCGAGTTGATGAACCATCTCGGCCTCCTCCTGAAGTCCCCAGCATCACAGATGCCAAACTTCAGCCAATTCGATTCACTCCACGTGATATCAAGAAACGACTGAAGGCACTGGATACTGCAAAAGCCATTGGCCCTGACAATATTCCGGCAATAGTACTGAAGACCTGTGCTCCAGAACTTGCCGCGCCCCTAGCCAAGCTGTTCCAGTACAGCTACAACACTGGCATCTACCCTGCAATGTGGAAAATTGCCCAGGTATGTCCTGTACACAAAAAGCAGGGCAAATCCAACCCGTCCAACTACCGCCCCATTAGCCTACTCTCAATCATCAGTAAAGTGATGGAAGGTGTCATCAACAGTGCAATCAAGCGGCACTTGCTTAGCAACAACCTGCTCAGTGATGCTCAGTTTGGGTTCCACCAGGGCCACTCAGCTCCTGACCTCATTACAGCCTTGGTTCAAACATGGACAAAAGAGCTGAACTCAAGAGGTGAGGTGAGAGTGACTGCCCTTGACATCAAGGCAGCATTTGACCGAGTATGGCATCAAGGAGCCCTAGCAAAACTGAGGTCAATAGGAATCAGGGGGAAAACCCTCCACTGGCTAGAGTCATACCTAGCACAAAGGAAGATGGTTGTGGTTGTTGGAGGTCAATCATCTGAGCTCCAGGACATCACTGCAGGAGTACCTCAGGGTAGTGTCCTAGGCCCAACCATCTTCAGCTGCTTCATCAATGACCTTCCTTCAATCATAAGATCAGAAGTGGGGATGTTCGCTGATGATTGCACAATGTTCAGCACCATTCGCAACTCCTCAGATACTGAAGCAGTCTGTGTAGAAATGCAGCAAGACCTGGACAATATCCAGGCTTGGGCTGATAAGTGGCAAGTAACATTCGCGCCACACAAGTGCCAGGCAATGACCATCTCCAACAAAAGAGAATCTAACCATCTCCCCTTGACATTCAACGGCATTACCATTGCTGAATCCCCCACTATCAACATCCTAGGGGCTACCATTGACCGAAAACTGAACTGCAGTAGCCATATAAATACCGTGGCTACAAGAGCAGGTCAGAGGCTAGGAATCCTGAGGCGAGTAACTCACCTCCTGACTCCCCAAAGCCTGTCCACAATCTACAAGGCACAAGTCAGGAGTGTGATGGAATACTCTTCACTTGCCTGGATGGGTGCAGCTCCAACAACACTCACGAAGCTCGACACCGTTCAGGACAAAGCGGCCCGCTTGATTGGCACCCCATCTACAAACATTCACTCCCTCCACCACCGACGCACAGTGGCAGCAGTGTGTACCATCTACAAGATGCACTGCAGCAATGCACCAAGGCTCCTTCGACAGCACCTTCCAAACCCGCGACCTCTACCAACTAGAAGGACAAGGGCAGCAAATACATGGGAACATCACCACCTGCAAGTTCCCCTCCAAGTCACACACCATCCTGACTTGGAACTATATCGCCGTTCCTTCACTGTCTCTGGGTCAAAATCCTGGAACTCCCTTCCTAACAGCACTGTGGGTGTACCTACCCCACATGGACTGCAGCGGTTCAAGAAGGCAGCTCACCACCACCTTCTCAAGGGCAATTAGGGATGGGCAATAAATGCTGGCCTGGCCAGCGATGCCCACATCCTGTGAATGAATAAAAAAATAAATTAAAAAAATAAAAAAATCTGCAAGGAATTCAGGAGATACTTCTTTACCCAGGGACTGGCTAGAATATGGAACTTGCTACCACAAGAATTTTTTTTTTGATCCATTCTTGGGATGTGGGCATCGCTGGCTAGGCCAGCATTTATTGCCCATCCCTTGAGCTGAGTGGCTTGCTCAGCCATTTCAGAGGGTATTTAAGAGTCAAAGACATTGCTGTGGGTCTGGAGTCACACATAGGCCAGACCAGGTAAGGACGGCAAATTTCCTTCCCTAAAGGGCATTAGTGAACTAGATGGGTTTTTACAACAATCGACAATGGTTTCATGGTCACCATTCAACTAGCTTTTCTTAATTGCAGATTTATTAATTGAATTCAAATTTCATCATCTGCTGTGGTGGGATTCCAACCCATGTCCCCAGAGCACAAGCTCGGCCTCTGGATTACTAGTCGAGTGACATTACCACTATGCCACCACCTCCCCAAGCAAATAGCATAGATGCTGTTAAAGGGAAGCTAAATAAGTACATTATTGAGAAAAGTATACAAGGTTATGTCGATAGGGTGAGATGAGGAAGGGTGGGAGGAGGTTCAGGTGGAGCACAGAGACCTGCATAGACCTGTTGGGCTGAATGGCCTGTTTCTATGCCGTAAATTCTATCTATTTCAATTAAATGCTAATGTGTTTGCTGATCACAATGTGTTGAAAGACAGATTGCACTGTGATTTCAATGAAAATATTTTATTAACAATTCTCTTTTAGGTATTTTTATTCATTATGTTTTGTTTTAAATATTTATTCTTGATATGGAGGGTACAATCATTGGGAAATAGGGGCAGAAACAGTTGCACAAATGGACTGGGTTGAAGGGTGCGGCAATAGGTGATACAGAGCATATTGGAGGGGTAACATGTGTCTTGCAGAATGACCACTGGAGTTCAGGTGGCCACTTTTACCCTCTGTCCGATTTTATTCATGATTGAAGTCAATTTGAAAACTGATGCCCATACCCTCTGAATGAATAAATAATAAATTGTTGAGAACTTATGTAAAATTACTTTAAAAGAAAATTCATCTGTAGTTCTAAACTAGATTTGCTCGGGTTTAGACATCTGCTAATTGAAGTTGGACTATCAATGAGGCAAAAATTAAGAAATGTACTCGGTTTTGCAGAAAGCACTCAGAGCTCAGAATTGGCCTGATCCAAATACAGTTAATTGGCCCCAACGCACAGGAGCAGCGTTCCCAGGCATTGATCTCTGAAGAATATCTTCCTTTCAGTCATGGATGAGATTCCGACTGTCCATCAGTTCAACTCAAGGTTGTCAGGTTTCCAAAACTAGCCCAACAGATTTAGGAAGATACACACTTTCAAAATTTATAGTTACTGGGCAGTTAGGGCAGGTGTGAGACAGTGGGTTGGGAGTGAATGGGACATGTGGTCCTTACCATTTTTCTCCATTAATTGATGGACAGGGCATGTCTGAATTCCTGATGAGCCCAGCTGGGAGTAGGATGCAAGGATTCAAGCCAGGAAAATAAATTGCACTAACAATTTGCATGTGTATAGACTCTATAATGTAGTAAAACATCCCAAGGTGCTTCACAGGAGTGAAATCAGACAACATTTGATACTGAATTGAAGAGGACTATTAGGACATAAAAACAAGAAATGCTGGAACCACTCAGCAGGTCTGGCAGCATCTGTGGAAAGAGAAGCAGAGTTAACGTTTCGGGTCAGTGACCCTTCTTCGGAACTGACAAATATTAGAAATGCCACAGGTTATAAGCAAATGAGGCGGGGGTGGGGCAAGAGATAACAAAGGAGAAGGTGTTGACTGGACAAGGCCACATAGCTGACCAAAAGGTCATGGAGCAAAGGCAAACAATATGTTAGTGGTGTGTTGGAAGACAAAGCATTAGTACAGATAAGGTGTTAACGGACTGAAGATTGAACAGCAGCAAGTACAAACATGAAAAAAAAACAGTGGGTAAGCAAACTGAAGAAACTAAGATGAAATGAAATAAACATTTAAAAAAATGTAAAAAAGAAAAAAAGAAAAAATAACTAAAAATAAGAGTAAAATGGGGGGCCCGTCATGTTCTGAAATTATTGAACTCAATGTTCAGTCCGGCAGGCCATAGTGTGCCTAATCGGTAGTTGAGATGCTGTTTCTTGAGCTTGCGTTGATGTTCACTGGAACACTGCAGCAATCCCAGGACAGAGATGTGAGCATGAGAGCAGGGGAGAGTGTTGAAATGGCAAGCAACCGGAAGCTCAGGGTCCTGCTTGTGGACTGAGCGGAGGTGTTCCACAAAGCGGTCACCCAATCTGCGCTTGGTCTCCCTAATGTAGAGAAGACCACATTGTGAGCAGCGAATACAGTTTATTACATTGAAAGAAGTACAAGTAAATCGCTGCTTCACCTTCACATCAATGCAAGCTCGAGGAACAGCATCTCATTTACCGATTAGGCACACTACAGCCTGCCAGACTGAACATTGAGTTCAATAATTTCAGAGCATGACGGGCCCCCATTTTACCTTTATTTTTAGTTATTTTTTCTTTTTTTCTTTTTACATTTTTTACAATTTTTTTTAATGTTTATTTCATTTCATCTTAGTTTGTTCAGTTTGCTTACCCACTTTTTTTTCATGTTTGTACTTGCTGCTGTTCAATGTTCAGTCCGTTAACACCCTATCTGTACTAATGCTTTGTCTTTCAACACACCATTAACATATTGTTTGCCTTTGCTCCATGACCTTTTGGTCAGCTATGTGGCCTTGTCCAATCTGGACCTTCTCCTTTGTTATCTCCTGCCCCACCCCCGCCTCATTTGTTTATAACCTGTGACATTTCTAATATTTGTCAGTTCTGAAGAAGGGTCACTGCCCCAAAACGTTAACTCTGCTTCTCTTTCCACAGATGCTGCCAGACCTGCTGAGTGGTTCCAGCATTTCTTGTTTTTATTTCAGATTTCCAGCATCCGCAGTATTTTGCTTTTATTTAGGACTATTAGGATAGTTGATTAAAAGCTTAGTCAAAGAGTTAAGTTTAAGTGGCCTCTTAAAGCAAATGAGAGAGTGGAGAGGCAGACAGGTTTAGGTATTTCTCGAGCTTAGGACCCAGATAGCTGAAGGCTCAGTTGCCAATGGTGGAGCAATTAAAATCAAGGATGGGCAAATGGCCAGAATTGGAGGAGCACAGAGATCTCAGAGTGTTGGAGGGCTGTAGCAGGTCACAGAGATAGGGAGAGGTGAGGCCAGGTAGGAATTTGAAAACAAAAATGAAATTTTTAAAATTGAGGTGTTGTTGGACTAGAACCGAATTCGGGTCAGTGAACACAGGTGTGATGAGCAATGGAACTTGATGCGAATTAGGGCACGGGTAGCAGAGTTTTGGATAAGCTCAAGTTTGTGAAGTGGGGAGGATGAGAGGACTGCTGGGGAGTAGTGGAATAGTCGAGTCTAGAGCTAACAAAGGCATGGATAAGGGTTTCAATAGCAGACGGGTAATGTTTGTCTGTTCATTGCTGAGCTTCTTTGAACAAGGAGACACTGATGCCCCGATATATCCTTGAGGCCATGGAGAGAGCAAGGTTTGGGGGAACTGGATGGGGAGAATTTGTGGAATTAACCGCAGGGCATCTTATAAATTTTTATCTGCTGGTTTCCTGCATGAAAGCCTGCTTGATTGATAGGCTACCAACCTTTCAGAAGGGAAAGCTTGTGTCACAAGACCCTTGGTGGGGAGCAGAAAGGAGAGACAGTGCGATCAGAGAAGGCTGGGGTGGGATGGAATGTGTTGTGGAATGACCTTAAGAGGACCATGCTAAGAAACTGTAAGTGAAGATCACCAGCGGAAGTGATGTCACATCGCACATGACCAGAGATTTGTGGGTGTAGCCCGACAGAGTGAGATGTGCTTTGATGTGGCTCCTGTGTAACTATATATGTTCTAGCTAAGTTATAATAAAAAGCCACATTTTCTTTGGATATCACTTGTAATCCTGTGAATCTTACAATAGTTCATTTATCAAAGGAACAAGTAATATTACAGATTGAAGTGGTGGGGTGGGGGTTAGTTCAAGAACAGGCTCTTCAGATGTCATGTTGGTGGAGTGTGCCAGATGGGGAGATTGCTAGGGGTTGGGGAATGCTTGAGGCGATAAGAAATTTGGGAGAGATTGTGCAGTTTAGGGAGGGTGGGGTTGAGGGGAGATGGGGGAATGGGGGGCAGATGATTGTGGGATCTGTGGAATAGTTTGCTGGTTGGGCCTGGAGGAAACACTTCGGTTCCTCCTGGTCCACGAGCAATGCTGGAAAAGTACTTATCTAATGAATGAGGCCCTTTTCGCTTCCTTTTACCTGCTGGGTTTCCCAAGCCCTGCAAAACTCGGCCTTCACAGACTAAAATCAAGCTCATATTAAAATGGAGGCATGCAGACTCCTTCAAACATTTTCCTGACAGACCTGGCTTCTGAGCATGAATTGGTTTCCCAGCCCCCCAACAACTCTCCTCTGTTCAAACTCACAGTGGATGGGTTCAAGGTGGTTTTTGACATTTAAAAACTTTTTCTTCCCATCTGATCCAAACCCACCAGGTCTTGCGGGTTAAAATTAGCCAATCAGTCACTGAGTTCCTCCCTGTAGAGGGGGTGGAAAGTTCAAAGAGGCATACCTAGGTAGTCTTCAGTTACCCCTGGTGTATGGCTACAAGGAACGTTAGCAATGGATGGGAACCAGAATTGACACCTGTCAACTTGATTCTGGTCTCTGGATCCAGCCTAGATACAGAAAGCATGCAGGAAAAGGAAGGAAAAAGGAGGAAAATAGCTGAGTGACCCTTGTTAAGATTATTGCCTTGTTATCACTCCCAGTTGTCCTTTATGTTTAAATTTTAATCAGCAAAGGTCTGCATATGCTCCCAAAACAAGCTCATCAAAAGCCAATCAACTGTGAAGATTCACTAACATTGCCTACAGCAAGCAGACCTCAGTCATGACAAGCAGAGTGTGCGCTTTGCTGTATATGAATGTACTGTGTGTGACAATACATCAGTATTTAAATACAACTGGTGCCAAGGAACAATATTAAAGATATTTCTAAGTAAAGTGACATCCAAACCAGAACATGTGCTTACTGACTAACAATGGCTGAGAGAGGGAGTTGCATTTTACTGTTTTGACGTAATTCATCATAAAATTAAGTTAAGAAACAAATGACCGGGGGCGCAGAGTGGTGGTACATAAGATTGCTGCCAGGGTCCTCTGTTGGCCCAGTTGCCAATCTCCATTGTGCTCCCATGAGGAGGCACTCGGTGGAATCCAACCACTTTACAGCAGGGAACAAAGTACAATTCCAACATTTGCAGATAACCCCAAATTGTTGGGGGTGGGGGGGGGGGTGGGGTGGTAAGTTTAATATGAAGGAAGAATGCAACAAAATCCAAGAAGACATTAATAAACCAGCAGAGTGGACTTGTAATTAGCAAATTCATTTCAATACAGCTAAGTGTGAGGTGATGCGTTTTTGCTAAGAAGAACAAGGAGGTCACATTCTCCTTTAGATAATAAGAGTCTAATGGGTAGAGGAGCAAAGGGATCAAGGGGCACAGATACTCAGATCATTAAAAGTAGCAACAGGTTATTAAAGCCATAAAAAGAGCAAACAAAGCATTGGGCTTCGTTTCTATTGGGATAGAATTGAAAAGAGAAGTTATGTTAAACCTGTATGGAAATTTGATTAGACCCCACTTGGAGTACCGTGCACAGTTCTATCTCCCAATTACACAAAGGATATGGAGGCATTGGAGAAGGCACAACATGATTCAAAAGGGCGATACCAGATCTGAGAGGTAACTGTCAGAAAAGGCTAAACAGGGTACAGCTCTTTTATCTATTAAAGAAAAGACTAAAGGGTGACCTGATAGAGGTTTGATTGAATAGAAGTGGGAAAATGTTTACATTTGCTGGGGAGGCCAGAACTAGGGCCCATAAATATAAGATAGTCACTAATACACCAACAGGGAATTCAGGAGAATGTGGAACTCGCTATCACATAGAGTGGTTGAGATGAACAGCATCGATGTTATTTAAGGGGAAGCTCTGTAAGTACATGAGGGAGAAAGTAACAGGAGGATATGCTGATGGGGTGAGATGAAGTGAGTGGGTGGAGGCTCGTGTAGCACTTAAACACTGGCATGGATCTGTTGGGCCTGTTTCTGTACTGTAGATTCGATGAAATGACAGGGAAATTTAACATTAGGATCATCCTTTCCACTCTGCCCAATGACTGGATCGAAATGGTACAAGACAAACATGGGAAGAAGCCCAACTGGAGGTTATCGAGGTCACATGTGCGATGAAACTTGAACAGACCAATAAGTGGACAGAATAAAGTTAAAGGAAAGAGTGTGCTCTCTTTAAGATAACACCAATCTTTATCTTCTCTGCTTACCAATTGTTCTCCTCCTACCCTGAAGGCATCGACACCTTGCTGGGGTAATGTTCCATGAACAATTCTGTTCTCTGCTGAAGTATGCACTTGTGCACTTACATGTTTGGGCGAATGTAGTAGATCCCATGGTGCTATTTAAAGAAAAGCAGCGGGTTCTCCCCTTAGTCTTACCAGCATTCAGCCCTCAACCAACATCACTGACATAGTGGGCTAGATTTTACGTTGGGCGGACAGGAGCTGGCCACCCATGTAAAAGTCGGTGGCGAACCCGCTTCCACCTAGCATGGAGATCCTTCCCGTATTTTACGGTTCCCCAGGCTTTAATTGTTCCGAGGCGGGACTTCCACTCGCTTGAGGGAGGAAGTCCCACCTCATTGAGCTGCCAGCCAATCATCGGGCTGGCAGCTCTTAGTCCCAGCAGCGCCACTGAGAGCGGTGGCCACTGCTGGGACTGCAGCCCAGCCAAGGATATGGAGCCAGGACTGCAGGTAAGTTTGGGTTGCGTCGCCGGGGGTAATCGGTCGGGTCCCGGCGAGGCAAGGGTGGTCGTTTGGGGGGAAAGTGGGGGGCGTCTTGGGTCCTGGGAGTGGTTGGGGAAGCAGGGGCGGCCCTCAATCGGGCACCCTATTCCCGTTTGTTAGGGCCCACTCCCGGGGCTCTGAGAGGCCGCCGGCTTTCACCGGGCATCCTTTCCCGGCTCCAGGACGCCCGCTTTTTATTTTTTAGAATCCCTGTGGAGGCGGGCGAAGGCCCTTAAGTGGCTGTGAATTGTCAACTTAAGGGCCTTGATTGGTTTGGGGCGGGTGGCCCATTTTTCATCCCCCTGCCCTACATAAAGTTGGGGGGAGGTGGGAGCGGGTCGGGAAGACCTCCGGGAGCCTCCCACTCCATTATACGCCACCCTCCCACCATGATCCGGCTCGCTGGGGTGATGTAAAATTCCGGCCATTAACTGGCCGTTTATATCAATTGCTGTTTGCAAGCACTTTCTGTCTGCAAATTGACCTGCCATGTTTGCCTATAAAACAACAGATGCTGCACTTGTACAGTACTTAATTGGCCGTGCTGGCCATCCTGAGGATATTTATACAAATGAAACTTCTTTCTCTAATGAGTTAATTCTCAGCTGATGGTTTTACAACGCTCATTGAGCCTGCTTCATGCAATGAGGGAGAGCAGTTTAAGTTGAAACAACTTACCCATTCCAAAATCTTATTGTGAACTGTGCAGCCTGAGATAAATAATTCAGTGTTCAGACTCCGACTGCGAATAATTAGCAGTGCACTCGCCTTCCAGGGCCAGAGATTTAATCGAGCCTGATGCCAGAAAAAAGAGCTTGTGTTGAAGGAGTGAAATGGAAAACCAATAGCCATAGAGAACGTGAGGTGAATGTTTCGATGCGTTTTTCCTTTCTTCAAGGTGGGTGATAGGTCAGTGAGAAAAGGAGCTGTGCAGGAAGCCCCACTGATTAAGACAGGCCACAGGTTTGATGGCTCCTTTGCACTCAACTTGCTTCTGATTTTAACAAGGTTGGCAGGATGGGTCCAAGAGTTGCCTTATTTCCCTCCACTGGGCTCAGGAAGGTTTATTCACCCTCTCTTAGCAAATGCACATAAGGGGCTGGATCTTGTTCTCCCTCAGGTGTCGGTATCCGTGGCGGTGGTGGGGGAGGAGGGAGCCTGAAGATGCCCCCGGATGAGGCACGCCACGAACCTTGGCGAGGCACTATGATGGCCCCCCGCTGCTGGGGGATGGGACCACAATTTCAACATGTAAATCAATTAAAATAATCAATTTAAATAAACTCACATTGGCTCCTGATGTCCCACTGTGATCTTCGGCCCAACGGCCGGCACTGCTGCTCCTTCAGATCCCCGTTTGGGGAAGCAAGGCACCACACTACTGGGGAGGAGGGAGGAGGTAAGTTTATCAGTGCCGGGGTGGGGAGGGGGTGAAGGTGGTGATGGGGGTCAAATTAATGTCATGGATGCAGGGAATGGTGGGAAGGGTTGTAGTTGAAAGTTTGTGCAGTTTGAGGGGGAAGGTCAGATGGTAAAGGTAAGTGTTTTGGGGGGGAGGGAGGGCAAATAATTAATTTAATTGGTTATTGGGGGAGACAACGTTAAAAGAGTTATATTTATTTTAATTCAATTTATCTTTAAATACTTGAATGGCTGACTGCCCTTTAAGAATGGCATCAGTACCTGTGCACAGGGAGCTGACACCATTGCCGGGGACGGACAGCCTGCCCCTCCCTGTGAATGGTGGGTGGGGGGCAGCCCACCCTGGCTATTCAAATGAACCGCCGCACTTAGGATCACGGCAGCTCCACAACATGGGGCCCTCATGGGCGGTCCGCCATTTTTTCCGCCCGAAATCGGTGGCGGACACATAAAATTCAGCCCAAGCTCCTGCTCCTGATGTTTAGCAAACAACCTCCTACTCATAAAGGGAATGTTTGTGGTAATCAGATGATAACAGCAGATCAGGCTAGGCTGTGGTGCAATGCGCACTCAATGTAAACTGTACCAAGGCGGTGAGGAGGGTTGGGGAGAGGTGTGAATGATGTACAGGCTGCTGTACACAGAGAAAATCTAATTCAGTTGCGTACTCATTTGGCATAAACAGCAATGAAATGGAGTCAACAAATGTGCAGCTGGTTGCCAGTGGCTCATTCACTGCCATGGCAAAGTGGTGTTGGAGATGGCTGGACTCCAAAAGTTATTTACACTTGGCTGTACTATGTCAAGTTCGGATCCAAGCGCTCCCAGGAAAATTAATGTTGAGAACTATTCTGCAGTTATAATATTACACAAACCTTTCAGCTCTCAGAGAGAGAAAAAGAATAATCAGGCTTCAGAGTTCATTTTAGAGCTTCCTGCCAGACTCCCCATGGTGCATTGTAGCTGCATGTGTGTCTGTTTTAAGGAGGCTGGAACAGCATTTAAAATGCTGCTTCTGTGGTGCCTTTTTTTATAAAGTGATAATAGGATCAGGAAAACCATCAGCCCCAAAGTCTGTTCCTTTTCAATAGAGCTGAACCGCACCGAGTCATCTTCACACCATGTCCCTCAAACATTGTAAAACGTCCCAAGGCATTTCACAACAGTGAATTGGATGCTGATCTAAAAGAGAAGAAAAAAAAGTCATTAGGCACGTGGCCAAAAGCTTGATCAAAGAGGTAGGTTTTAAAGAGCAGCTCAAAGGAGGGGAGAGAGATGGAGAGGCTGAAAGGGTGTAGAGAGGAAATTCCAAAAATTAGGGACAAAACAAATGAAAACATGGATACCGATGGGGGAACGAAAGAAGTCGGGAATGCAAAAGAGGCCAGATTTGGAGGAACGCAGGGCTCTTGGAAGGTTGCAAGGCAAGAGGATGTTACAAGGAAAGGGAGAGGTGAAGAAATGGAGGGATTCAAACACAAGGAGGAGCATTTCAAATCGGAGGCATTGACCGACCGGGAGCTAATATAGGTCCGCAAGCACAGAAGTGATGGGTGAACAGGTCATCATGCAAAATGCATCTAAAGCCTCTAAAATGCATCCCTTTCAATGCCATTTAGAGTCAGAGTCATAGAGCCATTTACGGCACAGAAGGAGGCCATTCAGTCCATCAAATCCATGCCGCTCTCCATGGAGCTAACCAGTCAATCCCACTGCCCCACTCGATCCCTGTAGCCCTGCAAGTCTATTTCCCTCACATAGTCATCCAACCTCCTATTGAAGTCATTGATTGTCTCCATTTCCACCACCCTTTGATGGCAGCGAGTTCCAGGTCATTACCACCCACTGTGTTAAAAAGTTCTTCCTCATATTTCCCCTGAATCTCTAGCCCAAAACTTTCAATCTGTGTTCCCTGGTCCTTGTACCATTAGTCAATGGGAACAATTTTTCTTTGACTAACTTATCTAAGCCTGTCATAATCTTGAACACTTTTATTGAATCTCCTCTCAATCTCCTTTGTTCTAAAGAGAATAAACCCAGCTTTTCCAACCTAACCTTGTAACTAAAATCCTCCTTTCCTGTAAGCATTCTGGTAAATCTCCTCTGCACCCTCTTAAGGAACTTGCTGAAGTGTGGTGACCAGAATTGGACGCAATACTCCAGCTGGGGCCTAACCAAAGCTTTGTAAAGGTTCAGCATAACTTCCCTGCTTTTCTGGCATCTCAGGTGTTATGACCGCTCAGGACAAAGCCCCCAATCAATATATATAATTCTGATTGCGGTGGGAGCAATGCACTGTTAATTCAGTCCTGTCACCCCACATGTCGCAGCATATTTCTTCAAGCTTTCCAAATTGGAAAAAAGCAGCCAAATTGAACAATCTAGTAACGCCCCACATGAAGCAAACCAAACCAGGTATCTCTAGATATCAACAAATTAACTATTTATTAAAAATAACTACAATCTTAAACACTAAGATAAATTAATATCTAAAGACCTTTATAACTTCTTATTTAAAAATCTAACTCCTAGATTCACATACATATATTCGGTTTTAAATTAGCTGAACGATAAAATAGAAAAACAATAAAGTCTTTGCAGATCACATTCTTGACGAATGGTCTTAGTTTTAGTTTAGAGATACAGCACTGAAACAGGCCCTTCGGCCCACTGAGTCAGTGCCGACCATCAACCACCCATTTATACTAATCCTACACTAATTCCATATTCCTACCACATCCCCACCTGTCCCTATATTTCCCTACCACCTACCTATACTAGGGGCAATTTATAATGGCCAATTTACCTATCAACCTGCAAGTCTTTTGGCATGTGGGAGGAAACCGGAGCACCCGGAGGAAACCCACGCAGAAACAGGGAGAACTTGCAAACTCCACACAGGCAGTACCCAGAATTGAACCTGGGTCACTGGAGCTGTGAGGCTGCGGTGCTAACCACTGTGCCACCCCTCCAATGTAACAAAGTCAAAGTTCACTTGCAGTCTTACAAGGTCCGATGAAAAGAAGGTCCTTACAAACATAGGGGCTTAACAGTTCAGCTGTTGTAGTAGAAAACTTTTTTGTTCCAGCGATGAACAGATATCAATAATTTGTTGTGAAAGAAAAAAGCTTTTGTCTTATTTTTTATGGAATTAATTCGGCTTGAAGCTTTGTAGAATTTTGAGAGAGAAATAACACAGCTGTTCTTCCTTCAGTATCAATTGTCTCAGAGAGCTCTCAACTGACTGCTTAAAACCAGTTTTTTGCCAGCTAGTTTTCAAAGTCAAAACTGCAACATTGAATCTCATCCTCTCTCTCTCTCTCTCTCTCTGTTCTTGTTGCTTGGCAACCAGAATGCACTCAGGAGGGTTCTTAAAGGTGCACTGTTCTTTTTACATTCTTAAAGGGGCACCACAATATTTCCGAGGAGAGAAAAAAAACAGTGGACTGTGACACAGGCCACAACTTTATTACACTCTGGGTGAAATAGTACCGTCAGACCTGTCTCCTAATTCCAGGATTTATAATTATGTTGGAGTACAACAGTTTAATGCTCTCGTGAAAATGCTTCTGTGCCATTTTGATGGTTGTAGTATGGGAGTGAGCACTGGTAGAATTCCTACTTATAATAGGGAGGCGATGGCGTAGTGGTAATGTCACTGGGTTCGTAGCCTAAGCTAATGTTCTGGGGACATGGGTACCAATCCCACTACAGCAGATGATGAAATTTGAATCAATTAATAAATCTGGCATTAAAAGCTAGTCTAATGATGACCATGAAACCATTGTTGATGGTTATAAAAATGCATCTGGTTCACTAATATTCTTTAAGGAAGGAAATCTACCCTCCTTCCCTGGTCTGGCCTACATGTAACTCCAGGCCCACAGCAGTGTGGTTGACTCTGAAATGGCCTAGTAAGCCACTCAGTTGTATCAAACCGCTACTAAGCCTAAGAAAAGGAATGAAACTGGACTGATCACCTGCCATCGACCTAGGCACTGGGAACGACAACAGCAGACCCAACCCTGCAAAGTCCTCCTTACTAACATCTGTGGGCTTGTGCCAAAATTGGGAGAGTAGTCCCACAGACTAGTCAAGCAACAGCCTGATATAGTCATACTCGTGGTATCATACTTTGCAGATAGTGTCCCAGACACCACCATCACTATCCCTGGGTACGTCCTGTTCCACTGGCAGGACAGACCCATCAGAGGTGGCGGCACAGTGATATACAGTCAGGAGGGAGTTACCCTGGGAGACCTCAACATTGACTCCAGATGTAACAGGATCACAGAGCTTAGATCTGATCGGTTGGTTTTGGGATTGCTTTGCTCTGTCTATTCTGCTGTTTAGCATGCATGTAGTGCTATGTTGTAACTTCACCAGGTTGGTACCTCATTTTTAGGTATGTCAGGTGCTGTGTCTCCACAAGGACTATGTGGTGGTCACTCCTACCAGTACTGTCATGGACAGATGAATCTGCTACATGTAGATTGGTGAGGACGAGGTCAAATAGGTTTTTTCCCTCTTGTTGGCTCTCTCATCATCTGTTGCAGGCCCAGTCTGGCAGATATATCCTTCAGGACCCAGCCAGCAGTGTTGCTACTGAGCTACTCTTGGTGATGAGCCTGGAAGTCCCCCACCCAGACTACCCTCAGTGCCTGTTCCAAGTGGTAGTCAACATGGAGGAGCACTGATTCATCAGCTGAGGGAGAGCAGTAATCAGCAGGAGGTTTCCTTGCCCATGTTTGTTCTGATGCCACGAGACTTCATGGGGTCTGGAGTCAATGCTGAGAGACACTCCATCCTAGCTATATACCACTGTGCCACCACCTCTGGTGGATCTGTCATGCCATTGGGACAGGACACATGGATGCTGATGGCGGAGTTGGCTATAAGGCATAATTCAGTGAGTATGACTATATCAGGCTGGTGTTTGACTAGTCTGGGGGACAGCTCTCCCAATTTTGGCGCACGTGCCAAGATTTAAGTGAGGAGAACTTTGCAGGGTCGACTATTGTTGTTTGTGGTGCCTATGTCGATGCCGGGTGGTCTGCCCCCTTTTATTATTATTTGACTTTTCTGTTGCTGTTTCATACAACTGCAGTGCCTTACCAAGCCATCTCAGAGGGCAGTTTAGAGTCCACCACACTGCTGTGGATTTGATGTCACATGTAGGCCAGAGCAAGAAAGGACAGCAGATTTCCATCCCTAAAGGGCATTAGTGAACCAGATAGATTTCTAAGACAAGCTGGTAGTTTTATAGTCATCATTAAGGAGACTAGCTTTTTATTCCAGATTTATTAATTAATTGAATTTAAACTCCACCAGCTGCTATGGTGGGATTTAAACTTGTAGCTTTGGAGTGTTAGTTTGTGCTTCTGGATTTCTCACTCAGTAATATTACCATTATGCTATCAATTCCTGGGCCTTATCTTATCCTTGTCTCCTTATGGTAACTTCTCCTTGTATTTCCACTTAGGGTTTCCAACATTGATTGGTCATAGCCCTGGAGGTGGCATCACATGACCACTTTCACCAAGCCACCCTAACCACACACTCCTGCCATTGGTTAGCCAGCATGTCTGTCCTTGTGCAACCCTCTTTCCTGAACCAATTGGAAATAGAATAGCCTCTTCAGTACAATAATTACAACAATCTGCATTGATATAGCACCTTTCACATAGTAAGGGTGACTAGAAGTTTGGTCAAAGAGGTAGGTTTTAAGGAACACCCTAAGGAAAGAAAAAGAGGTAGAGAAGTGCAGAGGTTTGGGGAGGGAATTCCAGGCTTAAGGATTCAGCAGCTTAAGGCACAGCTACCAACTGTGCAGCCATTAAAATTGGGGATTACCTGATTGGATGATTCATGACTGTCACTCAACAGCCTGCCCCTCCCACTTGTTTAATTATTACAATTAAAATTGTTATTATATAAGTATATAATTGTATTTTTTTTAAATACAAAATTATAACCATGTAACAAAAATGGTCAAAGAAATCTGTTTAAAGTCCACAACTTTTAAAATCCTCTTATGATTTTTCTCCCGGGTTTTGTTCCCAGCAGCGTCCTGGAAGCCCCAGGGCAATCCCAGAGGGTTGTCAGTCCTATTCTAACTGCTGTTCACATTCCTGTGCATATCAAGGGTTTTCTTCAAATTTCAGGATGCAATGAATATTCTGGGATGAAGCTCCAATGTGGAGCCTCACTCCCCAGGACAACAGATTAGAGAAAAATCCACAGATTTTCTGATTTTCAATTTCACTAATTTTAATGAGTGGAAAACCGAAAACTGGAAGTTTGCAGGTCTATGGAGAAAGAGTGAGGGGAATGAGACAATGGGCCGAATGACCACAATCCATGCTTGAAGATTCTATGATAATATGAGAATGCTACCAGTGGAACTCATTGTCCAATACATTGAATTCTCTAATCCTGGTACTTCGATTTGTAAAATCTACACTCGATGCACCATTTATTCACTGGGCATAGGTTTTACTCTGTTCACGAATATTGGTGTAATTGTCAGTATGTGTGCAAAGAAGTGAAACCCAGCGCAGATTCACACAGGAGGTTTTTATGCCAATATTGGCTGATTAAGGAACCACCAATCCCCTGCCTTTGTCTTTCTCGCTCTTTTGAAAATCATCAATTGGCAGTCCCCCAGCAGAACTGAAAGGACAGCACTCTGCTGTAGATGATACACTGTCCAAAGTGATTGGTTGACACCCAGTATCATGGTTGAATAGTCTTGCGAACATCCCATGCGAGCCTGGCTGTCCTCAATAACCTTTGATCTTCATTCACCTTTGAGCTTGCAATCTTTAAACAATCAGAGCACTGTATTTTCAAACAGTCACACTAAGTCCATCACAAACCTATTAAGGAGCAGAATTGTAGTAATTATGAACAATCTGTGGTGCAGTGGTTAGCACCGCAGCCTCACAGCTCCAGCGACCCGGGTTCAATTCTGGGTACTGCCTGTGTGGAGTTTGCAAGTTCTCCCTGTTTCTGCGTGGGTTTCCTCCGGGTGCTCCGGTTTCCTCCCACATGCCAAAAGACTTGCAGGTTGATAGGTAAATTGGCCATTATAAATTGCCCCTAGTACAGGTGGGGATGTGGTAGGAATATTGAATTAGTGTAGGATTAGTATAAATGGGTGGTTGATGGTCGGTACAGACTTGGTGGGCCGAAGGGCCTGTTTCAGTGCTGTATCTCTAAAAAAAAGGCTCCCTATTCACCGACTTTTATTTGCAGGCGAAAGTCAGAAAGAAGATTTGAAGAGATTGTGTCCATTCTGGATTGTGCCTGTGTAGGGAACATGAAACACGTCTCCTTGAAAGGGCCAGGAGTCTGTGGTCAGGGGAGGCAGTCAGTCAGGCAACTTGTGACAGCAAGGCCCTTATATGAAAAAGGATGAGGATACAAAGCTGTAATTTATAACTTGGCATGATTAGCGTTAGAGCTCTACACATGGTTACAACAGAGTTTAAGCTAGGATCAGGTTTGGGTCTGCCTTGGGAGATCTGTCATAATAGTTTTCATTACAGTGAGGTTTTCAACCATGTAAGCACTAAGTACTTTATCTCGACTTAGCAGAGCAAACGGCACCAACTGAGTCAAAACCCCAGACCACTCCGACATGACTGTAGCTCAACCTGGACAAAAGTATATAAAAGATTGTGCAAAGACTGTGAACTCAAACCCGATGTGCTGGACAGATGCCTTTAGGATCATACCAGAGTTTGGGATGGTGTTACTGTTGCCCAGCAACAGTGAGGCCTTTTGGAATTTGTACCAGTGTTGTGTCAGGATACTGTTTACATAGCCCTTAGTCTGATTCCAAGTTGGCACTGGTCGCATGATAGGAGCGTGTGGGGCTGGTAATCCAGTATGTGTAATTTTTAACCAGTTTTATGCCAGATGCACATTTCTGGCAATAGCCACCCTGAATCCTACAGAATTGGCATGAGATTTGCCAGATAATGTCAGTGTGCAGTCTGAGACAACAACAAATTCTGTTGCAGAATCGGGAACAAGCCTACATTTAGCTACGGTTCGCTGTGAAGCTCGGTCCTGAATGTGTTGCATGTGGAACACTACTTGATGTGGTGTCAAGACATTCCCACTCATATATTCTGCAGAAAACTTTTGACTGCAGCAACATCTTTTGTGGGAGCCCCATTGGGTTGGAACTTCTCATCGGCATGAGGCCCCGGAACCACCCTCGAGAGCCTCTGCTTCGCAACTTGAGCCGTATCTCAGAAATTCCCTCCGTATCGTTTCACTCTGCGTGGAGGGTTCCCTGTATGGGCTGCTCCTACAGAATCCACACCTCCTCACCAATGCCTTCCGCTAGGGCACACTTTAGCAGGCCATCTTGCGGTTCACAGAGGCAGGTGTCATCACTGAGCGGCTATCTACATGGGATACCTCCCGGAGAGTGCTGCACAGAACAGTTCCATCAAAACCGGTTTCTAAGCCACTTCACGGATTCCCAGGCTACCTGTACCTTTTATGGCCTGGATGTGATTCACATCGACACAGAGTCTGAGAGATTGTAGCCCCTGTTGTGTTATTTAAATGGGCTGTTCCTCAGTTACTCGCTCCACCTCATTCTAATCATCGGCTACATAGTGTGGGGAAGGGTAGAGGTTGGTGGGAAAGTTGAAGGACCTCGACCTGAGCCTGCTCCTGGGCCTGGTGGGGGTGCGAGGGCACCATTAGGTTTTTTTTGCTTGATGACACTAGGGAAACTAGTGTCTTCTTACAGTTAATTGAAGTAAAAGGCAGCTGAAAAGAGATGATAGGGGAAAGTTCAACGGGATGAAAATTGGATGAATGCCCAATTATGGACCCAGGTGGTCAAGTTGAAAAGGACCCTTGATAGTTTCACATTTGAACTAAACAGAAGGCCCAGTGACATGGTAAGTTGGACAGACCAGATGCACTGTGTCGCGTCGGCTGACAGCTGGTCAAAATGTTACAGGGTCTCTCACTTCTTGATCATTATCCACTTACCTCAAACAAATAGTGTGGACATTAAGGGAGGTTCAGCAATGATATGCTGCATAGAGAATAGCCTGCAAATGTGTGGGGTTACACGTCAATAATGGGCTCCTGGCTGAGGTACCTGAAGGCTTGCTGTTGCTTGTGGGACTGTACCCAGTCAATGCCTTTAGATCAACTTATAGGATGGCACCAACTTGATGATTGTACTCAGAGGCCACAAGGCGGGCTTGTGCTCGAAATAGAATATGTTCCACTTCTGCGGCGGTCAAAAAAAATTAAAATATGGATTGTGTAATTTAAATTGCGTGGCCAGGCCAACTTTTACAACCCTGAGCCTTGGACAGCTGGAAAACTGATCTTCTTTTGCAGTTGTCAAGCAATGGACAACTGAAGCTTTCAAGACTTGAGGTTGATAGATTTTTGATGGATAAGGTTATCAAGAGATATGGGGCGAAGACAAATAAATGGAGTTCAGGTAAATGGGAACAGAAGTAGACCATTCAGCCCCTCGAGCCTTTACCAGTATTCAATGTGAATATGGCTAATCTGTATCCTAACTCCATCCACCTCCTTGGGCTGGATTTTAAGATCCCGCTGCCAATCTCGGCAGTGAGCTCATAAAAATGCCACCACGATCTTAAGCATGGTAGCTCATTTAAATAGCCGGGGCAGCCCGCTCCCCCCAATCTTGTGGAGGGGGCAGGCTGTCCATCTCCAGCAATGGCGTCAGCTGTCTGTCCACAGGCGCAGGCACCATTTTTAAAGGGCAATCAACCCTGCCAGCACATTTAAATTTTTAAAGATGTAACCCCCCGCAAAATTAAATGAATAAATTTATAATGCCTCTTTCCAGCTCATCCATGACTGGCAGAGACAGGGTTGCATTGAGGGCGGTCTAAGTGACAACATTTTCCCTGGAGTACAGTTCTAGGTAGTGTTCCACCCAGCGGTCCATTTGTTTGCGTTGGTCAGTGATTGTGTCCCCTGATTTAGATTTGAGGGGGGCGATCTTCTTGATGGTTGGCCCAAAAGCTCTCTTAATGCCATCATACATCCCTCTGATATTTCCTGTGTCAGAGGCCAGCTGGATATGACTGCATAGGTGTTGCCAGTAGTCATTTGCGCAGTGCCTGGCTGTTCTTTGTGCAGCGCCTCTGGCTGCTTTAAGTGCTACGGATGTTAACTCGCTGGGGGCTTTCTTGTAGTTCAACAGTGCAATGTGCTTAGCGGCTATGACAGGTTCCAGCTCTTCAATGTGAGATTGAAACCAGTCTGCGTTCCGCTTCACGCGTTTGCCATAGGTGGTCATTGTTGAGTCATAGATGGCGTCTCTGATGTGGGCCCACTTGGTTCCTGCATCCTCTGTGGGAATGTTTTGGAGTGCTTTTTCAAGTGAATTTAGAAACTTGCGTAACAGCTGTGGATGAGAAATTCTGCTAGTGTTGATGTGCGGGCGGCCCTTCTGTTTGGAATGATGCAACTTCTTTGGTTTGAGGCTAACATTGCTGCACACCAGGGAGTGGTCGGTGTCGCAGTCCGCACTGTGGAAGCTGCGCGTGATTTGAACACTGTTTAAAGAGGCTCGCCTTGTGACAATGAGGTCCATCTGGTGCCAACGACGTGATCTTGGGTGCCTCCAAGAAACCTGATGACAGGGTTTAGTGTGAAAGAATGAGTTGGTGATGCAGAGGTTATGATAGGTACACAACTCAAGCAGTCTCTGTCCATTCTCATTCATCCTTCCAATGCCAAAGCGCCCAAGGCAGGAAGGCCATGAGTCATGGTCGGCCCCAACCCTGGCATTAAAATCCCCCAGCAGGAACAGGTGTTCGGTATTGGGGATGCTACTAATGATATTATGGAGTTCCTCATAGAACTGGTCCTTAGCTTCAGGTGGGGAGCAGAGTGTTGGAGCATAGATGCTGAGTAGGTGTACTAGACCAGAGGCGGTGAACATTCGGATGGACAGTATGCGTTCCAAGCCATTTGAGGGTGGCTCTATCATGCTGAGCAAAGAGTTTCTGATGGCGAAGCCCACTCCATGCTGTCTTGGTTCTTCAGGATCCCTACCCTGCCAGTAGAAGGTGTAGTCTTGCTCTCTTAGAGATCCGCCCGCAGGGAGGCGTGTCTCCTGAAGTGCTGCAATGTCCACATTGAGTCTACTGAGCTCGTTGTTGATGATGGCGGTCTTCTGAGAATCGTTGATTTGCGTAAAGTCATCCGACAGGCCAGGACACATAGTTCTGACGTTCCAGCTTGCAAAACGAAGGGCTGGTACCTTCTTTCCTTTTTTGGCCGCGCTGTTTGGTGCGGTGTTACAGTCCACTTGTCGGGCAATGACCCTCAGCTTCAAGCACCCATTGAAGCAGGTGGACTGTGGCGGGACAGAACCTTACTGACTGTGGGCTGCCTAGTTTGAGGCGGGCGGTAGCTGTCCAGTGAGATGCGATGACCTCTCCCACCGACAAAGGCCCAATCTCTACGCCAACTGAACTGGACTTATAACCTGTAACTGCTGCCTTCCGTGTTGATTTGGTCGCTGTGAGGCGACTATGGAGTGACCTCTCCATGGCGCATGCCTGGGCGGATGTATGGAGGTTGAGAGTTGCCCTAGTGTCAAAACCACCTTCCTGGTGGGGTCCAAGGGAGTGCAGAGCATGACGTTTGGCACCGGTATGGTTGCAGGAACTGCCGGAAACATGCCAAGGGTGACACATGACTGCATTCGGGGTTCCGCTCCGGATTTTCTGTTAGGGTTTACTCCCTTAGCCTTTCCCACCCCCAATAACGATTACAGTAGCGATTTGTTCTTCCCCCCACCCCCAAAAAAAACACCTTTTACATTTGACTGCCCCCCCCCCCACCAAACTGCACAAAGTTTATGGTTAAACCCTTCCCAGCGTCCCCTACATGCATTACGCTTATTTGACCCCATTTCCCGCCCCCATCCCTCTTTCTCTCTTTGGCCTCCTTGTCTCGAGAGACAATGGGTAAATGCCTGGAGGTGATCAGTGGTTTGTGCAGCAGTGCCTGGAGTGGCTATAAAGGCCAATTCTAGAGTGACAGACTCTTCCACGGGTGCTGCAGATAATATTGGTTGTCGGGGCTGTTACACAGTTGGCTCTCTCCTTTTTTTCTCTTCTGTCTTTTTTCCTGCCAACTGCTAAGTCTCTTCGACTCGCCACGCTTTAGCCCTGCCTTTATGGCTGCCTGCCAGCTCTGGCGATCGCTGGCAACTGACTCCCACGACTTGTGATCAATGTCACACGATTTCATGTCGCGTTTGCAGACGTCTTTAAAGCGGAGACATGGACGGCCGGTGGGTCTGATACCAGTGGCGAGCTCGCTGTACAATGTGTCCTTGGGGATCCTGCCATCTTCCATGCGGCTCATATGGCCAAGCCATCTCAGGCGCCGTTGGTTTAGTAGGGTGTATATGCTGGGGATGTTGGCCGCGTCGAGGACTTCTGTGTTGGAGATACGGTCCTGCCATTTGGTGCCAAGGATTCTCCGGAGGAAGCGAAGATGGAATGAATTGAGATGTCGCTCTTGGCTGACATACGTTGTCCAGGCCTCGCTGCCGTAGAGCAAGGTACTGAGGACACAGGCTTGATACACTTGGACTTTTGTGTTCTGTGTCAGTACATCATTTTCCCACACTCTCTTGGCCAGTCTGGACATAGCAGAGGAAGCCTTTCCCATGCGCTTGTTGATTTCTGCATCTAGAGACAGGTTACTGGTGATAGTTGAGCCTCGGTAGGTGAACTCTTGAACCACTTCCAGAGCGAGGTCGCCGATATTGATGGATGGAGCATTTCTGACGTCCTGTCCCATGATGTTCGTTTTCCTGAGGCTGAAGGTTAGGCCAAATTCATTGCAGGCAGCCGCAATCCTGTCGATGAGTCTCTGCAGACACTCTTCAGTGTGAGATGTTAATGCAGCATCGTCAGCAAAGAGGAGTTCCCTGAGAGGACTTTTCGTACTTTGGTCTTCGCCTTTAGACGGGCAAGGTTGAACAACCTGCCACCTGATCTTGAGTGGAGGAAAATTCCTTCTTCTGAGGACTTGAATGGATGTGAGAGCAGGAGGGAGAAGAAGATCCCAAACAGTGTAGGTGCGAGAACACAGCCCTGTTTCATGCCACTCAGGATTGGAAAGGGGTCTGATGAGGTGCCGCTATGCTGAATTGTGCCTTTCATATTGTCATGGAATGAGATGATGATACTTAGTAGCTTTGGTGGGCATCCAATCTTTTCTAGTAGTCTGAAGAGACCACTTCTGCTGATGAGGTCAAAGGCTTTGGTGAGATCAATGAAAGCAATGTAGAGGGGCATCTGTTGTTCACAGCATTTCTCCTGTAGCTGGCGAAGGGAGAACAGCATGTCAATGGTGGATCTCTCTGCTCGAAAGCCACACTGTGCCTCAGGGTAGACACGCTCAACCAGCTTCTGGAGCCTGTTTAAAGCGACTCGAGCGAAGACTTTCCCCACTATGCTGAGCAGGGAGATTCCACGGTAGTTGTTGCAGTCACCGCGGTCACCCTTGTTTTTATAGAGAGTGATGATATTGGCATCGCGCATGTCCTGTGGTACTGCTCCCTCATCCCAGCACAGGCAAAGCAGTTCATGCAGAGCTGAAAGTATAGTAGGCTTGGCAATCTTGATGATTTCAGGGGTAATGCCGTCCTTCCCAGGGGCTTTTCCGCTGGCTAGAGAATCAATGCCATCACTGAGTTCCGATTTTGTTGGTGTTCTTCCCCCCCCCCCAAAAAACACCTTTTACATCTGACTGCCCCCGCCCCCCACCCACCAAACTGCACAAAGTTTACGGTTCAACCCTTCCCAGCGTCCCCGACATGCATTACGCTTATTTGACCCCATTTCCCGCCCCCACCCCACACTGACAAATATACCACCTCCCTCGACCCCTCCTGTGTGCCGCGTTTCACCGGACGGGGATCTGACGGTGCGGGAGTGCCAGCCGTTGTGCCGAGGATCGCGGCGGGCCCTGAAGATCACTGGTAAGTCTATTTAAATGTATTAATTTTATTGATTTGTATATGTAAATTGTGGTCCCATCACCCAGTGGCAGGAGTTCCAACACAGAGCCTCACCGCTGCCGGGAGGATCGGGCTGGGCCCTCGCAGCATCGAGGTTCACGGCAGGCCTCATCTGGAGCCATTTTCAGGCACGCACCGCCACAGAATCCGATACCTGGGGGAGAAAAAAAATCCAGCCCCTTGTTTTCATATCTTTAATATACTTGTTTCGCAAAAAGTTATCTATCTTAGATTTAAAATTATTAATTGAGCTAGCATCTTGTTTTTTTGTTGAGAGTTCGACACTTCTACCACCCTTTTTGTGAAGAGACATTTCCTAACTTCTCTCCCAAATACCCAGGCTCTGATTTTACAGTTCTGCCCCAATTCCTAGACTCCCCTAATAGTGGAAAAAGTTTCCCTCTATCTACCCTAACAATTCCTTTCAAATTCCTAAAACCTCAATCAAATTTTATGTTCCAGCAATTGAAACCCTCCTCATAATCTTATGTATGGAGCTGTGGTAATATTCTGATGAATCTGCACTGTGCTTCTTCTATGGTCAATATATCCTTTCTAAGGTGCAGTTCCCAGAATTGCACACAGTATTCCAGATGTGATCTAACCCAAGCTTTATATAGCCGTACAGATCAGCCATGATATGACAGAATGGTGGAACACATTCGAAGGGTTGAATGGCCTACTCCTGTTCCTATGTTCCAATCAGTGTCCAATCTTAAATGAAGTGCATTCCAACTCCAGAATGAGAAGATACTGTTGAATGTTGTTGGGAAGGGGAAGGAAATGAAGCCAAAACATAGAATCACAGAATGGTTGCAACACAGAAGGAGGCCATTCGGCTTGTCGTGTCAGTGCCGGCTCTCTGCCAGAGCAACTCACCTCGTCCCACTCCCTCACCTTTTCCCCATAGCCCTGCAAACTTTTTCACTTCAGATAATTATCCAATTCTCTTTTGAAGGCATTAATAGAATCCGCTTCCACCACACTCTCAGGCAGTGCATTCCAGAAGCTAAATGGGAATACCTTGTTATTCTATGAGGAAATTCCGATGGTGGGTCATTGCTGCACAATAGTCGTCCTCTGACTTTGAGCCTGACACTCAAGTCTACACAAATTATCTGTGGTTCGTCAGTTCTTAGACAGCTTAATAGATGGAGCTCCTCTTGAAAGTTTTGGATGGGGAGGAATAGGAACTGAAAGGCTTCTGCAGAAGGAGAAGACCTTGTCCTCAATTGTCGCACTTCAACCCCAGTGGCCTTCCAGTAGGAGGCTGCATCGTGGCAGCACAGCTTGAGTATGAAAAAAAAATAGACAGTGATTCTTCTTTGAACTGAAATGGAAACCAAACAATTTATCTTTCATGTGTGTTTGCATCTGAAACAGTTTATTAAAGTTATTTTAAAAATGTGTTTCAAATGTTGCAAACTAATTAATTCCATACCCTGACAATCTCTTGCAGGGGGTTAGATTTTCTGCTACTCTATACCTAGCAACAGAAATTAACTCTGTTTAATTGAAGTAAACTTCTTCAATTTGCAAATTTTCACACTTTTTTGTTTTTGAATTTGTGTTTTGTGTTTGAATTCACTCCAGATAGATTGTACAAGCAACAACAATAGTTTTCATTTTTATAGTGCCTTTAACAGAATAAAACATCCCAAGGCACTTCACAGGAATATTATCAAACAGAATTTGACATCGAGCCACATAAGGAGATATTAAGACATATGACCAAAAGCTTGAGGTAGTTTTTAAGGAGTGTCTTTTAGGAGGATTGAAAGGGACAGAAGCAGGGAGGTATAGGGAGCGAATTCTAGAGCTTCAGGCCATGGCAGCTGAAGGCATGGCTTCCAGAGATGGGGTGAAGAAAATCAGTGCTGGCGAAGAGGGCAGAATTAGAAGAGTGCAGAAATCTCAGAGGTATGAAAGGCTGGAAGAGGTTACAGAGATGGGGAGGGAAGAGGCTATGGAGGGATTAAAAACAAGGGAGAAAACTTTACATTGTTGGAGATAGACATGACCTGAGGTAATGTAGCATCATCAGTTTTACTTCCTGGTCAGAGAGCAACACACCTGTGCGGCAGAAAAAATGTATTTTCCATTATCCCCTCTAATTTTCTCCCCCTTTTCCTGAAAGCACTGGGCACCCTTCAGTCCCTCACCCAACTAGACCAGTCTTTATTTGTTAGCCCAGACTTTGAGTGTCGGTACCAGAGCAAATCTCAATCATGAAGCCGCAACAGCTGACCTATTTAACCTGTCATCGCCCAATGTAAGTGCACACAGGTACTTTGCAGCCAGTTACTGGGTCACGATTGGGTACGAGAATCCGATTTGATTGACTTGTTCCCTAACATGAGGGGCATTGATGGCTGATTCCAGCACCCTTATCGCTCCCTTTGACCACCTAACTCAGAACAGATCAGGGAACAGTCCTGTGTACCTCCCATGTCTCAGTTCCATATTGGGCAGCGCACTTACCAAAATGAGCCAAACTATTTTCTAATCAATGAAATTGCACATTCATGGTCGACAGTCAAACAGCTTTTCTTTTCGCAAATTCCTTTGCACCAATAAATATATTTTTCAATTTTTTCCCCCCAAGACTTATTGCTCAGAAGAAAGAAAAGGAGGGGGAGGAATTGGTCTTGAGCGGGAGCACAAAGTAGCAACGACAAATCAGCCGCCTGATTTACACCATGCAAAAAAATGGAAAAGAAAATTGGGCAGGTTGTAAAACAGGCTGCTGATTTGCTGTCGCCCGTTAGACACTAATGCCCCACAATCAATTCCATGCCTGGAATCTTTAGAAGACAGCACGGAGCAAGAATATTACCAAACCCAGCACTTGTCCCAGAAGGTGGAGAATCCAGTCCTTGCATTTCCACAGTCACATGACAGAAATATTACTGCTCTCCTTGAAAAGCCAGAGGTCACAAGTCAAGCTAACTTCTGGCAGTTTTGAAATTGCCTCCAGTGACCGACTGCTTGGCAAAGAAAGAAAACACAGCACAGGGATCTGGAACTCAAATTAAAAGTAAAAACCAAATAGAAATCTGACCTGGTTTGAAAAAGTTGCCACTTCTAAAGTTGGGGCGTTATAATTTCCTTGTTGGGCATGAGCTGGTGAAGCTGCAATATTTATGAGCTTTATTGGTACCATTTGGTCAATCAGGTTGGTAACTCATCTCACACTAATAAGCCCGTTATATCAAACAGTTTGCTTTAACACAAGTGGTTCTGGCTTCAGTTTGACATAAACTGTGCTGTGTAATTCTGTCGAATGATACATTTAACCGAGGGCCCCGTCTGCCCTCTCAGGTGAATGTAAAAGATCACATGGCAATATTTCGTACAAGAGCAGGGGAAGTCTCCACTGTGTCCTGGCCAATACTTACCCTCAACCAACAGATTGTTTGGTCATTATCTCAACAGCGTCTGCACTTCAAATGAAGTTCATTGACTGTAAAGAGTTTTGGGACATCCTGAGGTTGTGAAAAGCACATTTTCTTTCTTTAATTTGGATGCAAAGACACATTTTCTGCAATTTTAAAAAATATTTTTGGCTCCAGTATGCATTAGCTTGATTTATATCTACATTAAAATCCATCTGCTTGTCCTTAGCCATCTGCTTAGTTGGTCCAGTTCTTTTGAATATTACTCACCCCTCTTGTATTTGTCATCTGGCTACAAAGCTTGGTGCTATCTACAAATGTAATATTACTAGTTCATCACAAGGAGAGTCAAGACCAAGTTAGTTTTCAAGGTTAAGTGAGGTGCAGTCTTATATAGATGTTTGTTGTGATCCTATTCCTAGCTGTTTATTTCAGGGCCTGCTGTTCGCCTGCAGTCTGTTGCAAGCTGAAACCCAGACCTCACTTTTATTCAAATTGCTTGTCTTGATTGCAGCCTTGACAACACACATGACTCCTGCAGCTCACTGAACATTTCTTTAATGCTTGGGATTCATATGGGAAATTCTACCGGATGAGTTGCAAGCTTTAAAAGAGCGCGGGTAAGTGGATCTGAGTCCACGAAAAGATCAGCCATGATCTTATTGAATGGCGGAGCAGGCTCGAGGGGCCGGACGGTCTACTCCTGCTCCTAGTTCTTATGATCTTATGATCTAAGTGCAACAATACGTGTGTTGACCCTGCTACGATTGTAGGTGCCTGATTTCAGTCACTTTTAGCCATGTTACCCACTATTGCAAGAAACGTTGTCAAAAAAGAAATATAATTGTCCTTCCACATGAACTCCAGCTGTATTTATTACGTAGTTAAAATAAGTTGTAGCCTGTCTCAATAACGAGTCGTATCTCTGAGTTCACATGACATTGACTTTTGCTCTTGCTGAAGAGATAATTCACTCTGTATGCCAGCCAGTAATGTAGTGGTTATGTTATTGGCCTAGTAATCTTAGGCTAATAATCCTTATGAAAAAAAAGAGTTGAAATCCCACCATGGTAGTTTGAAACGTAAGTTTAAGACCTCTGGAAATAGAAAGCTGCTTTATCGGTAAACATGATCATGAAGTGACCTAACATTACCTTCTGATGAAAGGTCATTGACCTGAAACAGTGACCATTTCTCTTTGCACAGATTCTGTTTGACCTGCTGAGTATTTTCAGCATTCTCTGTTATTATTTCAGGTTTGCAGCACCTGTAATATTTTGCTTTTGCGATCGTGAAGCTGTTGGATTGTTATAAAAACCCAAATGGTCCCATTAATGTCCTTTAGGAAAACAATCCTGCCAACCTTACCCGGTCTGGCCGATATGTGACTCCATTCTCACACCAACATGGTTGATGCTTAACTGCCCAACAATCCACTCAGTTGCATCAAACGAAAGGCCCACCCTCACCTTCTCAGACCAACTGGCAAGAGCCAATAAATGCCAGCCTTGCCAGTGATGCTTGCATCCCAAAAATGGTTAGAAATAACACTTCACACTAGATATTACTTTACAGGGTTGAATTTGTGTTGTTCATTAACCAACTGATATGTTCATATTAAAGTCCTCAGTCCGCAGTGTCAATAAAGGTCCATGGGTTAATGTCTTCACTGATCTAGTTAGGTCAATCCATAGTAACACACTAGCTGTGATGCAGTTGGGACAATAATCTGAATAAACAATTAAATTGTATGGTAATAAAGTGTCTTTATTTCTGGATCCTCTAGAATCCATCAAGGAATCACAAAATCAATGCAATAGCAACCTTGGAGTGTAAATGCTTACTCCCATCAGGGGGCCATCGAGTGTTTAACAATATGCAAGTACCGTACAAATGGTTGAGGACATGATAAGGCACTATAAGTACGCAAGATATTTTTTCTTTTATGTGTTTGCTACACACACAACTATGGTAATGTGATCATTGGGAAATTTCATTTCCCCGTCATGCACAGAATACTCACATTTGGCACCTGGTTTAAGATTGGTGTGTTTTTTTTTCATGAACAACACTGAAACCTGTGGACATTTTGAGTTTCTAGTTCTCCAGTCAGTTATCCACAGCTGTCCCTCTGGGTGGGAATCCTTTATGTGTCTGTGATTAAGATCTGTCCCTTCATTTTCACTCAGAGAGTTGTGGGGATCTTGAATGCACTACCTGAGAAGGTGGTGGAAGCAGATTCCAGAAATAGTTCTAAAAGGGCAGTGTTACGGACAGGTGGTAAGGGGTGTTTTTTTAAAATTCTTTCACTGGATGTCGGCGCCTCTGGCAAGGCCAGCATTTGTTACCCATCCCTGATTGCCCTTGACAACTGAGTGGTTTGCTAGGCCATTTCAGAGGGCAGTTAAGGGTCAACCACATTGCTGTGGGTCTGGAGTCACATGTAGGCCAGACCAGGTAAGGGCAGCAGATTTCCTTCCCTAAAGAACATTAGTAAATGAGATGGGTTTTTACGACAATCAATGATAGTTTCATGGCACCATTACTGAAACTAACTTTCAATTCCAGATTTTTTATTAAGTAATTGAATTTAAATTCCACCAGCTGCCATGGTGGGATTTGAACCCATGTCCCCAGGGCATTAGCCTGGGCCTCTAGATTACTATTTCAGTGACATTACCATTACGCCACTGTCTCCGGTGGGTGGTTCCTACCGTTCACCTCCCAAATGACTGCAATCGTGTTTTGTTTAAAGTGATGAGTTAAGCCCCTGAGTGTTTTACTTGCCAAATAAACAAACTGTGACAGGTTTACTTGGAGGCTTAAAAGAGAAGATTAACTATTTATTGAACAGTATTCATTCTCCAGAATGTTCACAACACCACTCATAAGCATTCACTCTCACATGCATCCTCAAGAGAAGTTAGATGGAAGATAATGGGTGAGCTCAAGGTGTGGCCGGTCTTTGTGGTTTACAGTAAACCTGTTGAATCCTCTAAGTAGGACAGTCTCTTTTGAAGTTGCAGGCCTGAGTGTTTGTAGTCTTGAACTTGTTGAGGTGTTGTAGATTTCTGGTGGTTAAGATTTCAGACTGGAGGGCAGCAGGGCTTCTTCTTGTTTAGGCTGGATCTTTCCACAGTCTCTCACGGGACTGCTTTTCTGTGAAGTTGCTATGATCTCTCCTCTGTCTCCAGAAGGGTACCTTTTAAAGGTCAAAATCCATCAAATTAGAGTTTCTGTTAGTCGACACATGGCCTTCTCCCCTGGTATGACCACATGATGTACCGGGATGTGGAATCCATGGCTATCTATTAATGTCTTGATGAGTATCATTCTGTTATGATGTGTCTATTTCACATGTTCTTTGTCTCAGAAGAAATCCATTCAATTCAGGCATGTCGCTAGATGGTTTCAAGATGGGTGTAGTTGACATGTCTTAGTTTGGAAATGTATTCTTTTGTGTTTTAAAGACAATGACGCAGTGTTTTAATACACAGACCAGGTCATCTGACCTTTGGTGGCCATATTGCAGCACATTGACCAATTTTTTTACAGAAGTCAATTTCAAGGAGTCCACGTTGAATAAAGTTTGTATCTTAAAAGTTCGGAATATGATCTGTCTTTACCGGGCATGACAATGGGTACATGAGGATGAGGAAATTACAGAGTTACAGACAAAAAGCAGGGGTGTGGGACTAAGCATGACAGCTCATTCAAAGAGTCAGCATAGGCACAATGGGCCGAATGGCCTCCTTCTGTGCTGTAAGTTTCTATGATTTGTTAAATGGTTTTAAACATTGTCTGAAGCCTTTGTGACACTCTTGAAACAAATAAAATTCCTTTTTAGATTTATGCTGTCTTCCTGCTGAACTCATATTTCTTTCCTGTAATGTTTATAGATTCTATTTATAAAGATTGTTTTCACCTGGGTAATTTAAATTGAATAAGATCATAGTGACAACAAATGCTATTTAAATGACTTGAGATTCATTTCAGTTTTCCAGACAGCAAGCGTTTTATTGGCCCCCAACCCCACACCCACAGCGTCCCACTGTTTTGTGCAAACGAACACCTTGTTTAACTCACAATGCTTCAAAGTGATTGGCTCATGGTTTGTAATCTTTACTATTATTGCAGAGTATTTTGAAACTCTCAGCCAGACAGTTCATGAGATTTGACAGGTAGAGGATGAGTAATCTCTGCATAAGGAGGACCAGGAAGAAGCCACATAGGGAGGTGTCAGCTGTGGCTCAGTGGTAGCACTCTTGGACCTGAGTCAGAAGGCTGTGAATTTGAATCCAGTGGCTTGAGCACAAAGTTACAACAATGACTTGCATTTATAAGCCACCTTTAACATCGTAAAACACCCAAGCTGATACTTCAGTACAATGCAGAGGTGGGTGCTGTCTTTCAAATGAGGTATTAAACCCAGGTCCTTTCAGCTTTCTCAGGTGGGTGTAAAAGACCTCATGGTACTATTTTGAACAATAACAGAGGGGTTCTCCTTGTGTTCTGGCCAATATTTATCCCTCAACGTACATCACCAAAATAGTTAATCTGGTCATTATGCTGTTTGTGCGACCTTGTTGCGCTCAAATTGGCTGTCACGTTTCCTATATTAAAACAGTGATTATGCTTCAAAGGTAAGTCATTGGCTGTAAAGCTGTTTGGGACTTGCAACAAGTCCCCAGGACCTGATGGCCGACATCTCAGGGCTGTAAAAGAGGTAGCTGCAGAGATAGTGAATGCACTGGTTCTGATCTTCCAAAATTCTCTAGATTCTAGAATGTTCCCAGTAAAATATAACACCGCTATTCAGGAAAGGAGGGAGAGAGAAAACAGGGAAGCAGTTAGCCTGACACCAGTCATTGGGAAAATGCTGGAATCCACTCTTAAGGAAGTCTTAACAATGCACTTAGAAAATCATAATATGATCAGGCAAAGTCAACATGATTTTATGAAAGGGCAATTGAGTTTGACAAATCTATTACTGTTTTTTCAGGATGTAACTAGCAGGGTAGATAAAGGGGCACCAGTTGATGTAGTATATTTAGAATTTCAAAAGGCATTTGATAAGGTGCCACACAAAAGGCTAATATGCAATATAAGGATGCATAGAGTTGGGGTAATATATTAGCATGAATAGAGGATTGGTTAACAGACAGGAAGTAGAGAGTAGGAACAAACATTTTCAAGTTGCCAGGTTGCAACTAGTGGGAAGCCACAAGGATCAGTGCTGGGGCCTCAGCTATTTACTATCTATATTAATGATTTAGATGAAGAGATAGAGATTAATGTATGTAAGTTTGCAATGATACAAAGTTAGGTAGGAATGTAAGCTGTGAGGGGGTCGCAAAGAGGCTGCAAAGAGATATAGACAGGTTAAGTGAATGGGCAACAAGGTGGCAGATGGAGTATAATGTGGAGAAGTGTGAAGTTATTCACCTTGGTAGTAAGTACAGAAAAGCAGAATATTTTTTAAAAGGTGTGAAACTCCTAAATGCTGATGTTCAGAGAGACTTGGTTGTGCAAGGACACAGAAAGTTAGCTTGCAGACACAGCAAGCAATTAGGAAGGCAATTAGCATGTTGGCCTTTATTGCAAAGGGATTGGAGTACAAGAGTAAGGAAGTCTTGTTACAATTGTACAGGGCTTTGGTGAGACCAAAGCTGGAGTACCGTGTGCAGTTTTGGTCTCCATATCTAAGGAAGGATATACCTGTCTTGGAGGTGGTACAGCGAAGGTTTCTGGGATGAGAGGGTTGTCCTATGCTGAGAGGCTGAGTAAATTGGCCTATGCTTTCCAGAATAAAAACAGAACGTGCTGGAAATACACAGCAGGTCTGGCAGCATCTGTGGAGAGAGAAACAGAGTTAACGTTTCAGATATGTGACCTTTCTGTTCTGATGAACCCAGTATTAGGATAAGGGGTCGATCATTTAGGACTGAGATGAGGAGAAACTTCTTCACTCAAAAGGTTGTGAATCTTTGGAATTCTCTGCTCCAGTGGGTTGTGGATGCTCCACTGTTGAATACATTTAAGACTAAGGTAGACAGATTTTTGGTCTCTGAGGGAATCAAGGAATATGGGGAACAGACAAGAAAGTGGAGTTGAGGCAGAAGATCAGCCATGATTGTACTGAATGGTTGAGCAGGCTTGAGGGGCCTTATGGTCTAATCCTATTCCCATTGCTTATGTTCTTATGTAGGTACCACAAGCAATTAGGAAGGCAAATGGTTATGTTGGCCTTCATTGCAAGGGTGTTGGATTACAAAAGCAAGGAAGTCTTGCTGCAATTGTACAAGGCTTTGGTGAGATCACAGCTGTATACAGTTTTGGTCTTCAAACCTAAGAAATGATATACTTGCCTAAGAGAGGAAAGTGCAATGAAGGTCCTCTAAATTGATTCCTGGGATGAAAGGGTGTACTATGAGGAAAGATTAAATAGAATGGGCCCATACACTCTGGAGTTTAGAAGAATGGGTGATGATCTCATTGAAACATACAAGATTCTGAGAAGGCTTGACAAGGTAGACGCTGAGAGGCTGTTTCCCCAGTTTGAGAGTCTAGAAATAGAGGTTTATAGTCTCAGAATAAGGGTCCAGCCATTTATGACTGAGATGAGGAGCAATTTCTTCACACCGAAGGTTGTGAATCTTTGGAATTCTTTACCTCAGAGAGCTGTAGATGCTCAGTCGTTGAATATATTCAAAACTAAGAATGACAGATTTTTGAATTCTAAGGGAACCAAGGGATATGGGAATCGAGTGGGAAAGAAGAGATCCAGGATCAGCCATGATCTTATTGAATGGTGGAGCAGGCTCAAGGAGCCTTATGGCCTACTCCTGCTCTTATTTCCTATGTTCTTATGAGACACACTGACGTTGTGAAAGGCGCTGTATAAATGCAAGCTCTTTCTTTATGTCGGCCCATTCAGTGGTGCACAATGGAGGAAAGAGCAAAGGAAGAAGACTGATGGGATAAATGCTTTCTCTGACTGCAGGCTCAATCAAGTTCCAAATGAACAAATGCCAACACACACAGGATTTCCCCTATTAAAGGGCTAATTAGCATCAATTTTGCAAGTGCACTTAGAAACTAAAAAATGTTTTGTATGGGAAGTGAAAGAATGTCACACTGGTACTGTGGGGGTAACTCTTATGATGTTGGGGTTAGGGAATATTGATTGAGCAGTGTAGAGAGTTTGAGAGCCAACTGTATTACACCTGGCAATGGAGCGCTCAATTCTGATACTGAGTGCCTGAAATGGAAAAGTATTCCTTTACTCAGCACTCACATCTTTTACCTTGCTGAATGTAAACTTCCAGATTCAAAGAGGTGATATAGTCATGTTTTGGTAAGGTCTTGATGAGATTAGGGATTTAAAATTAAGTTGCTCTAAATTGGTAGATGATCTGTATAAAGCACTTTCACCCTTTATTTTAACAGATATGAAGCTATTTACTTTAAACTCCTTTAGACCACCACTAAAATAGTAGTCACGTTTCATATGATTTTTGGAAAAGTGCCCAGTCTACCTCAAATTACCCTCGAAGGGTAAGGCATCTCAAAATTTGAGCAACAGGTGAAGCTAGCCGTTTCACACTGCTACTATGCAGCAGCAACATGAGTGGTGTTTTCCACTAGCAGGATGCTGTGTTCAAGCCAAAAAGACGTTCTGCCTACCACACAAATGAGTAATGTGGTATATGAATTCCAGTGCTGGTGCAATGCCAGGTACGTAGAACGTGTATCTCAACGACGGGTGGATCGTATCAAACAGTACATCCCTTCAGCTGTTGGCAATGCTCAACTAGCCCGAACTTGCAAAACTCAGAATGCAATGTCTAACGTTAGATGTGATTCTGCGATTAGACAGCACTTACTGAACAATCCCGAGCATGCTAAGAATTACACTAACAACCAATTTAAGATTATCAGTCGGGCTTGCAATGTGGCTCACTTAAGCTTGCTAGAAGCTACATATATACATACGCAGGGGCCTGTCCTCTGCAGGCAAAAGGAACATGTCCAGGCTTTGTGCTTTTTTTGAATTAAACAAAAGCATGGGGGACAATAGTTCCCTGGTGCATTCTCCATGGCAACACCTCGACCAGAGCCAACTTGCCAAACAATCAGCAACTTTGTATCGTGCAGTATAAATTGTTGCTCCGTTCGAAAGTTGCCATTCTTGCATCTGTCCTGATGAGTGCAAGATGAAAAGCTTCGACAGCATGTCTCTTTTTTTAGCAATACTCAAGTTCTGTACTATCAAGTAGCTTTTTTTAAAAATTTATTTAATCAGATGTAGGCATCACTGGCCAGGCCAGCATTTGTTGTCCATCCCTAACTGCTCTCGAGAAGGTGCTGGTGAGCCACCTTCTCAGACTGCTGCAGTCCATCTGTTGCTGGAATGCCCACAGAGCTGTTAGGGAGGGAATTCCAAGAATTTGATCCAGCAACAGTGAAGGAATGGCGATATATTTCCAAGTCAGGATGTTGTGTGGCTTGGAGGAGAACTTGCAGATGCTAGTGTTCCCACACGTCTGCTGCCCTTGTCCTTCGAGGTGGAAGACATCGTAAGTTTGGAAGGTGCTGTCATAGGTGGTGTGGTGAATTGTTGAAGTGCATCTTGTAGATGGTACACACTGTTGCCTCTGTGCATCAGTGGTGGAGGGAGTAAATGTTTAAGGTGTTGGATGGGGATACCGATCATGTGGGCTGCTTTTTCCTGGATGGTGTTGAGCTTCCTGAGTGTTGTTGGAGCCCCATTCGTCTGGGCAAGTGAAGAGTATGCCATCACACTCCTTGTGCCTTGTAGATGGTGGACAGACATTGGGGAGTCAGGACATGGGTTACTCACCGCAGAATTCCCAGCCTCTGACCTGCTCTTGTAACCATAGTATTTATGTGGCTGCTCCAGTTCAGTTTCTGGTCAATGGTAACCCCCGGGTTGTTGATGGTGGGGGATTCAGCAGTGGTAATGCCATTGAACATCAAGGAGAGATGGTTCGAATCTCTCTTATTGGAGATCGTCATTGCCTTGCCAGTTGTGTGGCGTGAATCTTACTTGCCACTTATCAGCTCAAACTGAATGTTGTCCAGATTTTGCTGTATATGGGCACGGAGTGCTTCAGTAGCTAAGGAGTTGCAAATAGTACTGAACATCGTACAATCATCAGCAAACATCCCCACTTCTGACCTTATGATGTAGCTGTACTGGAACAGCTTGGCTAGGGTCATGGCTAGTTCTGGAGCACCGATCCTCAGTACTACAGCCGGGATGTTGTAAGGGCCCATAGTTTTGCAGTATCCAGTGCCTTCACCTGTTTCTTGATATCACATGGAGTGAATCAAATTGGCTGAAGACTGGCACCTGTGATGTTGGGGACCTCAGGAGGAGGCCGAGATGAATCATCCACTAGACACTTCTGGCTGGAGATGGATGCAGATGCTTCAGCTTTCTCTTTTGCACTGATGTGTTGGGCTCCCCCATCATTGAGGATGGGGATATTTGAGTTAAATGTCCATAATCTTACATTTTGCAGTGTAATTTTAAAGGCCGTAGTGAGAATTTAATTGTACAGAGAATCACCAAAGGTCCTGGATTCCAGCACACTAAATTTAGTAATAATCTATGTTAGTGCTGAAAGTATCCAATTAACATATTGTATATTGAACTCTTATAGGCTGGTGAAGTTTGATGATTCCAAATATTCTAAGAAGCTGCTGTAAATGGTTCACTCTGATATGACCTCAGCTCTCTGAAATCTGGTAAGTCTTTTTATGTTTTGATTGTCGAGGGTATACTTTCCACCCGCGTACTGTTAACCTTATAAATAATGAACTTGAAGTAAATCCCTCTCTGCACTTTATTTTAAACAGGGTAATGCTTGTATTAGAAAAGCATGCAGACATGATTAGCCTTAACAGCACAGCAGACTGTCAGTAAGCATAGGCCTATGTTTAATGCCTTAGTCCATTGGTATAAATTTGCATATGTGGCATTGTACATGTCTGTTATAGATATATGTGCACTAAGGCTAATATTGTATAATGAACAGCAATTGCTTCTCTCTAAAACAGAGTTTGTTACTCTATAATATATAGGGAGCGCTTTCCTCTGTAAAGCAATGTTTGGTATCATATAAAGGGCAATGTTATGCCTCAGTAAGAGTATATTATAAAGGAAAACATTTAACTTCTATCTGGCATAAAGAACAGCATTATACCTCAGTAAACAAGACCACGTGAAAACAAAATGCTGGAAACAGTCAGCAGGTCAAGCAGCATTTGTCAAAAGAGAGAGGCAGGGTTCACCGACCTGAAACGTTAACTTTGTTTCTCTCCTCGCAAATGCTACCTGACCTGCTGAGTACTTCCAGAATGTTCTTTCAGATTTCCAGCAATCATAATGTTTTGTTTTTATTTTGTGACATAGCTGATCTCATGATGTCTCTGACATGATGCATGCCATGTGATGTAGACTCATGAAAAAAATGTCCATCAGTAAAACTTAAAGATAGGACAAAGGCGGGGACCTGTTGTTGGAACAGAAACCTCAGCTGTTGTTTTTTTTCCCCTTTAGCGGTCACAATTTCCAAAAAAAAAATAGAAATACAAAGTATAAACACTATTTGCAGCCTGTAATTACTTCTATAATTGGTATAATTCTCTGAGGATTAAAATAGAATGAGAGGCAAATTGTGTATTGGAGTGGACTGACTCTGTATTTTACTTTGGAACCAAGTCAAGTTTTGGTGCCTGATGACTGTAATAGCCTGATATGCAATATTCACCTTCTTTGTCAGTTTGGCTCAATGGTAGTGCTTTTGCCTTTAACTCAGAAAGTTGTGGGTTCAATTCCCACTCAAGGACTTGGATTATATGATACATTATTGTATGGGGTGTGTTGTGATATTGCTTTAACTGCTTGAGTATTAGTAAACGTACTGCTGAATGTGTAAATAGTTCCATATACATCATCACAGGAAGTGATGTAAGCTACATGTGATATAGCAGTTGAAACAGCGTTAGTCAGCATGTAAGTTCTCGTGTAAGTCTGTTATTTTGTAATAAAGAACCCTTCATTCAACTTACCATTTGGATTGTTTGGTACGTTTGTGTTGAGAAATCAATAACACAACAGTGTGGGCACGGTCATTGTGCAGGTTATGTTACTAGACTAGTAATCCAGAGGCCAGGACTAATGCTTCAGTGGAACATGAGTTCAAATCCCACAATGGCAATCTGAGAATTTGAATGCAATTTAAAACAAAATCAGGAAACAAGATGGTGCTATCAATAAAATGTGATCATGAAGCTATTGGGATTATCATAAAAATCCAACTGATTCACCAATTCCCTTTAGAAAGGGCACCTCTCTCCCTTACTTCGTCTGGTCTATACATGACACCAATCCCACACTAATGAAATTGACTCTTAAATGGCCGAGTCAACCATTCAATCAAACTCTGGAATAAACTAGGAATAGGTAATAAATGCTAACCTTGGCAGTGACAGAATGTTGTGGTAGTTTTTGCTAAAAAGCATCTTTGTTTCAAACAACACCACAAAAAATCGTGCAGCTGGCCATCCATCTGATTTGCTTCTGGACTGGCATGTCTGTCTACAGAGCAACAGTGTCAGCAGTTCATAAACAAGGGTTTGGGGACATCCTGAGGATGTGATAAGGCTCTATATAAAAGTAAGCTATTTTCTTTTTGATAGGCATGACCACAAGGTACAGAACTGTGTCTAATGTGAACTCAATTGACAACCTCATTCAGAAAAGTCGTGTGGAGGGCTGGTTGCAAAGTACAAACATACGGGCAAACAATATTGACAGGCAGAAAAAATCCAGATTGTCCATCAAACTTGCCCCACCCACTATGATGGCTGCACCATCATGAATAGACACTTAAAACCCTCCTACCCCTACCAACCCCTGCAGCCATGGAATCTCCTGAGAGAGGCAAAAAAGGGAAAAAGCACCTAGGGCCACCAAAATAGAAAAAAAAAAGACTAGCATTTATATAGCTCTTTTCACGACCACGAGACCTCTCAAAGCACTTTACAGCCTATGAAGTAGTCACTGTTTTAATGCGGCATCTAATTTCCATACACCAAACTCCCACAAACAACAATGTGATAATGACTAGATAATCTGTTATAGTGATGTTGAGTGAGGGATAAATATTAGCTGGAACAGCAGGGAGAACTCTCCTGCCTTTCTTCAAAATAGTGCCATGGGATCTTTTACGTTCACCCAAGCAGGCATATGGGGCCTCAGTTTAACATCTCATTCAAAAGGTGGCACCTCTGATAGTGCAGTACACCCTCAATACTGCAATGGAGTGTCAGCCTTGATTTTTGTGCTCAACCCCTGGAGTGGACCTGGAACCTAGAGGGGGAAAATATTCTAGAAAATTTCTCTCCAAACCACTCAGGCAATGGAAATCAATCCAGGAGATCACAAGGACCACAATAGCATACAGCGAGTCAGAACTCACCACACCAGCTGGCAACGCATGTTTTTTATTTATTTTTTTATTTAGAGATACAGCACTGAAACAGGCCCTTCGGCCCACCGAGTCTGTGCCGACCAACAACCACCCATTTACACTAACCCTGCAGTAATCCCATATTCCCTATCACCTACCTACACTGGGGGCAATTTACAACGGCCAAATTACCTATCACCTACAAGTCTTTGGATGTGGGAGGAAACCGAAGCACCCGGCGAAAACCCACGCAGACACAGGGAGAACTTGCAAACTCCGCAGTACCCAGAATCGAACCCGGGTCCCTGGAGCTGTGAGGCTGCGGTGCTAACCACTGCGCCACTGTGCCGTCCAAATGTGGAGAATACTACACTGATTCAGTGTGAAGGACAATGGCCTTCTGAATTTGAGGTTAAGTCGCAGAAAAGGAGCTCTACTGGATAGCTGATTGTACTCTACCTTATCTGCGACTGTTAGATGGAAAATCTAGATGGAACGAGTGAAAAGGGATTTGACTTTGGCATTAAACATCCCTTCCCTTGATGAGTATAAACTTCACCAAAAAGAGATTTTCTTTGAAAAAACACTGTACAATGCAAGTTTCCTGGAGTAGCAAATAAACAAAGACTGAATTTGTCCACAGAGTTTGTGAATAGAAAGAAAAAATTTCAGATTTTGGTCAAGCTCGCAGATGTTGCTTCTGAAGAGGAAGTAGATCAGTGCTGGGGAATGGAGCCACTCATGTCAACATCAGGCAGATCAAATTCAGTTCTCTTACTCAACAGTATGTCTTAAATCACCCTTAGAGCAGCACCCAGAGTGCAGCAAAGTGACTCCCATGTCGGCCTCCCTTGTGATTTCTTTGAGTAAGATCAGTACTAACTTTGGCAATAGCATGCTGAAGACTGTTAACTGACAGGAAAATAGGTTGCGAGAGACCTCCAAACTTATTTCATCTAGCACTTACACAGCCAGTAAAGAAAGGTAGACTTACATTTATATAGAACCTTTCACAACCTCAAGCCATCTCAAAGTGGTTTACAGCCAATGAAGTACTTTGAAATGTTGTCACTGTTGTAATGTAGGAAAAGTGGTAACCAATTTGTGCACAGCAAGCTCCCACAAACAGCGAGGTGATAATGTCCAGAAAGTCTGTTTTTGTGATGTTGATTGAGGGATAAATATTGGCCAAGACACTGGGGAGAACTCCCCTTTTCTTCTTTGAAATAACAGGCTGGATTCATGCCAAAGAGCCGTCGCGATCGTAAGTGCGGCGGCTCTTTTAAATAGCCGGGGCGGCCTGCACCCCCAAGTCACATGGAGGGGCAGGCTGTCCGTCCCCAGCAACGGTGCAGCTGCCTGTGTGCAGGTGCTGACACCATTTTTAAAAGGCAGTCAGCCCTGCCGGGATATTTAAATTATTAAAGAAATATCCCCCCAGAATTACATAAAGTTCCAATGCCCCTTTCCAACCCCTGATAACAATTACATTAACTATTTTCCCTTCCCCCCAAAACACTTACCTTTAACGTCTGACCTTCTCCCCACCAAACTGCACAAAGTTTAAAGTACAACTCTTCACACCATCCCCTGCACCCATGACATTTATTTGACCCCATTCCCCCCCATCACTGCCGCACTGATAAACGTACCTCCTCTCCCCTCCCCACCAGTGTCACACCTCCTTTCCCCAGACAGGGCTCTGAAGATGCGGGAGTGCTGGCCGTCGCAATCCCTCAGGATCGTAGGTGAGTATATTTACATAAATTAATGTTATTGATTAAAATATTCAAATTGTGGTCCCATCGCCCAGTGACAGGGGACTGCCATGGAGCCTCACCGCCACCAGGCAGAGCAGGCCAGGCCCTGCTGTCGAGATCCGTGGCAGACCTCATCCGGAGCCTTCTTCAGGCCCCCTCCACCATGAACCACGATGCTGAGGGTTGTTTAAAATCCAGCCCAATGCCGTGGGATCTTTACATCCATCTGAGGGGGCAGGCAGTTCATCCAAAAGACGACAGCTCCCTCGGCACTGCATCAAGAACACCAGCCAGTATTTTGTGCTCAGGTTTCAGGAGTGGCAATTGAATTCATAGCCTTCTGATTCAGGGGTGAGAGTGGTACCAGTGAGCCATGGCTCAGGGTAAACATTTACGCCATCAGTCAGGGCACATTGAACTACAAAGAGGTGTAAGGTGAATGCAACACCTTTTCTATGAAGAAAATCCTTTTGTGGATATTCCACAAAACATCTTCACTGTAAAACTTGTGGCAGCCATACTGTTTGCTGGCATCTTTTACACCATCACAACGAGTCGACAGGCTGTCCTCATTTTAATACATTGGTGCATCCAGGGCCATGCATTATGAGCAAGGAAAGCAGACAGCCAGTAGTGAGACTCATGGCAGTAATCAGGTCTACTCCCAAGCCAAGTCTGAAGCCTCAGTAACTTCCAGTTTCATTAGAAGCTCCAGTACATAATTAATGCCTTGAGTCTTTATACCAGTCTGCATTCTTTATAATGCATACTATGTAATGTTTCTATTAGCTCCTAAAACTGTCACATTTTAGTAGTTATTCTTTGGCTGTGAATCTTGCAAGTGATGTAAGTGGGACAATAATATTTATACGAGCAGTGCTAGACCTGAAGGTTCACATACAGTAATAGAAAACAGGAAATTGCAGACAGCAGTAAATATTGGAAACATTTTAATGTTGAAATGTTTTGTAAACCAAAGATGTGGCTTGGAAATTCTATGCTGGTTATTGCCAAATCAATTCCCATAAAACTCCAAACACAAGGGATGGTTTTCCCAAGTACATGTTGGTGGTAAGGAACATTGGCCACAACCAGTACATATCAGGAAGTAGCAGGCAGTCTGGTTCCAATAAATACTGGAGATGGGCGAGGTCACTGGCGCATACTCAGAGAACTTAAGCTGTGACACACACACACCCCATGCTAAACAATTGTAAAAGTGTGGGTTAGTATTCCTTCTTTCCCTTGATAGGATAGACATAGAGGAGATGTTTCCACTTGTGGGGGTGCCAAAACAAGGAGGCCATCAATATAAGATAGTCACTAATGAATTCATTAAGGAATTCAAGAGAAACTTCTTCATCCAGAGAGTGGGTAGAATGTAGAACTCGCTACCACAAGGAATAGTTGAGGTGATTAGAGACATTTAAGGGGAAGCTAGACAAACATATGGGAGAGAAAGGAACAGGATTAGATGAAAAGATGTGAAAGGAGACTCAAGTGGAACATAAACACTACCATGGAGCAATTGGGCAGAATGGCCTGTTTCTATGCTGTACAATCTATGTAATTCTAACACATTTATATTGTGTCATTCATGTTCCAAGGTTGACTCAATGCATTTTCCAACCAATGAAGCAATTTCGAATTGCAGTCACTCTTGTAATGAATGCTGTCAGACCTGCTGAGAATTTCCAATATATTGTGGGGTTTTTTCAGATTTACAGCATCTGCAGTATTTTGCTTTTGTGTTATTATGTCGCTAATGTGCACGCAGCAAGTTCCCACCAACAGCAATGAGATTAATGACCAGACAGTCTGTTTTAGTGGTGTCATTTGAAAGCTAAATGTTGATTAGGACACTGCGAGAACTCCCGGTCTACTTCAAAATACAGTCTTTAGATCTCTTACCTGTAATGAATTCTTTATGTTGGCTGATGCAACAAAAATGAGATGCATGGAGTCCAGTTGGTTGAAGATCTCAAACAGGTTTATTACAGCTAAATATGATATACAATACAGAGCAAACTATTTACAGAATCTTACTCTGGGTGTTACAATTGCAGAGTGACTCTGATCCTCTAGTCACGTGACTGCATCCTGGTACTCAGCTCATTAGCATACTAAGATCTTAAAGGGACATCACTCTGAAAGGCAATCATACAACATCCCCCTTCTTTCCAAAGATAAGTCTCATATGCTAATAGTAAAAAACACAAAAATAGATAACATCAAAATTATTTACACAGGTATAGCAATTACGAACTTTACGCGTGCAAAAGCTTAATAGTCCATATATTGTTTCAGTGATTTGACAATTCTTCCACATCTGATTGTGGTATAACCTCCTTGCAACCACAAGGAATAGATGTCATCCTTGTCTGTTTTGGGCTTGCAGGCATGTTGTCACTATTTTGGTTGTTGTCCTGTTGTTGCATCACACCCTCATCGTCGGACTGCGTTCTTTCGAGTCTGTTGTGTGCAACTGGGGTATTGCACATTTCTCTTAGTTAGTTACAGTTCCTTCTCAACACCACTCTGCTAGGTGTTGTAATCTCATAGGACCTAGGCTCACTTCAAATTTTGGATACCTCATCGGGTAGTCACGTTCTCATTGTGGGGGTGTATGATCCTGACCTTTTGTGCTATGTGTAGCTGAGGTAGTTCCGCCCCTGCATGTCGGTCATCTTCATTCTCCCCTATTTTTCGAGCAGTGTCTCCAGCATCTCGGAGAATTTGGACAGATGGTGGCTTGGCAGAATCATTCACATTGTCTGCCAAACATGATCTCTGCTGGTGACAGTAAGCCCATATCCATAGGTGTGGCTCTGAGTTGGAGCATGGCAACTCGAAAATCCTGTTCCATTGTCAGGATAAGTGACTTGGCTGTGCGAACCATTCATTCAGCAAGACCATTAGATCTCGGGTAATATAGTAAGGACATCACATGGTATACACCCTATTTGACACACAGATCCCTGAAAGATTTGCCCGTATACTGTGGCTCATTGTCCAATGATTTCTTCTGGTGCACTGAATATGGCAATCTATGTATCTGCGACAACCACGCTTGAAGTGTCTTTTACCTGTCTGATGATTGGGGTTTTGAAGAAATAATCAGTGACTAAGATAAAGTCATCTTCATTAATGGAAAATAAATCAGTGGCGATTTTGGACCAAGGGACTGACAGAATCTCGTGATGGGTATAAAGGTTCTTTACATTGCTGTGGCTGGTGGCTCTGGCATACCTTGCACATCCTCACTAACCTTTCGATGTCACTGTTTATCCTTGGCCAATAAACAGTGTCTTGTACCAGTTGTCTTGTTCACTCTATGCCCAAATGGCCTTGGTGAAGTTGTGACAAGATGTCCTGTCGGAGAGCTTTGGGCAAAATTACTTGTCTTCCCTACAATGGCTTCATATTTCCTGCCATCTTCTAGCAGCGCATTGATGCTGTGACCTTTCTTTTTTCCCCAAGGGGTCTTTCTGAAATGCTTCAATAGGTGTTGATACAATTACCAGTTCCATTATTCAGTCTGACAGGTCAGTTTCCAAGAAGTCATATTTGTTGCCCTTACTATGGCATCTGCTGATAAACTGATCTATTGATTCCTGTGGCTGTTGCCTGTAGGACATCAATTCCAGGTGGTGAATTCTAAATTCACTCTTGATCGGACCTGATCTTCCAGCACTTTCCATATCTTTGTGGGATCTTTCTGGTCCTCTTCAGATAAGCCTGAGATATTGATCCTATGCAATCCCTCATTTTCAACTGCCATTAGTATTTTTACAGCCTGTTTTTCTGGTTCTACAATTACTTGGTCTGTAAAGCATAATTGCATTGCTTGTTGGAACAGTTTGAACTTGGATATCCATTTTCCTGCTGTTCTTTTGCTTTAAAACTTGCTTTAAGACTTGTTCTATGACCCTGCACTGTTTCCCCTTTAATAAACAGTCTGTTATTTAGATTAGCTGCTTTGATTGACAGGAGCAGGTGTTTACTAGTGCTGTGTGTTTATCTTGCTTCCAGCACTTAAACCTGTTCTGTTTACACAGCTGCTCACTAGCTGCTAGAGTTTGTTTATGTTCTTCATGCTCAAGTGGTCTTAATGTTTTTTTTTACTGTGGCTTTGTGAATGGAAGCTCTTATTTATGGTTGAGTAGTTTATTATTTTTTTTATTTTGTCTGTGTGGATAAAAGCTCTGCAGTGATCAGGTTTTCCTGCGTTTTTTCTAATGGACACCTCCTGTAATGGCGCCAACCTTGATCAGCTCGGGAAAGGAGTCGGGTCTTCCCCTTTTTTTTCGACACAGAGCTTTTGAAAAAAATTATCTTTTGAGGACTTCAAAGCTTTTTATAAAGCAGTATCCCTCGTCTGTCAGCATAATGACTCACCCTATTTACTTGCAGCCTGTTGTTCTGTGCTCTATCTTTTACAGCTTGAGGTAAGTTCTTTTTTCACTGTTTGAGCCAGTATTTTTCTAGAACTAGGCTGTAGGAAAGGTCATTTTCACAGCTGTTTTAACCGTGGTCTTCAACCTCAGACTTTGTCTTCTCACCACAGCTGCCACCATGTAATGAGTTTTTTTATGTTGTCTGTTGCAACATAAATGAGATGTTCAAATCCAGTTGGTTGAAGATCTCAAACAGATTTATTACAGCTAAATATTATATACAGTACAGAGCTAACTATTTACAGAACCTTCCTCTGGGTGTTACAATTGTAGATTGACGCTGATCTTCTCGTCACATGACTGCATCCTGATACTCAGCTCATTAGCATACTAAGATCTTAAAGAAATATCACTCTTAAAGGCAACATTACCTTCACCTGAGAGGGCAGACAGGGCCTGGGTTTAACGCCTCATCTGAAAGATAGCACCTCCCACAGTTTAGCACTCTCTCAGTACTGCATTGGAGTGGCAGCCTAGATTTTATGCTCAGGTCTGTGGAGTGGAACTTGAATCCACAGCCTTGTGACTCAGAGGCGATTCATGAATGTTACAGCTGTGGAATGGCAGCCTCGTCTAGTGGTTATGGTAGTGGGTTGTTAACCCAGAGGTTATGAGTATGTAATCCCACCATGACAAATTGAATTCAATAACCATGGAGACTACTTAACTGCTGTCCATACACATTCTGGTCTACATGTAACTGCAGTCCAGACTATGTGAATGAATCTGACGTGTCCTAGTGAGATGCTGAATTGTACAGTTAATGGTTACCACAGCACCCGACCATCATCTTCTCAGGAAATAAATGTGGCCCGCATCCAGACATGAAATAAAACTGAAATACTATTCTCTTATGGTGAAATGTAGCAGGAGCATGTTATACACTGAGAGGTATGTTATACTCTAGAATTTTGAGGCATTAAAGTAAATCCATTGTCTCAGAACCTGTCTTCACCACGCATCTGCCTCCTCAGGCAGATGCGAAACTTCCCATGGCACTATTCCACAGAAGATCAGGGGGATTTCTCCCCAGTGTCCTGGCCAATATTTATCCTTCAACCAATATCACTAAAAGAAATTATCACATTGCTATTCGTGGGTACTTGCTGTGCACAAATTTACTCCAGTGTTTCCTACATTACAACTGTAACTGCACCTAACCAGGTAGTTAATTGGCTGTAAAGTATTTTAGGACATCCTGAGGTCATGCAAGGCACTATATAAACGCAACTCCTTTCCTTCCTTCCTTCCTTCCCTCCATTCCCTCCCTTCCTTCTTTCTTTTTTCCAGCCGGCACCTCGGCTGGTTTTCCTCCTCCTGATAGCAAGCTCCATTAGCTAAATCAACACTTGAGCCAGTAGGTATTTGGTTTGTGGTGTTCACTACTACACCAGGTAGTGCGTACCTTGCTTTTAAAACATTCCATTGCCTTGCCTCTCCCTATCTCGGTAACCTCCTCCAGCCCTACCACCCTCTGAAATATCTACCGTCTGTAAACTTGAGGTAGTCCAAAACTCTGCTGCCTGTGTCCTAACTTGCTCCAAATCCTGTTCATCCATCACTCCAGTGTTCGCTGACCTACATTCGCTCCTAGAGAAGCAACATCTTGATTTTAAAATTCTCATCTTTGATTTCAAATCCCTCCATGGCCTCGCCCCTCCCTATCTCTGTAATCTCCTCCAGCCCCACAACCTTCCACAATATCAGCGCTCTTCCAGTTCCGGCCTCTTGAGCATCCACGATTTTTATCACTCCACCATTAGTGGCCATGCATTCACTTGCTTGGTCCCTATATCTGGATTTCCCTCCCTAAAGCTCTCTGCCTTAAGTTGCTCAGTGTCAAATTTAGTTTGATAATGCACCTGTGAAGCAACATGAGGTCACTTTACTATGTTAAAGGTGCTATATAAATACAAGTTATTGTTGTTACCCACAGAGACCCAGGGATGGGGGGTGGAATTGGTGGTTACAGATAGTATAGGACCGCTGCTGCCCTCAGCCATTTCTTTCCTGCTAGCTCTGAATACATATGCTGTAATTTTCGAATGTTTGCTGCTTTGAAAATAAGATTTAGTTGCAGAAAGTTCAGACTGTGCAACAGGAAACCCCTAGCACCACAGCAGTACATTAGAAATGAAAATGTTTATAGTCTGTCCAACAGTCCGTTAGCACATTCAGTCATGACTCATTTCCCTGCAGAGTGAAGTAAAAGCAAAGGCCCTTTGTTTGGTTTCCTTCTTTTCTGTATTTACTCACTAAAGGTATAGGACGACAATTCAGGAAAGTAGATTATGTTACTTGTTACACACAGTCACATCAAGCAGCATTCCTCAATCAGGAGAGACATGATTTTTTTTCTTTATTCTTTCATGGGATGTGGGCATCCCTGGCAAGGCCAGCATTTATTGCCCATCCCTAATTGCCCTTGACAACTGAATGGTTTGCTAGGCCATTTCAGAGGGCAGTTAAGAGTCAACCACATTGTTGTGGGTCTGGAGTCACATGTAGGCCAGACCAAGTAAGGACAGCAGATTTCCATACCTAAAAGATATTAGTGAACCAGATGGGTTTTTATGACAATTGATGATAGTTTCCAGATTTTTAAAATGAATTAATTGAATTTTAAATTCATTTTGAATAATTTGAATTATAATTTAAAATGGGATTTGAACACATATCCCCAGAGCATTAGCCTGGATTACTAGTCCAGTGACATTATGACTAGGCCACCATCTCCCCTGAGTTATTCCCCTTTAAGCATGCATCTCAACCTAAACACTTCCAGACACACACACACACAAACACACAAAGAGCTCACTTCTTTTAAAGGTACTAATTAACAATGGGGTCAAATTCCACAGGCTGTAGTAACCCATCCTGATACTTTGCCCAAATATCTGATCTTCAGCTGCAAATAGCAATTGTTGCCACAGAATCTAATTCTTACCTCAACAGTCTAGAAAGGGGTGGTCATCATTATGATCCCCTCAATAGACAACAGTTGGATGAATTTGTACCAGTCATTCTATTTTATTGGGCAGTGCCCCTTCTCATGTCTGAAGCTGAAACACACTGCAGGGGTTCAGCAGAGGGACTGTCCTTCTGCATTTCAACTGTGCTGTACCTGGCCTGGGAGCGTTGAATGAAGACACTGGATGCCTGTCTTGGGAAGGTGCTCTATTTCCCTGGCCCCTTAACAAGCACTAAATTCACTGAAAGATAACAAAAAGTCAGGTATTCTATAAAGTTCCCTTTCAATAAAATATCTCCATCTATTTTCACTTATGCATGCGGCAATTGTTCTGCTTCTCCCTGCAATGTGGTGGTTACACTCAAATTATTTCAATTTGGCTTTCCCAACACAAAGGCAGCCCCCGTCGGCAACCTGCGCTCCTTATAATCTAACAATAACAGCTTTGAATGAAGATTAATCTGAGTTATTTGCTCTGGTTGAACACCAGAACCATTTATTATCAATGGATTACGTGTTGGATTGCCAGGTTACTTCAGAAAATGGTTCACGTCAGACAGTTTTGTAGCAGACTAAACGGGTCAACAGATCTATTCACAGATTCAGTCAGTTATGGTGGCAAGCAACAGAAAATTGAAGTCTAAAAATGGCAGTGGCTTTATCAGCCAGTTTAGGAAAGGATTAAAGCAACCAAACTGTCAGAATTCCCTTCAGTGGTATTCCTGCAAATTATTTTAAATGATGAATTGACAAATCCCTCTCTGAGCAGGAGTGTTGTATTTGTTTGAATCCCACCAGTTGCAATCATTCTTAACATTACATACCCATCACCTGGTAGCACTTTCTCCTCCAAAACAGAAGGCCAAGGGTTAAGTACCACTCCCCATTCTTTAGTACTCTCAATTGACTCTCCAGGACAGCACTGAAGGAGAACTCTCCAGCTCTTCCTCAGTATAATCCCGTAGGATCTTCTACATCCACCTGAGAGAAGGTACCTCCAACAATGCAGCACTTTCTCAGTACTGACACTGAAGTGTCAGCCTTGAGTTTGTGCTCCACTCCCTGAAGGGGGAAGCAAACCCACAGCCTTCTGACTCAACGACAAGAGTGCTTCCTACTGAACCATAGCTGGCATAATTACACCATTTGTTTTGAAGGTTATAGCTTTCTTAAAATAATCTGTAAGCGAAGAAGAGAAAACACAGAAGCAATGGACAAAAATGTCCCATTTTTCCAACAGTCATCACTCTCCTGCAAAAGCTAAAAAAAAACAAGCGTAATAATAAAAACTGCACTCACTCTGACAAATGGAGGGGAGTGGGGCAAATAAATTTGCATCTTTTAAAACCTTTTTCAAGTTTATAGCTGACTAAACTACCCAAGAGGTTTATTCATGGATCTAGTCATTTACAGCAGCAAGCAATAACAAATTGAAGTCAGTCTAAAAATCGCAGCAGCTTCCAACCAGTTTGTGAAAGGATTAAAGAGACAAACCAGTCAGAGTTCTCTTCAATGGCATTTCCTGCAGATTCTTTCAAACAAGGAATAGAAAAATGCCTCTCAGAATGGGAGTGCTCTACCTGTTTGATTCCCACCAGGTAAAATCATTCTTGACATTACATACCCATTCAGTGAGGTTTGCTTCGCTTCCACATCTGCCACAATCACAGTGAGCTCCGTCATACATGCAAAATGATATGAAAACAGCTGCTCATGGCTGCAGTGTGTACAAGATGCACTGTAGCAATCATCAAGGTTTCTTCGGCAGCACATTCTAAACCCATGACCTCCACCTAGAAGGACAAGGGCAGCAGGTACACGGGAACACCACCACCTGCAAGCTCCCGTCCAAGTCACACACCATCCTAACTTGGAAATATATCGCCATTCCTTCATTGTCACTAGGTCAAAATCCTGAAACTCCTGATCTAACAGCACTGTGAGAGTACCTTCACCACACAGACTGAAAGGTTCATTTTCTCAGAGACAACTAGTAACGGACAAAAAATGCCAGCTTTGCCAGCAATGCGCACATCCTAAGAGCGGAGAAAAGAAAAGCAGAGAATTGCAAACTTTCATCCAGGATAGACTCACGTCACTGAGTGGGTTGGATAATCTTTAAATTAGAACTAGGCGATCCAAAAGCTGATTTCAGGAAGCGCTTCTTCAGACAAAGGGCTGGATTTTGTGGAGGAGGCGGGGCTGCTGACACCAGGCCAAAAAGGCAGGGGAGCCCTGCTTCGGCCTTCCCGCACCCGCTCCCCCCCCCCCCCAGGAGTGATCCTCTGGTCTTTTAACTTCTATGTTTCAGGAGCCTTGATCTCCGTCCCTTTAAAGACTGGGATCCCGCCTCCAATAGCTGGTGGCCAATCACAGGGCCGGCAGCTCTGCAATAGCGGCAGCATCATTGGGAGCAGTGGCCATTGCCGGTATTGCAGAAGCCTTGGACCCAGGCCCAGGTAAGTGAGGCGGGGTCGTCGGGGCCAGTCTGGAAGGCCTCGCGAAGGGGAGGTGAGAAGATGGGTGTGACATCCCGGGGAGGGGGAGCCATGGAGTTGTATGTTTTGCCGATGGTTGTCCTCTATGGGACACAGATTATCCCACCATAAAATTTCAAAACTGAGTTTGATAGATTTTTGCTAGGCAAGAGTATTGAAGGCTACAGAAGCAAGCGAGTAGATAGAATTAAAATACAAATTAACCATGATCTAATAAAATGCCGGAACAGGTTTGAGGGGCTCGATGGTCTACTTATGTTCCTATGGTGTACCTCTCTGTACCACTGGGCGGCACAGTGGCGCAGTGGTTAGCACCGCAGCCTCACAGCTCTAGCGACCCGGGTTCAATTCTGGGTACTGCCTGTGTGGAGTTTGCAAGTTCTCCCTGTGTCTGCGTGGGTTTCCTCCGGGTGGTCCGGTTTCCTCCCACATGCCAAAGACTTGCAGGTTGATAGGTTAATTGGCCATTATAGGTAGGTGGTAGGGAAATATAGGGACAGGTGGGGATGTGGTAGGAATATGGGATTAGTGTAGGATTAGTATAAATGGGTGGTTGATGGTTGGCACAGACTCGGTGGGCCGAAGGGCCTGTTTCAGTGCTGTATCTCTAAACTAAACTAAACTCTCCTGTGCCAACACTGCCACGAATCTGCCAGAGTGGGACTTCTGCTTATGTCTCTGCTGCTGACCCTGGCACACTTCTTGTGACCTGGGTCAGCTCCCAGTGACACCCACCTTGGCAGAGGGAGGGAAGTCCATGCTGCAGTCCCCTGGCCCTTCGGGCTGTCTGCCTCAGGAGGAACAGAAGAGAAGACAGATAGCGAGCAGGATCGACAGCTCTGCGATTGATTGTGCTCCCTTTGCTGGATGGATTTACATTTGAAATCCTTCACTTGTTTGCATTTTGGCACAAGGAATGCATTGATGTTCTGACTATCCAAGGTTGCCCGTAATAGTGAATAATAAGAATCACACTGTGTGACGTTTTGATGTCACTAACACATCTTTGGAATATGCCTGCCCATATTTGGATGGATGTGTTCTACATCTGCCATCACTTCCAGTGGAAAATCCTGAAAACGTACACTCTTGTGATCAGTGATGCTGTGATATTACTGCATTGCTACTGAAAAGTAGCAGCATTTCTTCACAATTTATTTAGACTGCATCAGAATTATTGGTACAGCTGAAAATACTGCATTTGCTGCAGCACATTCCTGTCAGCCAGGTTTAATTATCTCTGCGTGGGGGTTTTAGCACACTTGTTAACCCATTTGAAGAAATTTCTGTCTGCTTTGTCCTATTGCAGCTATTAACTCATTTCACACAACAGCTGCATTCAAATAAATGGGCTAATGCTTGCCATAAAATAACACAAATGGCAATTTAGGCATGTGTGAATCAATGCTGTACCAATAGCACACAAAGGGAATTCAACCTATCAATGTTTGTGGAAACAACGATTGTAGGTTAGTCATTTCAGATGCTGCTGAGAAAATCTCTCCTAAAGGGCAATAGGACCTCTTTAATATGCCGCATAACTGAATTCATTGTAATATCTCCCACTGTAATTAATTCCTTTACAGGAGCTCAAGTCTCCGGAAATCCTTTTCAGTATTTCCTCAGAACTCCCAGGCTGGGTGTCACTTAATCATTATTTCTTGATTTACCTCATTGAATCATAAAACTGTCCAGCATGGAAGGAGGCCATTCAGCCCATTATGCTTATGCCAGCTCATTGAACAAGCTATCCAATCAGCCCCACTCCTCTGCTCTTTCCCCATAGCCCTGGAATTTCTTTCTTTTCAAGTACTTTTCCAACTCTCTTTTGAAAGTTACTATTGAGTCTGCTTCCACCATCCTTTCGGGCAGTACGTTCCAGATCATAACTTATGGCGAAAAAAAGTTTCTCCCCATCTCACCTCTGGTTCTTTTGCCAATTACCATAAATCTGTATCCTCTGGTTACCCACTCTTCTGCCAGTGGAAACAGTTTCTCCTTACTTATTCTATCAAAACAATTTCTGATTTTGCACAACTCTATTAAATCTCCCCCTAACCTTCTCTGCTCCTAAGCTTCTGAAGCCTCTCCATATAACTGAAGCCCCTGATCCTTGGTACCATTGTAGTAAAATCTCCTCTTCTCCCTTCCCAAGGTCATGACATCCTTCCTAAAGTGTGGTGCCCAGAACTGAACACAATAGTCCAGCTGATATCTAAAGTTATTTAAAAAGGTTTAGCATAACCTCCTTACTTTTGTATTCATTGCCTCTATTCATAATGCCAGGGATCCTGTACGGACTTTTAACAGCCTTGCCAACTTGTTTCACTACCATTAAAAATTTGTGCACATAAACCCCAGGTTTTTCTGTTCCTACACTCCCCAGTATCTGCGCACAAAAGTAAGATTAATATTATACTGTAATACTGAAGTAAAGTTACATTGATGGAGGTGCCACCTTTCAGATGAGATATCAGACTGATTGCCCTCATCCCCCATTCAGGCGGAGCTACAAGATTCCTTAGTACTACAACAAACACGAGATGTGACCTTTCTGGCAAATATTCTTCCCTTGGCCATCATTTCAACTCAAACAACGTACCATCCATCTCATTTTCTAATCGTGGGATCTTGCTGCGCTCATATTGGCTGTCTGGTTCACCTACATAGCAATGATAAGTTTTCTCATTGTATCATGTGGGGCCTACCCGCAAAGAGGCGATGTGAGGCTCTCACTGGCTCTTCAGCCGGTGAGCGAGACCCCCGTCGCCTCCATTAAATGCCACCCATTGTGTGTGGGGTGCTACGAAACATGATAAGTGTGAAGTAATGCATTTGGGGAGGGCAAATAAAGCAAGGGAATACAGAATAAAGGGAGGATATTGAGAGGAGTAGAAGAAATGAGAGACCTCAGAGTGCATGTCCACAGGTCTCTGAAGGTTGCAGGACAGGTAGCTTGAGTGGTGAAGAATGCATATGGAATGCTTTCCTTTATTGGCCGAGGTATAGAATACAAAAACAGGGATGTAATGCTGGAACTGTATAAAATGCTGGTTAGGCGACAGCTTGAGTATTGCATACAGTTCTGGTCACCACATTACAGGAAGGACATAATTGCTTTGGAGAGAGTACAGAGGAGATTTACAAGAATGTTGCCAGGGCTTGAAAGTTGCAGCTATGAGGAAAGATTGGATAGTCTAGGGTTGTTTTCCTTAGAAGAGAGGAGTCTTAGGGGTGACTTAATTGAGGTGTACGAAATTATGAGGGGCCTAGATAGAATGGACATGCTGGACCTGTTTCCCCTAGCGGAGAGGTTAATTACCAGGGGACACAGATTTAAGGTGATTGGTAGAAGGATTAGAGGGGACATGAGGAAAAACTTTTTCACCCAGAGGGTGGTGGGTGTCTGGAATTCACTGCCAGGAATGGTGCTGGAGGCAGAAACCCTCAACTTATTAAAAGATACCTGGACATGCAGCTAAAGAGCAGTAACCGGCAAGGCTATGGACCAGACGCTGGAAGGTGGGATTAGTTTGGGCGGCCAGAGTTTTTTTGGCCGACACGGACACAATGGGCGGTGCCTTTTGAAAAATTGGATGTCTCTCAAAGACTTGCAGCTCTTTTTATAAGTTGCAAGCATTAAATGATTTATGAACTATATTAAAATTGTGCATATCGGATAATGATCTGAATAGAAAACGTTTGCAAGGTACGGGGAAAAGGCAGGGGAGTGGGACTTGATGAGTTGGTCTTGCAGAGAGCCGGCACAGACAAGATGGGCTGAATGGCCTCCTTCTGTGCTGTAACCGTTCTATGATGGTATGATCCACTTGGACCTGGAATCACAGCCTTCATCCCATCTGACATGTCATGCTTAGCCAGCTTCCCACGAGGCCTGCAGGAAACTCATGGAGGTCTGCATCTCCCGAGCGCTTGCCGTAATGTGCCAGGTGCGAAGCCTCACCTGCCATGCACTTAAAAACATTGGTCAGAAAGGAGCTCATGATGCTCACAGCCTTGGAGCAGAGATGGTCTCAGTGGTGGGAGGACCTGCTTCGTACTTTCTAAATGGAGTTCATTCTCCTTTCTCCATGTTTTCCACTTCTTGCCACCCTCTGCTGTGACTTTCCTTATGGTTTCCTTGGCTCCCTTTTTGGGCACTTGTTTCCCAGGTATCATCACCCTCCTTTTCAGACACAGGAAGACTAGACTTAAAAATTAACTCATTGGGTGTGAAGTACTTTGGGATATTTTGCGGGTATAATAAAGTAAACATAACTGCAAGTTATAAGCCAAAGTCAGCCTTGTTCTTTCTTGGGGAAATGTTATTTTCACAAGAGGAAACGGAAAGTGAATCACATGCTACATGATCTAACACTTTCCTTTCTGTAGTGAGTGAAAAATATTCCAATATAACCAAACGCAAAGTGGAACAATTGAGGTAATTTGATGATTTGTCTCTGCTGTGTTCTGAAAGCTCTTTGTGAGATCAAAGAGTGAATGAATTGATTCCTGGCTTTCACTGTCCCTGCAGCTGCAAACAGTACTGGGGCTGCATGGGGTAAAATTCTCTTCACTTTGCCTTTTTATCTTTTAACTTCTGTTATGTTGTCCTTGCTTTTTTTCCTTTCATTTGACAATCAGTCGTCACATTTAATGCACAGCTCATTCTTCTACATTACGATAACCAAAATCATAAATGTGCAATCACTCAAATGGGGATCTAAATTGTACCTCTGTGTTGGGAGACCATGAAGCGATGGCTGGTTACTTTAGATTTTTCAGTATTTTACCCTCTTTGATGCCCTGTTTTCGATGTGTAGCAACATCAGAGATCATTCACAAATAATTCTTCTGGCTGATATTCCTAGAAAAATCATCAAATTGAGATATTTAAGATGATTAAAGACATTTCTATGGTGGTTAGTGAGAAACTAATTCCTCTGGTTGGGGGGGACTCCAGAACAAGGCGGAAATAACCTTAAAATTAAAGTTCAAGGCCATGCAAGGAGCACTTCTTCACACAAAGGGTAGTGGAAATCTGGAACACTCTCTCCCAGAAATGTCAATAGAAAATTTCAAAACAGAGATAGATTTTTGTTAGGCAGGGGGATTTAATGGTTATGGAACCAAGGTGGTTAAGTAGAGCTAAGATACAAATCAGCCATGATCTAATTCAATCGCAGAATACACTCGGGCCGGAGGTGCTGAACAGGTACTCCTGTTCTTAAGTTCCTACAAAAGCCATCAAGTTAACGCAAGAGTCCTCCTCTCCTGAGCAAATTGTTGGAGCTGCGGGCTGACGAGTCCCCGGGTCCTGATGGACTTCATCCTAGGGTTTTAAAGGAAGTGGCTAGTGAGATAGTTGATGCATTGGATTTAATTTTCCAAAATTCCCTAGATTCGGGGAAGGTTCCATTAGATTAGGAAAATGGCCAGTTTGAACTTTATTCAGAAAGGGAGTGAGACAGAAAGCAGGAAACTACTGGCCAGTTAGCTTAACATCTGTCTTAGAGAAAATGTTAGAAGCTCTTATTAAAGACGGTATAGCAGGGCATTTAGAAAAATTCAAGATAATCAGGCAGAGTCAACAAGGTTTTGTGAAAGAGTAATCATGTTTAACCAATTTATTAGAGTTCTTTGAAGAAGTAACATGGGCTGTGGATAAAGGGGAACCTGTGGATGAACTGTACTTAGATTTCCAGAAGGCATTTGATAAGGTGTCACATCAAAGGTTATTGCAGAAAATAAATGCTCCTGGTATAGGGGGTAACATTTTGGCATGGATAGAAGATTGGCTAGCTAACAGAAACCAGATAATAGGCATAAACGGGTAATTTTCTGGTTGGCAAGATGTAACAAGTGGCGTGCCACAGGGATCAATGCTGGGGCCTCAAATTTTAACAATTTATATAAATAACTTAGATGAAGGGATTGAAGGTATGGTTGCTAAATTTGCTGATAATGCAAAGATAGGTAGGAAAGTAAATTGTGAAGAGGACATAAGGAGGCTACAAAGAGATATTGATAGGTTAAATGAGTGGGCAAAGATCTGGCAAATGGAGAAAATGTGTGAAAATGTGAAATTGTCCATTTTGGCAGGAAGAATTGAAGTGATTTATGACCTTAACCTCCTGTAGGGACTAAACTAAATCAGGAGCACATCCCCACAAATCTCCTTTAATCACGTTCAGACCAGACAAATTCTCAGACACTTATTTGGATCCAATGAATTGCACTAGCTTTCCCTCAAAGAAAGAAAACCAACAGAGAATATTACTATCTTTCAGATAGCCTATTTCTACTATTTTATTGCTAAGTCATAAATATCCCAGATGTTATAAGGGCCTGGGAAATTCTCTTCAATAAGTATCTCTCCACTTAAAGAGACAAAGAGAGGGGGTTCTTGTAGTTGTATACAGGATACTACATGAGACGATTTATTAACTTTTATATATTTATTAAAGAATTTAACATGCAATACACTTCTTAAGTGGATAAGTATATCACAATATCAAATATTACTGGAGAGATGTAACACATATTCTTATTCCTAACATAGAATCCAAAAGTTTAACCTTGCTAATGTTACAGCAAAATTATCTTCGAATATCCATAATATCCATCAAAATTTAAAGTAAACTTGTACCTTAAATCCCCAAATAAAGACATGGGATGAGAAGTGTTGTTTGAGAATACAACACCCCTAAAGGTTTGCTTCCAAACCTTGTATTTTTAAACGATTTCTAAGGTGTCATATGACTTTTGCATTAAATGTGGCTTTCCTGTGTTCCTTTTAAAATCCATATCTTTAATTACCATTTTCACTTAATATTTTACTGGACTTTGAAGTTGTGAGCTTTTGTCTGGTTTATAATTGTGTTTATTTTACCTCTCTTGTTCCTGTGAGTACATTCCATTTAATGTTACTTGCCCTTTCCATGGCACTCCAAAGCAACCTCTGGAGCCGACCTGTCTGAACAAACCAAATAAGTTTGTTGCTACCTCTTACCACAGGATATTTCAATGTTTATCTTGCAAGCCTCTGCCAGCAGAGATTTTATTCTAACTGGGACCTTGAAATATTTACCTCTGCCATCTTAAAGAGGAACTTCAGTGAGCTCTGAAAACTAACCATTTATTCAATCTTTAACTCTAAATGCATAATACACTAACTATTTCCAAATTCTACTTAATCAAGCCGATTATACCTATATTCCATTACAGAATAAAAAAGAAGCATATTATCTAAATGGTGAGAGATTGCAGAGCTCTGAGATGCAGAGTGTTACGATGGACGCGGGAGCAATGCACTGTCAATTCAGTCCCATTACTCCACAGGCCATAGCATATCATTAAAGTTTTCCACCTACTGGAAATTTAGCCAAATTAAGCACTTTATTAACCCCCCAGAATAAAACAGACCAAGCCAGGTAGATTTAAACAACAACAAATTAACTATTTATTAATAAACTAAATCTTAAACACTATTGAGATAAACTTATGTCTAAAGACCTTATAACTTCTTATTCCTCCTAACCTTCATGCACACACACCAACTGTGTGGTTCAAAAACCAACTGTTAACTGGTTTTAAAAATTATGTTTTAAAATTAGAGCTGTTTCTTAGGAATAAATAAATAACTAGGGTGTAAGTCTTTGTGGGTTACATTCCTGGTTTGGTGAGGTGTTCCAAAGCTGAACAGTTAGATGTCACTTGAAGTCTCCAGGCGAATTCGACCACTCTTTAATGGATAGACATTCAAAGCACTTTGGTTGCAGCAGGCATCACACAATTCTTTCAACAAGCAGTATAGCAACAGGTCTGTTTGTATTTTAAATTGGCAGTCTTTCAGTAGAAACTTTACTGAAAATTCCAGAACTCCAAGAAACACAAAAAGGCAACAGAAAGTTACTCCTGAGGCAAAGACTTCTTAGAAATTGGAAGTAAAAAGGTATTTGCTACCTCCAACAACACAAAAATTTCCTTTCTTGCTTTTTGTTTCCCTCCTTAGGCAATACACAGCCTGTAGATCAATGTAGATTTTTCTGCTAAGAGAGAGAAATCCTTCCTTCAGTGAGCACGCTTCACTGGTCCCCAGATCAAATTGGTTCTAGCCAGTCTTTACTCATAGTCAACTGATACAATACAGCAGGTGGCCCCCTCTGTCCTGCTGTTGCCTTGGAAACAGGCTTGCTGCTGGCACACTGTGCCCAGAGAATCTAAAAGCTTCTCTCTGCCTTAAAGGTACACAACCCCCCTTAGCTTTTAAGCAGAGGAGAAAGAAAAACACACTTCCATGTCAAGAGGGATCTGGGTGTCCTGGTGTATGAATTGCAAAAAGTTACTATGCAGGTACAGCAAGTAATTAGGAAAGCTAATAGAATGTTATCATTTATTGCGAGGGGAATTGAATACAAAAGTAGCGAGGTTATGCTTCAGTTGTACAGGGCATTGGTGAGACCACATCTGGAGTACTGTGTACAATTCTTTTGGGCCTCCTTATCTCGAGAGACAATGGATACGCGCCTGGAGGTGGTCAGTGGTTTGTGAAGCAGCGCCTGGAGTGGCTATAAAGGCCAATTCTGGAGTGACAGGCTCTTCCACAGGTGCTGCAGAGAAATTTGTTTGTCGGGGCTGTTGCACAGTTGGCTCTCCCCTTGCGCCTCTGTCTTTTTTCCTGCCAACTACTAAGTCTCTTCGAATCGCCACATTTTAGCCCTGTCTTTATGGCTGCCCGCCAGCTCTGGCGAACGCTGGCAACTGACTCCCATGACTTGTGATCAATGTCACAGGATTTCATGTCGCGTTTGCAGATGTCTTTAAAGCAGAGACGTGGACGGCCGGTGGGTCTGATACCAGTGGTGAGCTCGCTGTACAATGTGTCTTTGGGGATCCTGCTATCTTCCATGCGGCTCACATGGCCAAGCCATCTCAAGCGCCGCTGACTCAGTAGTGTGTACAAGCTGGGGATGTTGGCCGCCTCGAGGACTTCTGTGTTGGAGATACGGTCCTGCCACCTGATGCCAAGTATTCTCCGGAGGCAGCTAAGATGGAATGAATTGAGACGTCGCTCTTGGCTGGCATACGTTGTCCAGGCCTCGCTGCCATAGAGCAAGGTACTGAGGACACAGGCTTGATACACTCGGACTTTTGTGTTCCGTGTCAGTGTGCCATTTTCCCACACTCTCTTGGCCAGTCTGGACATAGCAGTGGAAGCCTTACCCATGCGCTTGTTGATTTCTGCATCTAGAGACAGGTTACTGGTGATAGTTGAGCCTAGGTAGGTATCCAATATTGGTCTCCTTATTTAAGGAAGGATGTAAATGCATTGGAAGCAGTTCAGAGAAGGTTTTCTAGCCTAATACTTGGAATGGATGTGTTATCTTATGAGGAAAGGTTCGACAGGCTAGGCTTGTATCTGCTGGAGTTGAGAAGAGTAAGAGACTACTTTATTGAAACATATAAGATTCTGAGGGGTCTTGACAGGGTGGATGTGAAAAGGATATTTTCTCTTGTGGGAGAACCTAGAACTAGGGGTCACTGTTTAAAAATAAGGGGTCACCCATTTAAGACCAAGATGAGGAGAAATGTTTTCTCTGAGAGGGTCGTGAGTCTTTGGAACTCATTTCCTCAAAAGGCAGTAGAAGCAGAGTCTTTAAATATTTTTAAGGCAGAGGTAGATAGATTCTTGATAAGCAAGAGGGTGAAAGGTTATCAGGGTGGGCACGAATGTGGAGTTAAGGTTATAATCAGCTCAACTAAGATTTTGTTGAATGGCAGAGCAGGCTCGAGGGACCGAGTGGCCTACTCCTGCTCCTAATTCGTATGTTCATATGTCCCCACCATCCTCCCCCCTCCCCATGTTCCCGTGTTCCTCCTCTCTACCTGTGCCATGGACCATGGAGATGGGATGAAGGCAGTTAGTTTCCTAGGCCCTGAAATCCTGCCAGAGTTCTCCCAGCCTCGTGCCGTGCCTTTCGTGGAAGTGTCAGATAAAATAGTGCACACTATTTCTCAGGAATTTCTAGCAGCCTCCCGCTTAAGTTACAATGGGAGATGAGGAGGGACCATACGAAATTTCAGGGCCCTAGTTTTTAATCATATATATCATGAGCTGGACATTAATATGTGGATTAGAGTCACAGAATCTTATAGCACAGAAGGAGGCCATTCAGCCCATCATGTCTGTGCAAGCTCTTTGATGGAGCTACCCAATTAGTACTACTTGACATAGTTCTGCAAATGTTCTCCCCTTCAAGTATTTATCCAATTCCCTTTTAAATGTTACTATTGAATCTACTTCCAACACTCTTTCAGGCAGTGCTTTCTAGATCATAACAACGCACTGCATTAAAAAACAGTTTCCTCATTTCCCCTCTGACTCTTTTGCCAATTGTCTTAAATCTACCTCCCTTCCGTCAGTGGGAACAATTTCTCCTTATTTACTCTATGAAAACCCTTCATGTTTTTGAATCTGCCTTTGAATTTCTCTGCTCTAGAGTAGCTTGAGTTGGCCTAATGTTCTGTTACCTTCCTCTTGCATTGTGGAGAAGCACTGCAACGCCCAATTATAACAAGTGCACCACCGCGCCGTGCCAATCCATGCCATTGTTTTCATTTCCAGATGCTTGGTACACAGCTATTCACTCCACACTGATACAACTGTGGCTCAGTGCTGGAACTCTTGCCTCTGAATCAGAAAATTGTGAGTTTAAAGTCCCAGTCCAAAAACCTGAGTACATAATCTAGGCTGACTCGCCAGGGCAGTATTGAGGGAATTCTGCACGGTTGGAGGTGCCATCTTTTGGATGAGATGTTAAACGGAGTGGTGATTCATCTTGTAGTTTTCCTTGTCTTTCCTTTGTCACTTCTCCACTCTAAATGGCTTTCATCCCACCCTATCAGGGCACTGTGTGTTACCAGTCCGACACCGTCACGCCATCTTTCAAAAAAATTAGTTCATGGGATGTGAGCATCGCTGGCTAGGTCAGCATTTATTGCCCATTCCTAATTGCCCTTGAGAAGGTGGTGGTGAGCAGCCTTCTTGAACGGCTGCAGTCCATGTGGTGTAGGTACACCAGTATTGTTACGGAAGGAATTCCAGGATTTTGACCCAGCAACAGTGAAGGAATGGCAATATAGTTCCAAGCTAGCTCTGAAATACCCACCCTAAACCTCTCCACTTCTCTACCTCTGTCCTCCTTTAAGACCCTCCTTAAAACCTATATCTTGAACCAAGCTTTTGGTCACTGATATTAAAGTTTCATTCTTTAGCTTAATGTCAATTTTTTATGCCTGATTATGCTCCTGTGAAGTGCCTTGTGACATTTTACTATGTTGAAGGCACCATATAAATGCATGTTGTTGTTATTTTGCACAGTTGCTTCAGTATTCCTGCCCATGCTCTGAATCTGGTCTGAAACGTAAAGAAGGTGAATTCAGACCAGCATAAAACTCACTATGTTTCAGAGTGCGAGATATCCCAAATGTAAAATAAATAAAAGGAATTATACTCTGGAGCCCTAAGGTAGTAAATGTTTCCCTTTCCAAAAGTGTTTATTTCCTCTGAGATCTGGTGGCTCACGACAATAGAACTGTTTTTTTTTAACTACCTAGAGGATAACTAACAATGCTTTTATGTCATTACTTAATTTAAGGTTTTGCTTAGCAGGCTGTTTAAATCTGAATTATTTAGCACTGAGGGAAGCTGTTTGCAATATCCTGGCAGAGAATCTTGTCTTGAGAAAAGGGTTGGGCCTTTTCTTGACCAGAGGCAATGCTTTGGTGCATGCTTATACAATAGTAGGCCCTTTGTTCAATAAGTGGGTGACAGCATCATGGAATGCAGTGAAAGCTGCAGGACTATTCTTTCCCACCCATCAGTGAGAAAATCAAGTGAAGAGCCAAGGTTCCATACTGCAGGACATCACTGAGACTGGGAGAGTAATAGAGACAACAAGGTGATGCAAAGCTCAGGCTTTAAAAGCCCACACCTTGTGGAAGGGAGAAAAGACTGAGGAAAGGAGTGCCACGATGTCGAGATTCGGGGAAAGGAGAAGTTAGGGTGTAGTGTGATGATACCTTAATTTGGACGCAGTTATTCACGCTTTGGAGTGAATGGGCATCTAACAAGAAATTGACACTTAGAAAGACCAAGAAAATTCAGGGCTAGGATGTAAACAAAGAGACTTTGACATTATTCTCGAATTCTTTCCGTGTCTGGTGGATATTGTAGCATATTTTTACTCTCTTATTTATTTTTAACATTCATTATATTTTATTATTATGTGTCAGCTGTGGCTCAGTGGGTAGCAATCTCACCTCAGAGTCAGAAAGTAGTGAGTTCACAAAAAATCGAGGCTGACACTCCAGTGCCGTACTAAGGGAGTGGCCCACCGTTGGAGGTGCCATATTTTGGATGAAACGTTAAACCAAGTCTCCGTCTGCCCTCTCAGGTGGGCAGAAAAGACTCCATGGCATTATTTCAAAGAAGAGCTGGGGAGTTATCCCCGGTGTCCTGGCCAATATTTAACCTTCGACCAACACCACATAAGCAGAATATCTGGTCATTATCATATTACCGTTTGTAGGAGCTTCTTGGGCTGGATTTAATTCCCAGCCCGACGTTAGGTTTTGTGGCGGGGGTGGGTTAGGGTGGGATGGGGGGGCCGGAGAATCAGAGCAGTAGCGGCCGCCATGGAGCCTGATGCTGGGATTGCCAGGCCCGATCTTCCTAGCAGCAGTGAAACTCCATGGCGGCACCTCTGTCACTCTGTGATGGGACCCTACTTTAAATATATAAAATATCTCTCAGCATAAATTTAAATTTAATTTCCCACAATCTTACCATCAGTTCCCAATCTTGAGCACGTCGTGGGGCACTCAGGCGCCTTCACTTTCCCGCCCAGGAGAAGCTGGCACCAGCAAGGTGGGGAAGGGGTCAACTCTGCTGATTTGTATGGGGAAGGGGAGAAGGGGTCAACTTTGCATTATGTTGAACTGTTTAAAGGGCCGGCAGGCTTTTAAAAATGGTGCCAGCACCTGCTCCTGCATCTGGTGATACCGTGAACAGCATCACCAATGCCGCTACCACCACGTGATTTGGGGAGGATGACCACTGTCAATATGTTAAGTGGCTGCCCGCCACGTAATCGCGGCAGTGCGGGTCCCGTGTGGGGCGACCGCCGCTTTCCACACCCGCTGCCGCTCCCGGTGGCAGGACAACAAGATCCAGCCTGTTGTGTGCAAATTCTACATTTCCTACATAACAACAGTGACTACATTGCAAAGGTACTTCATTGGCTGTAAAGCGCTTTGGGACATCTGGTGGTTGTGAAAGGTGCAACATAAATGCAAGTCTTTCTTTTTCCCTCTTAGCACGTATGAAAATGTTCTGTATGAAACTTGTTGACTGATATCTGCAAATGGTGCAAGGTGTATCAAAGCATCTCTGAAGGGGAGGGGACTTTCAATCCGATCTTCCCACCTCAGGAAGTGAAGAGCTTGGCATTGTCTCACCCACCAGCTGCTGGCTCCATTTCAACTCTCACCACCACAAGAGAGCTCCTTGGCCATTTTACATCTCTCCTGACTCCTTTTCATTTAGATAGATAATGGACAGCTGATCCAATATCATCCGATTTATGCAGTACCCAAAGTCAAAATTACCCCACAGGCTTTTGAGGGTAAATATTCAACAGGCCTGGGCATCAAACCGTCATCGTGAATCACGTGACCTCCATGGCCTCGCCCCTCCCTATTTCCGAAATCTCTTCCAGCCCTCCAACCCTCCAAGAAAATGCACTCCTCCAATTCTGGCATCTTTGGCATCCCTGATCTTAATCGCTCCACCATTGGTGGCCCCGCTTTCTGCTGCATAGGCCCTAAGCCCAGGAGTTCCCTCTCTAAACCTCTCTGCCTTTCTACCTCTCGCTCCTTCTTTAAGACACTCCTGAAAACCCACCTCCTTGAGCAAGCATTTGATCATCTGTCCTACTGTCTCCTTACATGGTTGGGTGTCCAATTTTACTTGATAACGCTCCTGTGACGTGCTTTGGGATGTTTTACCATGTTGTAGGCATGTGTAAATGCAAGCTGTTGTCGTTATAAAAACCAGCCCAATTTCAATTTCAATTCAAACTGCAACGTCGGCCTTGTTTCCAAAGTGGCAAGGTGAAAATCTACTCCTTCCTTGTCTTGTTTGTTTTATAATCTTGCAGAACGGCTCACTCAGATTGGTTTGCAATCCTAACTCTTAACTTCTTCCTTAATTCCCCCAGTAATAAAGTCAGTCAATGCACTGTGTGGTGAGGTAATAAACATCATAGAACAGAAGGTTTGAGCATCAGTCAATGATTAAGTTCATTGACCTCATCCAGGGAAGTATATAGGGCACTCCACTTGACCTCAGTGTTGAGGGTCCTGATCATTATCTACTGATCATGGTTGAAAAGCAAGACTGTCTATTGAGACCACTGTATAAGCCAATGAGTTGGAGGTGGGGTGGAATTTACAGCAGGTCTCACAGCAAACTTACAGTCTGCCTTGCAGAAAAGTTCCCCTCCAAGTCAAACGTCATCCTGACTTAGATCTGTATCGCCAGTTCTTCACTGTCACTGGGTCAAAAACCTGGAACTCGCTTCAAAACATCACAAATGTATTGCAGCAGTTCAAGAAGGTGGCTCAGCAAAATCTACTCAAGGACAATTAGGGATGGGCAACAAATGCTTGCCTTGCCAGTGACACTCACATCCCATGAAAGAATAAAATAAAAACAAAGTTTATTTCCTCAGCAAACAAAAAACAGAGTCTACTTAAACAATACAATAATGCAGGCAGTCCACAGAATCTATAGTAACATCTCCCAATAAATGCAGGGCAATTTCTCCATCAAAATGCAGCAAATGGAGGATAATTACATAACACAAATCCCAATTACTTTCAGCTTGCGATCTCTAGCTGTGATTGACAGGGGCAATTATTCAATCATCTCCATTCTGGCTGAGAATAGTAGTGTCACTATAAGGAGCCATTAAAAGTGGAGTTACATGAATACTGGGAAGGACAGGATGAGATTAATTTGCACTGCCCTCCAGAGCGGAATAGCCCACCAACACTCAGCATTCAGGCTTGCATGCGAAGAATGAGCAGTTTGAATAGGCAGCAAGGGGCTGCGGAACACAGCATCTTCAGAAAAGGAGACTGGGGGAGGGGGAAAGGGGAGGTCAGGGTGGCGAGGGGTTAATTGAACTTCAGCCGCACAACACAAGAGGCTCTTTTATACAAGTAGAGTTACACCCTGTGAGGAATCATCCGCAGAATAAAACCACAAGCGCATCTGGAGGGATAGATTCAGAGAAACAGCAGACTGCACCCAACAGGACAAAGCTCAATCCATTTGAAAAGTGTCACTGCAGGTATTTCTTTAGGCAACGTGACTGATTCAAATCAAACAAACACCACTGCTGTGGTGTTATCAGAGCTAATTGAACACAATTGCCTCACAAAAGAAGTATTTTCATCCAAAGACTTGGCCAAGTCAAGCGGCCTTAAAGAAATAGAGGAAGTGCTGGCAACTTTGAGTTGCTCAAGAGGTGGATGAATTGAGAAAGAAGAAGACAATATTTGCATTTATAAAGTGCATCACCTTATCTGTGAGAAGTACCTCGATGCATTTTGCGCACAGTAAAATGCTGGGACTATGGAGGTAAATGCAAGCAGATAGCAAGATCCCACAAGCAATAATCAAAGTAAACTAATTCAGCAGGGGGATGGGAACCTAAATTGTAGTTCCAGTGTGCCGGATGTTGAGAGTAGTGAGATCAGGGATAAGGTGATAAGGACACAAGAGGGCACTGGCAAGCAAGAGCTTGGTTTAAAATGTGTCTACTTCAACGCCAGGAGCATCCGGAATAAGGTGGGTGAGCTTGCAGCATGGGTTGGGACCTGGGATCTCGATGTTGTGGCCATTTCAGAGACATGGGTAGAGCAGGGACAGTAATGGATGTTGCGGGTTCCGGGATTTAGATGTTTCACTAAGAACAGAGAAGAGGGTAAAAGTGGGGGGGGTGTGGCATTGTTAATCAAGGAAAGTATTACAGCGGCAGAAAGGACGTTTGAGGACTCGCCTACTGAGGTAGTCTGGACCGAGGTTAGAAACAGGAGAGGAGAGGTCACCCTGTTGGGAGTTTTCTATAGACCTCCAAATAGTTCCAGAGATGTAGAGGAAAGGATAGCAAAGATGATTCTTGACAGGAGCGAGAGTAACAGGGTAGTGGTTATGGGGGACTTTAACTTTCCAAATATTGACTGGAAATACTATAGTTCGAGTACTTTAGATGGGTGTGTTTTTGTCCAGTGTGTGCAGGAGGGTTTTCTGACACAGTATGTCGACAGGCCAACCAGGGGCGATGCCACATTGGATTTGGTACTGGGTAATGAACCCGGCCAGGTGTTAGATTTAGAAGTTGGTGAGCACTTTGGTGATAGTGATCACAATTCGGTTAGGTTTACCTTAGCGATGGGCAGGGACAGGCATATACAGCAGGGCAAGAATTATAGCTGTGGGAAAGGAAATTATGATGCGATTAGGCAAGATTTAGGATGCGTAGGATGGGGAAGTAAACTGCAGGGGTTGGGCACAATCGAAATGTGGAGCTTATTCAAGGAGCAGCTACTGCGTGTCCTTGATAAGTATGTACCTGTCAGGCAGGGAGGAAGTTGTCGAGCGAGGGAGCCGTGGTTTATTAAAGAAGTTGAAGAGCTTGTCAAGAGGAAGAAGAAGGCTTATGTTAGGATGAGACGTGAAGGCTCAGTTAGGGCGCTTGAGAGTTACAAGCTAGCCAGGAAGGATCTAAAGGGAGAGATAAGAAGAGCAAGGAGAGGACACGAGAAGTCATTGGCGGATAGGATCAAAGAAAACCCTAAGGCTTTCTATAGGTATATCAGGAATAAAAGAATGACTAGAGATAGGTTAGGGCCAATCAAGGATAGTAGTGGGAAGTTGTGTGTGGAATCGGAGGAGATAGGGGAAGTGTTAAATGAATATTTTTCGTCAGTATTTACAGTGGAGAAAGAAAATGTTGTCGAGGAGAATACTGAGATACAGACTACTAGGCTAGATGGGATTGAGGTTCACAAGGAGGAGGTGTTAGCAATTTTGGAAAGTGTGAAAATAGACAAGTCCCCTGGGCCAGATGGGATTTATCCTAGGATTCTCTGGGAAGCCGGGGAGGAGATTGCAGAGCCTTTGTCCTTGATTTTTATGTCGTCATTGTCGACAGGAATAGTGCCGGAAGACTGGAGGATAGCAAATGTTGTCCCCTTGTTCAAGAAGGGGAGTATAGACAGCCCTGGTAATTATAGACCTGTGAGCCTTACTTCGGTTGTGGGTAAAATGTTGGAAAAGGTTATAAGAGATAGGATTTATAATCATCTTGAAAAGAATAAGTTCATTAGAGATAGTCAGCACGGTTTTGTGAAGGGAAGGTCGTGCCTCACAAACCTTATTGAGTTTTTTGACAAGGTGACCAAACAGGTGGATGAGGGTAAAGCCGTGGATGTGGTCTATATGGATTTCAGTAAGGCGTTTGATAAAGTTCCCCACGGTAGGCTATTGCAGAAAATACAGAAGTATGGGATTGAAGATGAATTAGTGCTTTGGATCAGAAATTGGCTAGCTGAAAGAAGACAGAGGGTGGTGGTTGATGGTAAATGTTCATCCTGGAGTATAGTTTCTAGTGGTGTACCGCAAGGATCTGTTTTGGGGCCACTGCTGTTTGTAATTTTTATAAATGACCTGGATGAGGGTGTAGAAGGGTGGGTTAGTAAATTTGCGGATGACACGAAGGTCGGTGGAGTTGTGGATAGTGCCGAAGGATGTTGTAGGGTACAGAGGGACATAGATAGGCTGCAGAGCTGGGCTGAGAGATGGCAAATGGAGTTTAATGCGGAAAAGTGTGAGGTGATTCACTTCGGAAGGAGTAACAGGATTGCAGAATACTGGGCTAATGGGAAGATTCTTGGTAGTGTAGATGAGCAGAGAGATCTTGGTGTCCATGTACATAAATCCCTGAAAGTTGCCACCCAGGTTAATAGAGCTGCTAAGAAGGCATATGGTGTGTTAGCTTTTATTAGAAGGGGGATCGAGTTTAGGAGCCACGAGGTCATGCTGCAGCTGTACAGAACTCTGGTGCGGCCGCACCTGGAGTATTGCGTGCAGTTCTGGTCACCGCATTATAGGAAGGATGTGGAAACTTTGGAAAAGGTGCAGAGGAGATTTACTGGGATGTTGCCTGGTATGGAGGGAAGGTCTTACGAGGAAAGGCTGAGGGACTTGAGGTTGTTTTCGTTAGAGAGAAGGAGGAGAAGAGGTGACTTAATAGAAACATATAAGATAATCAGAGGGTTGGACAGGGTGGATAGTGAGAGCCTTTTTCCTCGGATGGTGATGGCAAACACGAGGGGACATAGCTTTAAGTTGAGGGGTGATAGATATAGGACAGATGTCAGAGGTAGTTTCTTTACACAGAGAATAGTAGGGGCGTGGAACGCCTTGCCTGCAACAGTAGTAGACTCGCCAACTTTAAGGGCATTTAAGTGGTCATTGGATAGACATATGGATGAAAATGGAATAGTGTAGGTCAGATGGTTTCACAGGTCGGCGCAACATCGAGGGCTGAAGGGCCTGTACTGCGCTGTAATGTTCGATGTTCTATGTTAAATGAGTGAGCAGATAATCTGTTTCTGCTGTTGGTTGAGGGAGGACTGTTAGTCAGCACAGCAGAGAATCCCATTGCTTCTTTTCGAATAGGGTCATGGGATCTTTAACATCCAGCTGACCCCTGGCACAGATAGGCATGGCCTAATTTCTGTTAGGACACCACTCTCACATGCTGGAGTAATACTGGGATGATGTGACAAAGTTCTCAAATGAAACCTTGAAGTTGCCATGCTCTGACACAGAGGTAAGAGTGCTTCTAATCGAGCCAAACTGACACTTAGTTATTAACTGCTTTGATAGAAATCTTTTCCATGTATCCAATGCTCCGTGGGGAAAAAGTAAAACCCTTTCAACCTCCACTCTTGCCACAGGCTTCCCAGTTTAGTACTCATGTTTTGCACCAGGGTTGGAGATAGATGACCTAATTACATTTAAATTCTCCATGCCCTTCAGCAGTGGAAAAGCCCAGATCATATCCTCTTTCAAGTTTAATTCTGTCAACCTCTGCTCCTCACGTATGGATTTGAGGCCTTTAATCAGCTTTGTTGTTCTTTTTTTATACCCGCAGCAATATATCAATACATTCAGAAGGTAGCGTGCACAAAATTGTAAACATTTCCTTCCCAATTAATCCCAGTAAGTTGAAATTATAAAATCGTAGAATCAATTATACAGCACAGAAGGAGGTCACTTGGGCCATTGGATTTGTGCTGGCTCGTTTAAAGACCTATTCAATTAGTCCCACTCCCCTGCTCTTTTCCCCCATAGTCCTGCATATCCCATAAAGCTATTTATCCGATTCCCTTTTCAAAAGTGCTATTGAATCTGCTTCTACCACCCTTTCAGGCAACGCATTCCAAATCATAACAACTTGCTGTGTTAACAAAAAAAATCTCATCTCCCCTCTGGTTCTTTTTCCAATTACCTTAAATCTGTCCTCTGGTCACCAAACTTTCTGCCACTGGAAACAGTTTCTCCTTATTACTCTATCAAAACCCCTCACTTCCATTAAATCTCCCCTTAACTTTCTGCCCTCAGGAGAATAACACCAGTTTCTCTAGTCTCTCTGTGTAACTGAGAAAATACAAAATAGTCCTCCAAACAAATGTGCAAACAGCTTCATTAGTCTTGCAATCTATATATCTGAAGAATGGTCGTCGATCTGAATCATGAACTCTGTTTCTCTCTTTTCAGATGCTGCCTGACCCACTAAGTATTTCCAGAATTTTCTGTTTTTATTTTATGTATGTAAAGAAGTGAGTTACGCAGGCAATGGCAATAGTTGGGAAATGAAGAGTGTGTATTCTTTTCACAGAATCACAGAATTATTACTGCACATCCTTCCTTTTCAGATAACAGTCTTATTCCCTTTTGAATGCCTCAATTGAACCTGCCTCCGCCACACTCTCAGGCAGCGCATTCCAGACCTTAACCGCTCGCTGTGTGTGAAAGTTTTTCCCCATGTCGCCATTGCTTCTTTTGCCAATTACCTTAACTCTGTGCCTTCTCAATCTTGATCCTTTCATGAGTGGAAACAGTTTCACCCTATCTATTCTGTCCACACCCCTCATCCCCTCATGATTTTGAATACCTCCATCAAATCTCCTCTCAATCTTCTCTTCTCCAAGGAGAACATCCCCTTTTCTCCAATCTATCTGCATAAATAATGTTCCTCGTCCCCGGAACTATCCTTGTGCATCTTTTCTACACAGTCTCTAATGCCTTCACATCTTTCGCAAAGTGCAGCATCCAGAACTGGACAGAATACTCCAGTTGAGGCCGAAACAGTGTTTTATACAAGTTTAACATAACCTCCTTGCTCTTGTATTCTATGCCCCTATTAGAACAGCCTAGGATACTGTATGCTTTATTAAGCAATCTCTGAACCTGTCCTGCCACCTTCAATGCCGTTGTTAAACTACTATCAATAACCCTACCACTATTAATAAACCTTATTACGATTAACAAACCTTTCCATGACCAATAACCCTTACCAATAGTAATAATCTAAATAATAATAATAAACCTTAGCAATTAATAAAAGAGAAGACTCACCAGCGACTCAATTGTTACATCTGATTAATACCTAATATTTTTTATGTTATTAAACTGGAGGGAGTCGGGAGAGGCAGTGACAGTAGTGATTACCTGGAGGGAGTCGGGAGAGGCAGTAACAGTAGTGATTACCTGGAGGGAGTCGGGAGAGGCAGTGACAGTAGTGATTATCTGGAGGGAGTCGGGAGAGGCAGTAACAGTAGTGATTATCTGGAGGGAGTCGGGAGAGGCAGTAACAGTAGTGATTACCTGGAGGGAGTCGGGAGAGGCAGTGACAGTAGTGATTACCTGGAGGGAGTCGGGAGAGGCAGTGACAGTAGTGATTACCTGGAGGGAGTCGGGAGAGGCAGTGACAGTAGTGATTACCTGGAGGGAGTCGGGAGAGGCAGTGACAGCAGTGATTACCTGGAGGGAGTCGGGAGAGGCAGTGACAGTAGTGATTACCTGGAGGGAGTCGGGAGAGGCAGTGACAGTAGTGATTACCTGGAGGGAGTCGGGAGAGGCAGTGACAGTAGTGATTACCTGGAGGGAGTCGGGAGAGGCAGTGACAGTAGTGATTACCTGGAGGGAGTCGGGAGAGGCAGTGACAGTAGTGATTACCTGGAGGGAGTCGGGAGAGGCAGTGACAGTAGTGATTACCTGGAGGGAGTCTGGAGAGGCAGTGACAGTAGTGATTACCTGGAGGGAGTCGGGAGAGGCAGTGACAGTAGTGATTATCTGGAGGGAGTCGGGAGAGGCAGTGACAGTAGTGATTACCTGGAGGGAGTCTGGAGAGGCAGTGACAGTAGTGATTATCTGGAGGGAGTCGGCAGAGGCAGTGACAGAAGTGATTATCTGGAGGGAGTCGGGAGAGGCAGTGACAGTAGTGATTACCTGGAGGGAGTCGGGAGAGGCAGTGACAGTAGTGATTACCTGGAGGGAGTCTGGAGAGGCAGTGACAGTAGTGATTATCTGGAGGGAGTCGGGAGAGGCAGTGACAGTAGTGATTACCTGGAGGAAGTCGGCAGAGGCAGTGACAGTAGTGATTACCTGGAGGGAGTCGGGAGAGGCAGTGACAGTAGAGATTACCTGGAGGAAGTCGGCAGAGGCAGTGACAGTAGTGATTACCTGGAGGGAGTCGGGAGAGGCAGTGACAGTAGTGATTACCTGGAGGGAGTCGGGAGAGGCAGTGACAGTAGTGATTATCTGGAGGGAGTCTTAAGAGGCAGTGACAGTAGTGATTACCTGGAGGGAGTCGGGAGAGGCAGTGACAGTAGTGATTACCTGGAGGGAGTCGGGAGAGGCAGTGACAGTAGTGATTATCTGGAGGGAGTCGGGAGAGGCAGTGACAGTAGTGATTATCTGGAGGGAGTCTTAAGAGGCAGTGACAGTAGTGATTACCTGGAGGGAGGAGGGAGAGGCAGTGACAGTAGTGATTACCTGGAGGAAGTCGGGAGAGGCAGTGACAGTAGTGATTACCTGGAGGAAGTCGGCAGAGGCAGTGACAGTAGTGATTACCTGGAGGGAGTCGGGAGAGGCAGTGACAGTAGTGATTACCTGGAGGGAGTCGGGAGAGGCAGTGACAGTAGTGATTATCTGGAGGGAGTCTTAAGAGGCAGTGACAGTAGTGATTACCTGGAGGGAGTCGGGAGAGGCAGTGACAGTAGTGATTACCTGGAGGGAGTCGGGAGAGGCAGTGACAGTAGTGATTACCTGGAGGGAGTCGGGAGAGGCAGTGACAGTAGTGATTATCTGGAGGGAGTCTTAAGAGGCAGTGACAGTAGTGATTACCTGGAGGGAGTCGGGAGAGGCAGTGACAGTAGTGATTACCTGGAGGGAGTCGGGAGAGGCAGTGACAGTAGTGATTATCTGGAGGGAGTCTTAAGAGGCAGTGACAGTAGTGATTATCAGGAGGGAGTCGGGAGAGGCAGTAACAGTAGTGATTATCTGGAGGGAGTCGGCAGAGGCAGTGTCAGTAGAGATTACCTGGAGGGAGTCGGGAGAGGCAGTGACAGTAGTGATTACCTGGAGGAAGTCGGGAGAGGCAGTGACAGTAGTGATTACCTGGAGGGAGTCTGGAGAGGCAGTGACAGTAGTGATTATCTGGAGGGAGTCGGGAGAGGCAGTGACAGTAGTGATTACATGGAGGGAGTCGGGAGAGGCAGTGACAGTAGTGATTATCTGGAGGGAGTCTGGAGAGGCAGTGACAGTAGTGATTGTCTGGAGGGAGTCGGGAGAGGCAGTGACAGTAGTGATTACCTGGAGATGGTCTGGAGAGGCAGTGACAGTAGTGATTATCTGGAGGGAGTCTGGAGAGGCAGTGACAGTAGTGATTATCTGGAGGGAGTCTGGAAAGGCAGTGACAGTCGTGATTATCTGGAGGGAGTCGGGAGAGGCAGTGAAAGTAGAGATTACCTGAAGGGAGTCGGGAGAGGCAGTGACAGTAGTGATTATCTGGAGGGAGTCTGGAGAGGCAGTGACAGTAGTGATTATCTGGAGGGAGTCGGGAGAGGCAGTGACTGTAGTGATTATCCGGAGGGAGTTGGAGAGGCAGTGACAGTAGTGATTATCTGGAGGGAGTCGGGAGAGGCAGTGACAGCAGTCATTACCTGGAGGGAGTCGGGAGAGGCAGTGACAGTAGTGATTACCTGGAGGGAGTCGGGAGTGGCAGTGACAGTTGTGATTATCCAGAGGGAGTCGGGAGAGGCAGTGACAGCAGTGATTGTCTGGAGGGAGTCGGCAGAGGCAGTGACAGTAGTGATTATCTGGAGGGAGTCTGGAGAGGCAGTGACAGTAGTGATTGTCTGGAGGGAGTCAGGAGAGGCAGTGACAGCAGTGATTATCTGGAGGGAGTCGGGAGAGGCAGTGACAGTAGTGATTATCTGGAGGGAGTCGGGAGAGGCAGTGACAGTAGTGATTATCTGGAGGGAGTCGGGAGAGGCAGTGACAGTAGTGATTATCTGGAGGGAGTCGGGAGAGACAGTGACAGTAGTGATTATCTGGAGGGAGTCTGGAGAGGCAGTGACAGTAGTGATTATCTGGAGGGAGTCGTGAGAGGCAGTGACAGTAGTGATTATCTGGACGGAGTCTGGAGAGGCAGTGACAGTAGTGATTATCTGGAGGGAGTCGGGAGAGGCAGTGACAGTAGTGATTATCTGGAGGGAGTCGGGAGAGGCAGTGACAGTAGTGATTATCTGGAGGGAGTCGTGAGAGGCAGTGACAGTAGTGATTATCTGGAGGGAGTCTGGAGAGGCAGTGACAGTAGTGATAATCTGGAGGGAGTCGGGAGAGACAGTGACGGTAGTGATTATTTGGAGGGAGTCTGGAGAGGCAGTGACAGTAGTGATTGTCTGGAGGGAGTCGGCAGAGGCAGTGTCAGCAGTGATTACCTGGAGGGAGTCGGGAGAGGCAGTGACAGTAGTGATTATCTGGAGGGAGTCTGAAGAGGCAGTGACAGTTGTGATTACCTGGAGGGAGTCTGGAGAGGCAGTGACAGCAGTGATTACCTGGAGGGAGTCGGGAGAGGCAGTGACAGTAGTGATTATCTGGAGGGAGTCGGGAGAGGCAGTGACAGTAGTGATTATCTGGAGGGAGTCGGGAGAGGCAGTGACAGTAGTGATTATCTGGAGGGAGTCGGGAGAGGCAGTGACAGCAGTCATTACCTGGAGGGAGTCGGGAGAGGCAGTGACAGTAGTGATTACCTGGAGGGAGTCGGGAGAGGCAGTGACAGTGGTGATTATCTGGAGGGAGTCTGAAGAGGCAATGACAGTAGTGATTATCTGGAGGGAGTCGGGAGAGACAGTGACGGTAGTGATTATCTGGAGGGAGTCGGGAGAGGCAGTGACAGTAGTGATTATCTGGAGGGAGTCGGGAGAGGCAGTGACAGTAGTGATTACCTGGAGGGAGTCGGGAGAGGCAGTGACAGTAGTGATTATCTGGAGGGAGTCTGAAGAGGCAGTGACAGTTGTGATTATCTGGAGGGAGTCTGGAGAGGCAGTGACAGCAGTGATTACCTGGAGGGAGTCGGGAGAGGCAGTGACAGTAGTGATTATCTGGAGGGAGTCGGGAGAGGCAGTGACAGCAGTGATTACCTAGAGGGAGTCGGGAGAGGCAGTGACAGTAGTGATTACCTGGAGGGAGTCGGGAGAGGCAGTGACAGTGGTGATTATCTGGAGGGAGTCTGAAGAGGCAATGACAGTAGTGATTATCTGGAGGGAGTCGGGAGAGACAGTGACGGTAGTGATTATCTGGAGGGAGTCGGGAGAGGCAGTGACAGTAGTGATTATCTGGAGGGAGTCGGGAGAGGCAGTGACAGTAGTGATTATCTGGAGGGAGTCGGGAGAGGCAGTGACAGCAGTGATTATCTGGAGGGAGTCGGGAGAGGCAGTGACAGCAGTGATTATCTGGAGGGAGTCGGCAGAGGCAGTGACAGTAGTGATTACCTGGAGGGAGTCGGGAGTGGCAGTGACAGTTGTGATTATCCAGAGGGAGTCGGGAGAGGCAGTGACAGTAGTGATTATCTGGAGGGAGTCGGGAGAGGCAGTGACAGCAGTCATTACCTGGAGGGAGTCGGGTGAGGCAGTGACAGTAGTGATTATCTGGAGGGAGTCAGGAGAGGCAGTGACAGTAGTGATTATCTGGAGGGAGTCTGGAGAGGCAGTGACAGTAGTGATTGTCTGGAGGGAGTCGGGAGAGGCAGTGACAGCAGTGATTATCTGGAGGGAGTCGGGAGAGGCAGTGACAGTAGTGATTATCTGGAGGGAGTCGGGAGAGACAGTGACAGTAGTGATTATCTGGAGGGAGTCTGGAGAGGCAGTGACAGTAGTGATTATCTGGAGGGAGTCGGGAGAGGCAGTGACAGTAGTGATTATCTGGAGGGAGTCGGGAGAGGCAGTGACAGTAGTGATTATCTGGACGGAGTCTGGAGAGGCAGTGACAGTAGTGATTATCTGGAGGGAGTCGGGAGAGGCAGTGACAGTCGTGATTATCTGGAGGGAGTCGGGAGAGGCAGTGACAGTAGTGATTATCTGGAGGGAGTCGTGAGAGGCAGTGACAGTAGTGATTATCTGGAGGGAGTCTGGAGAGGCAGTGACAGTAGTGATAATCTGGAGGGAGTCGGGAGAGACAGTGACGGTAGTGATTATCTGGAGGGAGTCTGGAGAGGCAGTGACAGTAGTGATTGTCTGGAGGGAGTCGGCAGAGGCAATGTCAGCAGTGATTACCTGGAGGGAGTCGGGAGAGGCAGTGACAGTAGTGATTATCTGGAGGGAGTCTGAAGAGGCAGTGACAGTTGTGATTATCTGGAGGGAGTCTGGAGAGGCAGTGACAGCAGTGATTACCTGGAGGGAGTCGGGAGAGGCAGTGACAGTAGTGATTACCTGGAGGGAGTCGGGAGAGGCAGTGACAGTAGTGATTACCTGGAGGGAGTCGGGAGAGGCAATGACAGTAGTGATTATCTGGAGGGAGTCGGGAGAGACAGTGACGGTAGTGATTATCTGGAGGGAGTCGGGAGAGGCAGTGACAGTAGTGATTATCTGGAGAGTGTCGGGAGAGGCAGTGACAGTAGTGATAATCTGGAGGGAGTCGGGAGAGACAGTGACGGTAGTGATTATCTGGAGGGAGTCTGGAGAGGCAGTGACAGTAGTGATTGTCTGGAGGGAGTCGGCAGAGGCAGTGTCAGCAGTGATTACCTGGAGGGAGTCGGGAGAGGCAGTGACAGTAGTGATTATCTGGAGGGAGTCTGAAGAGGCAGTGACAGTTGTGATTATCTGGAGGGAGTCTGGAGAGGCAGTGACAGCAGTGATTACCTGGAGGGAGTCGGGAGAGGCAGTGACAGTAGTGATTACCTGGAGGGAGTCGGGAGAGGCAGTGACAGTAGTGATTACCTGGAGGGAGTCGGGAGAGGCAGTGACAGTGGTGATTATCTGGAGGGAGTCTGAAGAGGCAATGACAGTAGTGATTATCTGGAGGGAGTCGGGAGAGACAGTGACGGTAGTGATTATCTGGAGGGAGTCGGGAGAGGCAGTGACAGTAGTGATTATCTGGAGAGTGTCGGGAGAGGCAGTGACAGTAGTGATTATCTGGAGGGAGTCGGGAGAGGCAGTGACAGCAGTGATTATCTGGAGGGAGTCGGGAGAGGCAGTGACAGCAGTGATTATCTGGAGGGAGTCGGGAGAGGCAGTGACAGTAGTGATTATCTGGAGGGAGTCGGGAGAGGCAGTGACAGTAGTGATTATCTGGAGGGAGTCGGGAGAGGCGGTGACAGTAGTGATTATCTGGAGGGAGTCGGGAGAGGCAGTGACAGTAGTGATTATCTGGAGGGAGTCGGGAGAGGCAGTGACATTAGTGATTATCTGGAGGGAGTCGGGAGGGGCAGTGACAGCAGTGATTATCTGGAGGGAGTCTGAAGAGGCAATGACAGTAGTGATTATCTGGAGGGAGTCGGGAGAGACAGTGACGGTAGTGATTATCTGGAGGGAGTCGGGAGAGGCAGTGACAGTAGTGATTATCTGGAGGGAGTCGGGAGAGGCAGTGACAGTAGTGATTATCTGGAGGGAGTCGGGAGAGGCAGTGACAGCAGTGATTATCTGGAGGGAGTCGGGAGAGGCAGTGACAGCAGTGATTATCTGGAGGGAGTCGGGAGAGGCAGTGACAGTAGTGATTACCTGGAGGGAGTCGGGAGTGGCAGTGACAGTTGTGATTATCCAGAGGGAGTCGGGAGAGGCAGTGACAGTAGTGATTATCTGGAGGGAGTCGGGAGAGGCAGTGACAGCAGTCATTACCTGGAGGGAGTCGGGTGAGGCAGTGACAGTAGTGATTGTCTGGAGGGAGTCAGGAGAGGCAGTGACAGCAGTCATTACCTGGAGGGAGTCGGGTGAGGCAGTGACAGTAGTGATTATCTGGAGGGAGTCAGGAGAGGCAGTGACAGTAGTGATTATCTGGAGGGAGTCTGGAGAGGCAGTGACAGTAGTGATTGTCTGGAGGGAGTCGGGAGAGGCAGTGACAGCAGTGATTATCTGGAGGGAGTCGGGAGAGGCAGTGACAGTAGTGATTATCTGGAGGGAGTCGGGAGAGACAGTGACAGTAGTGATTATCTGGAGGGAGTCTGGAGAGGCAGTGACAGTAGTGATTATCTGGAGGGAGTCGGGAGAGACAGTGACGGTAGTGATTATCTGGAGGGAGTCTGGAGAGGCAGTGACAGTAGTGATTGTCTGGAGGGAGTCGGCAGAGGCAATGTCAGCAGTGATTACCTGGAGGGAGTCGGGAGAGGCAGTGACAGTAGTGATTATCTGGAGGGAGTCTGAAGAGGCAGTGACAGTTGTGATTATCTGGAGGGAGTCTGGAGAGGCAGTGACAGCAGTGATTACCTGGAGGGAGTCGGGAGAGGCAGTGACAGTAGTGATTACCTGGAGGGAGTCGGGAGAGGCAGTGACAGTAGTGATTACCTGGAGGGAGTCGGGAGAGGCAGTGACAGTAGTGATTATCTGGAGGGAGTCTGGAGAGGCAGTGACAGTAGTGATAATCTGGAGGGAGTCGGGAGAGACAGTGACGGTAGTGATTATCTGGAGGGAGTCTGGAGAGGCAGTGACAGTAGTGATTGTCTGGAGGGAGTCGGCAGAGGCAATGTCAGCAGTGATTACCTGGAGGGAGTCGGGAGAGGCAGTGACAGTAGTGATTATCTGGAGGGAGTCTGAAGAGGCAGTGACAGTTGTGATTATCTGGAGGGAGTCTGGAGAGGCAGTGACAGCAGTGATTACCTGGAGGGAGTCGGGAGAGGCAGTGACAGTAGTGATTACCTGGAGGGAGTCGGGAGAGGCAGTGACAGTAGTGATTACCTGGAGGGAGTCGGGAGAGGCAATGACAGTAGTGATTATCTGGAGGGAGTCGGGAGAGACAGTGACGGTAGTGATTATCTGGAGGGAGTCGGGAGAGGCAGTGACAGTAGTGATTATCTGGAGAGTGTCGGGAGAGGCAGTGACAGTAGTGATAATCTGGAGGGAGTCGGGAGAGACAGTGACGGTAGTGATTATCTGGAGGGAGTCTGGAGAGGCAGTGACAGTAGTGATTGTCTGGAGGGAGTCGGCAGAGGCAGTGTCAGCAGTGATTACCTGGAGGGAGTCGGGAGAGGCAGTGACAGTAGTGATTATCTGGAGGGAGTCTGAAGAGGCAGTGACAGTTGTGATTATCTGGAGGGAGTCTGGAGAGGCAGTGACAGCAGTGATTACCTGGAGGGAGTCGGGAGAGGCAGTGACAGTAGTGATTACCTGGAGGGAGTCGGGAGAGGCAGTGACAGTAGTGATTACCTGGAGGGAGTCGGGAGAGGCAGTGACAGTGGTGATTATCTGGAGGGAGTCTGAAGAGGCAATGACAGTAGTGATTATCTGGAGGGAGTCGGGAGAGACAGTGACGGTAGTGATTATCTGGAGGGAGTCGGGAGAGGCAGTGACAGTAGTGATTATCTGGAGAGTGTCGGGAGAGGCAGTGACAGTAGTGATTATCTGGAGGGAGTCGGGAGAGGCAGTGACAGCAGTGATTATCTGGAGGGAGTCGGGAGAGGCAGTGACAGCAGTGATTATCTGGAGGGAGTCGGGAGAGGCAGTGACAGTAGTGATTATCTGGAGGGAGTCGGGAGAGGCAGTGACAGTAGTGATTATCTGGAGGGAGTCGGGAGAGGCGGTGACAGTAGTGATTATCTGGAGGGAGTCGGGAGAGGCAGTGACAGTAGTGATTATCTGGAGGGAGTCGGGAGAGGCAGTGACATTAGTGATTATCTGGAGGGAGTCGGGAGGGGCAGTGACAGCAGTGATTATCTGGAGGGAGTCGGGAGAGGCAGTGACAGTAGTGATTATCTGGAGGGAGTCTGGAGAGGCAGTGACAGTAGTGATTGTCTGGAAGGAGACGGCAGAGGCAGTGACAGTAGTGATTGTCTGGAGGGAGTCGGGAGAGGCAGTGACAGCAGTGATTATCTGGAGGGAGTCGGGAGAGGCAGTGACAGTAGTGATTATCTGGAGGGAGTCGGGAGAGGCAGTGACAGCAGTGATTATCTGGAGGGAGTCGGGAGAGGCAGTGACAGCAGTGATTATCTGGAGGGAGTCGGGAGAGGCAGTGACAGCAGTGATTGTCTGGAGGGAGTCGGGAGAGGCAGTGACAGCAGTGATTATCTGGAGGGAGTCGGGAGAGGCAGTGACAGCAGTGATTATCTGGAGGGAGTCGGGAGAGGCAGTGACAGCAGTGATTATCTGGAGGGAGTCGGGAGAGGCAGTGGCAGTCGTGATTATCTGGAGGGAGTCGGGAGAGGCGGTGACAGTAGTGATTATCTGGAGGGAGTCGGGAGAGGCAGTGACAGTAGTGATTATCTGGAGGGAGTCGGGAGAGGCAGTGACATTAGTGATTATCTGGAGGGAGTCGGGAGGGGCAGTGACAGCAGTGATTATCTGGAGGGAGTCTGGAGAGGCAGTGACAGTAGTGATTATCTGGAGGGAGTCGGGAGAGGCAGTGACAGTAGTGATTGTCTGGAAGGAGACGGCAGAGGCAGTGACAGTAGTGATTGTCTGGAGGGAGTCGGGAGAGACAGTGACAGTAGTGATTATCTGGAGGGAGTCTGGAGAGGCAGTGACAGTAGTGATTATCTGGAGGGAGTCGGGAGAGGCAGTGACAGTAGTGATTGTCTGGAGGGAGTCGGCAGAGGCAGTGACAGCAGTGATTACCTGGAGGGAGTCGGGAGAGGCAGTGACAGTAGTGATTATCTGGAGGGAGTCTGAAGAGGCAGTGACAGTAGTGATTATCTGGAGGGAGTCGGGAGAGGCAGTGACAGTAGTGATTGTCTGGAGGGAGTCGGCAGAGGCAGTGACAGCAGTGATTACCTGGAGGGAGTCGGGAGAGGCAGTGACAGTAGTGATTATCTGGAGGGAGTCTGGAGAGGCAGTGACAGTAGTGATTATCTGGAGGGAGTCGGGAGAGGCAGTGACAGTAGTGATTGTCTGGAAGGAGACGGCAGAGGCAGTGACAGTAGTGATTGTCTGGAGGGAGTCGGGAGAGACAGTGACAGTAGTGATTATCTGGAGGGAGTCTGGAGAGGCAGTGACAGTAGTGATTATCTGGAGGGAGTCGGGAGAGGCAGTGACAGTAGTGATTGTCTGGAGGGAGTCGGCAGAGGCAGTGACAGCAGTGATTACCTGGAGGGAGTCGGGAGAGGCAGTGACAGTAGTGATTATCTGGAGGGAGTCTGAAGAGGCAGTGACAGTAGTGATTATCTGGAGGGAGTCGGGAGAGGCAGTGACAGTAGTGATTGTCTGGAGGGAGTCGGCAGAGGCAGTGACAGCAGTGATTACCTGGAGGGAGTCGGGAGAGGCAGTGACAGTAGTGATTACCTGGAGGGAGTCGGGAGAGGCAGTGACAGTGGTGATTACCTGGAGGGAGTCTGAAGAGGCAATGACAGTAGTGATTATCTGGAGGGAGTCTGAAGAGGCAGTGACAGTTGTGATTATCTGGAGGGAGTCTCGAGAGGCAGTGACAGCAGTGATTACCTGGAGGGAGTCGGGAGAGGCAGTGACAGTAGTGATTACCTGGAGGGAGTCGGGAGAGGCAGTGACAGTAGTGATTACCTGGAGGGAGTCGGGAGAGGCAGTGACAGTGGTGATTACCTGGAGGGAGTCTGAAGAGGCAATGACAGTAGTGATTATCTGGAGGGAGTCGGGAGAGGCAGTGACAGCAGTGATTATCTGGAGGGAGTCGGGAGAGGCAGTGACAGCAGTGATTATCTGGAGGGAGTCGGGAGAGGCAGTGACAGTAGTGATTATCTGGAGGGAGTCGGGAGAGGCAGTGACAGTAGTGATTATCTTGAGGGAGTCGGGAGAGGCAGTGACATTAGTGATTATCTGGAGGGAGTCGGGAGAGGCAGTGACAGTAGTGATTATCTGGAGGGAGTCGGGAGAGGCAGTGACAGCAGTGATTATCTGGAGGGAGTTGGGAGAGGCAGTGACCGTAGTGATTATCTGGAGGGAGTCGGGAGAGGCAGTGACAGCAGTGATTATCTGGAGGGAGTCGGGAGAGGCAGTGACAGTAGTGATTATCAGGAGGGAGTCGGGAGAGGCAGTGACAGTAGTGATTATCAGGAGGGAGTCGGGAGAGGCAGTGACAGTAGTGATTATCTGGAGGGAGTCTGGAGAGGCAGTGACAGTAGTGATTATCTGGAGGGAGTCGGGAGAGGCAGTGACAGAAGTGATTATCTGGAGGGAGTCGGGAGAGGCAGTGACAGTAGTGATTATCTGGAGGGAGTCGGGAGAGGCAGTGACAGTAGTGATTATCTGGAGGGAGTCTGGAGAGGCAGTGACAGTAGTGATTATCAGGAGGGAGTCAGGAGAGGCATGACAGTAGTGATTATCTGGAGGGAGTCGGGAGAGGCAGTGACAGTAGTGATTATCAGGAGGGAGTCGGGAGAGGCAGTGACAGTAGTGATTATCTGGAGGGAGTCAGGAGAGGCAGTGACAGTAGTGATTATCTGGAGGGAGTCGGGAGAGGCAGTGACAGTAGTGATTGTCTGGAGGGAGTCTGGAGAGGCAGTGACAGTAGTGATTACCTGGAGGGAGTCGGGAGAGGCAGTGACAGTAGTGATTATCTGGAGGGAGTCGGGAGAGGCAGTGACAGTAGTGATTATCTGGACGGAGTCTGGAGAGGCAGTGACAGTGTGATTATCAGGAGGGAGTCAGGAGAGGCAGTGACAGTAGTGATTATCTGGAGGGAGTCGGGAGAGGCAGTGACAGTAGTGATTATCAGGAGGGAGTCGGGAGAGGCAGTGACAGTAGTGATTATCTGGAGGGAGTCTGGAGAGGCAGTGACAGTAGTGATTACCTGGAGGGAGTCGGGAGAGGCAGTGACAGTAGTGATTATCTGGAGGGAGTCGGGAGAGGCAGTGACAGTAGTGATTATCTGGAGGGAGTCGGGAGAGGCAGTGACAGCAGTGATTATCTGGAGGGAGTCGGGAGAGGCAGTGACAGTAGTGATTATCTGGAGGGAGTCGGGAGAGGCAGTGACAGTAGTGATTATCTGGAGGGAGTCGGGAGAGGCAGTGACAGCAGTGATTATCTGGAGGGAGTCGGGAGAGGCAGTGACAGCAGTGATTATCTGGAGGGAGTCGGCAGAGGCAGTGACAGTAGTGATTACCTGGAGGGAGTCGGGAGTGGCAGTGACAGTTGTGATTATCCAGAGGGAGTCGGGAGAGGCAGTGACAGTAGTGATTATCTGGAGGGAGTCGGGAGAGGCAGTGACAGCAGTCATTACCTGGAGGGAGTCGGGTGAGGCAGTGACAGTAGTGATTATCTGGAGGGAGTCAGGAGAGGCAGTGACAGTAGTGATTATCTGGAGGGAGTCTGGAGAGGCAGTGACAGTAGTGATTGTCTGGAGGGAGTCGGGAGAGGCAGTGACAGCAGTGATTATCTGGAGGGAGTCGGGAGAGGCAGTGACAGTAGTGATTATCTGGAGGGAGTCGGGAGAGACAGTGACAGTAGTGATTATCTGGAGGGAGTCTGGAGAGGCAGTGACAGTAGTGATTATCTGGAGGGAGTCGGGAGAGGCAGTGACAGTAGTGATTATCTGGAGGGAGTCGGGAGAGGCAGTGACAGTAGTGATTATCTGGACGGAGTCTGGAGAGGCAGTGACAGTAGTGATTATCTGGAGGGAGTCGGGAGAGGCAGTGACAGTCGTGATTATCTGGAGGGAGTCGGGAGAGGCAGTGACAGTAGTGATTATCTGGAGGGAGTCGTGAGAGGCAGTGACAGTAGTGATTATCTGGAGGGAGTCTGGAGAGGCAGTGACAGTAGTGATAATCTGGAGGGAGTCGGGAGAGACAGTGACGGTAGTGATTATCTGGAGGGAGTCTGGAGAGGCAGTGACAGTAGTGATTGTCTGGAGGGAGTCGGCAGAGGCAATGTCAGCAGTGATTACCTGGAGGGAGTCGGGAGAGGCAGTGACAGTAGTGATTATCTGGAGGGAGTCTGAAGAGGCAGTGACAGTTGTGATTATCTGGAGGGAGTCTGGAGAGGCAGTGACAGCAGTGATTACCTGGAGGGAGTCGGGAGAGGCAGTGACAGTAGTGATTACCTGGAGGGAGTCGGGAGAGGCAGTGACAGTAGTGATTACCTGGAGGGAGTCGGGAGAGGCAATGACAGTAGTGATTATCTGGAGGGAGTCGGGAGAGACAGTGACGGTAGTGATTATCTGGAGGGAGTCGGGAGAGGCAGTGACAGTAGTGATTATCTGGAGAGTGTCGGGAGAGGCAGTGACAGTAGTGATAATCTGGAGGGAGTCGGGAGAGACAGTGACGGTAGTGATTATCTGGAGGGAGTCTGGAGAGGCAGTGACAGTAGTGATTGTCTGGAGGGAGTCGGCAGAGGCAGTGTCAGCAGTGATTACCTGGAGGGAGTCGGGAGAGGCAGTGACAGTAGTGATTATCTGGAGGGAGTCTGAAGAGGCAGTGACAGTTGTGATTATCTGGAGGGAGTCTGGAGAGGCAGTGACAGCAGTGATTACCTGGAGGGAGTCGGGAGAGGCAGTGACAGTAGTGATTACCTGGAGGGAGTCGGGAGAGGCAGTGACAGTAGTGATTACCTGGAGGGAGTCGGGAGAGGCAGTGACAGTGGTGATTATCTGGAGGGAGTCTGAAGAGGCAATGACAGTAGTGATTATCTGGAGGGAGTCGGGAGAGACAGTGACGGTAGTGATTATCTGGAGGGAGTCGGGAGAGGCAGTGACAGTAGTGATTATCTGGAGAGTGTCGGGAGAGGCAGTGACAGTAGTGATTATCTGGAGGGAGTCGGGAGAGGCAGTGACAGCAGTGATTATCTGGAGGGAGTCGGGAGAGGCAGTGACAGCAGTGATTATCTGGAGGGAGTCGGGAGAGGCAGTGACAGTAGTGATTATCTGGAGGGAGTCGGGAGAGGCAGTGACAGTAGTGATTATCTGGAGGGAGTCGGGAGAGGCGGTGACAGTAGTGATTATCTGGAGGGAGTCGGGAGAGGCAGTGACAGTAGTGATTATCTGGAGGGAGTCGGGAGAGGCAGTGACATTAGTGATTATCTGGAGGGAGTCGGGAGGGGCAGTGACAGCAGTGATTATCTGGAGGGAGTCTGAAGAGGCAATGACAGTAGTGATTATCTGGAGGGAGTCGGGAGAGACAGTGACGGTAGTGATTATCTGGAGGGAGTCGGGAGAGGCAGTGACAGTAGTGATTATCTGGAGGGAGTCGGGAGAGGCAGTGACAGTAGTGATTATCTGGAGGGAGTCGGGAGAGGCAGTGACAGCAGTGATTATCTGGAGGGAGTCGGGAGAGGCAGTGACAGCAGTGATTATCTGGAGGGAGTCGGGAGAGGCAGTGACAGTAGTGATTACCTGGAGGGAGTCGGGAGTGGCAGTGACAGTTGTGATTATCCAGAGGGAGTCGGGAGAGGCAGTGACAGTAGTGATTATCTGGAGGGAGTCGGGAGAGGCAGTGACAGCAGTCATTACCTGGAGGGAGTCGGGTGAGGCAGTGACAGTAGTGATTGTCTGGAGGGAGTCAGGAGAGGCAGTGACAGCAGTCATTACCTGGAGGGAGTCGGGTGAGGCAGTGACAGTAGTGATTATCTGGAGGGAGTCAGGAGAGGCAGTGACAGTAGTGATTATCTGGAGGGAGTCTGGAGAGGCAGTGACAGTAGTGATTGTCTGGAGGGAGTCGGGAGAGGCAGTGACAGCAGTGATTATCTGGAGGGAGTCGGGAGAGGCAGTGACAGTAGTGATTATCTGGAGGGAGTCGGGAGAGACAGTGACAGTAGTGATTATCTGGAGGGAGTCTGGAGAGGCAGTGACAGTAGTGATTATCTGGAGGGAGTCGGGAGAGACAGTGACGGTAGTGATTATCTGGAGGGAGTCTGGAGAGGCAGTGACAGTAGTGATTGTCTGGAGGGAGTCGGCAGAGGCAATGTCAGCAGTGATTACCTGGAGGGAGTCGGGAGAGGCAGTGACAGTAGTGATTATCTGGAGGGAGTCTGAAGAGGCAGTGACAGTTGTGATTATCTGGAGGGAGTCTGGAGAGGCAGTGACAGCAGTGATTACCTGGAGGGAGTCGGGAGAGGCAGTGACAGTAGTGATTACCTGGAGGGAGTCGGGAGAGGCAGTGACAGTAGTGATTACCTGGAGGGAGTCGGGAGAGGCAGTGACAGTAGTGATTATCTGGAGGGAGTCTGGAGAGGCAGTGACAGTAGTGATAATCTGGAGGGAGTCGGGAGAGACAGTGACGGTAGTGATTATCTGGAGGGAGTCTGGAGAGGCAGTGACAGTAGTGATTGTCTGGAGGGAGTCGGCAGAGGCAATGTCAGCAGTGATTACCTGGAGGGAGTCGGGAGAGGCAGTGACAGTAGTGATTATCTGGAGGGAGTCTGAAGAGGCAGTGACAGTTGTGATTATCTGGAGGGAGTCTGGAGAGGCAGTGACAGCAGTGATTACCTGGAGGGAGTCGGGAGAGGCAGTGACAGTAGTGATTACCTGGAGGGAGTCGGGAGAGGCAGTGACAGTAGTGATTACCTGGAGGGAGTCGGGAGAGGCAATGACAGTAGTGATTATCTGGAGGGAGTCGGGAGAGACAGTGACGGTAGTGATTATCTGGAGGGAGTCGGGAGAGGCAGTGACAGTAGTGATTATCTGGAGAGTGTCGGGAGAGGCAGTGACAGTAGTGATAATCTGGAGGGAGTCGGGAGAGACAGTGACGGTAGTGATTATCTGGAGGGAGTCTGGAGAGGCAGTGACAGTAGTGATTGTCTGGAGGGAGTCGGCAGAGGCAGTGTCAGCAGTGATTACCTGGAGGGAGTCGGGAGAGGCAGTGACAGTAGTGATTATCTGGAGGGAGTCTGAAGAGGCAGTGACAGTTGTGATTATCTGGAGGGAGTCTGGAGAGGCAGTGACAGCAGTGATTACCTGGAGGGAGTCGGGAGAGGCAGTGACAGTAGTGATTACCTGGAGGGAGTCGGGAGAGGCAGTGACAGTAGTGATTACCTGGAGGGAGTCGGGAGAGGCAGTGACAGTGGTGATTATCTGGAGGGAGTCTGAAGAGGCAATGACAGTAGTGATTATCTGGAGGGAGTCGGGAGAGACAGTGACGGTAGTGATTATCTGGAGGGAGTCGGGAGAGGCAGTGACAGTAGTGATTATCTGGAGAGTGTCGGGAGAGGCAGTGACAGTAGTGATTATCTGGAGGGAGTCGGGAGAGGCAGTGACAGCAGTGATTATCTGGAGGGAGTCGGGAGAGGCAGTGACAGCAGTGATTATCTGGAGGGAGTCGGGAGAGGCAGTGACAGTAGTGATTATCTGGAGGGAGTCGGGAGAGGCAGTGACAGTAGTGATTATCTGGAGGGAGTCGGGAGAGGCGGTGACAGTAGTGATTATCTGGAGGGAGTCGGGAGAGGCAGTGACAGTAGTGATTATCTGGAGGGAGTCGGGAGAGGCAGTGACATTAGTGATTATCTGGAGGGAGTCGGGAGGGGCAGTGACAGCAGTGATTATCTGGAGGGAGTCGGGAGAGGCAGTGACAGTAGTGATTATCTGGAGGGAGTCTGGAGAGGCAGTGACAGTAGTGATTGTCTGGAAGGAGACGGCAGAGGCAGTGACAGTAGTGATTGTCTGGAGGGAGTCGGGAGAGGCAGTGACAGCAGTGATTATCTGGAGGGAGTCGGGAGAGGCAGTGACAGTAGTGATTATCTGGAGGGAGTCGGGAGAGGCAGTGACAGCAGTGATTATCTGGAGGGAGTCGGGAGAGGCAGTGACAGCAGTGATTATCTGGAGGGAGTCGGGAGAGGCAGTGACAGCAGTGATTGTCTGGAGGGAGTCGGGAGAGGCAGTGACAGCAGTGATTATCTGGAGGGAGTCGGGAGAGGCAGTGACAGCAGTGATTATCTGGAGGGAGTCGGGAGAGGCAGTGACAGCAGTGATTATCTGGAGGGAGTCGGGAGAGGCAGTGGCAGTCGTGATTATCTGGAGGGAGTCGGGAGAGGCGGTGACAGTAGTGATTATCTGGAGGGAGTCGGGAGAGGCAGTGACAGTAGTGATTATCTGGAGGGAGTCGGGAGAGGCAGTGACATTAGTGATTATCTGGAGGGAGTCGGGAGGGGCAGTGACAGCAGTGATTATCTGGAGGGAGTCTGGAGAGGCAGTGACAGTAGTGATTATCTGGAGGGAGTCGGGAGAGGCAGTGACAGTAGTGATTGTCTGGAAGGAGACGGCAGAGGCAGTGACAGTAGTGATTGTCTGGAGGGAGTCGGGAGAGACAGTGACAGTAGTGATTATCTGGAGGGAGTCTGGAGAGGCAGTGACAGTAGTGATTATCTGGAGGGAGTCGGGAGAGGCAGTGACAGTAGTGATTGTCTGGAGGGAGTCGGCAGAGGCAGTGACAGCAGTGATTACCTGGAGGGAGTCGGGAGAGGCAGTGACAGTAGTGATTATCTGGAGGGAGTCTGAAGAGGCAGTGACAGTAGTGATTATCTGGAGGGAGTCGGGAGAGGCAGTGACAGTAGTGATTGTCTGGAGGGAGTCGGCAGAGGCAGTGACAGCAGTGATTACCTGGAGGGAGTCGGGAGAGGCAGTGACAGTAGTGATTATCTGGAGGGAGTCTGGAGAGGCAGTGACAGTAGTGATTATCTGGAGGGAGTCGGGAGAGGCAGTGACAGTAGTGATTGTCTGGAAGGAGACGGCAGAGGCAGTGACAGTAGTGATTGTCTGGAGGGAGTCGGGAGAGACAGTGACAGTAGTGATTATCTGGAGGGAGTCTGGAGAGGCAGTGACAGTAGTGATTATCTGGAGGGAGTCGGGAGAGGCAGTGACAGTAGTGATTGTCTGGAGGGAGTCGGCAGAGGCAGTGACAGCAGTGATTACCTGGAGGGAGTCGGGAGAGGCAGTGACAGTAGTGATTATCTGGAGGGAGTCTGAAGAGGCAGTGACAGTAGTGATTATCTGGAGGGAGTCGGGAGAGGCAGTGACAGTAGTGATTGTCTGGAGGGAGTCGGCAGAGGCAGTGACAGCAGTGATTACCTGGAGGGAGTCGGGAGAGGCAGTGACAGTAGTGATTACCTGGAGGGAGTCGGGAGAGGCAGTGACAGTGGTGATTACCTGGAGGGAGTCTGAAGAGGCAGTGACAGTAGTGATTATCTGGAGGGAGTCTGAAGAGGCAGTGACAGTTGTGATTATCTGGAGGGAGTCTCGAGAGGCAGTGACAGCAGTGATTACCTGGAGGGAGTCGGGAGAGGCAGTGACAGTAGTGATTACCTGGAGGGAGTCGGGAGAGGCAGTGACAGTAGTGATTACCTGGAGGGAGTCGGGAGAGGCAGTGACAGTGGTGATTACCTGGAGGGAGTCTGAAGAGGCAATGACAGTAGTGATTATCTGGAGGGAGTCGGGAGAGGCAGTGACAGCAGTGATTATCTGGAGGGAGTCGGGAGAGGCAGTGACAGCAGTGATTATCTGGAGGGAGTCGGGAGAGGCAGTGACAGTAGTGATTATCTGGAGGGAGTCGGGAGAGGCAGTGACAGTAGTGATTATCTTGAGGGAGTCGGGAGAGGCAGTGACATTAGTGATTATCTGGAGGGAGTCGGGAGAGGCAGTGACAGTAGTGATTATCTGGAGGGAGTCGGGAGAGGCAGTGACAGCAGTGATTATCTGGAGGGAGTTGGGAGAGGCAGTGACCGTAGTGATTATCTGGAGGGAGTCGGGAGAGGCAGTGACAGCAGTGATTATCTGGAGGGAGTCGGGAGAGGCAGTGACAGTAGTGATTATCAGGAGGGAGTCGGGAGAGGCAGTGACAGTAGTGATTATCAGGAGGGAGTCGGGAGAGGCAGTGACAGTAGTGATTATCTGGAGGGAGTCTGGAGAGGCAGTGACAGTAGTGATTATCTGGAGGGAGTCGGGAGAGGCAGTGACAGAAGTGATTATCTGGAGGGAGTCGGGAGAGGCAGTGACAGTAGTGATTATCTGGAGGGAGTCGGGAGAGGCAGTGACAGTAGTGATTATCTGGAGGGAGTCTGGAGAGGCAGTGACAGTAGTGATTATCAGGAGGGAGTCAGGAGAGGCATGACAGTAGTGATTATCTGGAGGGAGTCGGGAGAGGCAGTGACAGTAGTGATTATCAGGAGGGAGTCGGGAGAGGCAGTGACAGTAGTGATTATCTGGAGGGAGTCAGGAGAGGCAGTGACAGTAGTGATTATCTGGAGGGAGTCGGGAGAGGCAGTGACAGTAGTGATTGTCTGGAGGGAGTCTGGAGAGGCAGTGACAGTAGTGATTACCTGGAGGGAGTCGGGAGAGGCAGTGACAGTAGTGATTATCTGGAGGGAGTCGGGAGAGGCAGTGACAGTAGTGATTATCTGGACGGAGTCTGGAGAGGCAGTGACAGTGTGATTATCAGGAGGGAGTCAGGAGAGGCAGTGACAGTAGTGATTATCTGGAGGGAGTCGGGAGAGGCAGTGACAGTAGTGATTATCAGGAGGGAGTCGGGAGAGGCAGTGACAGTAGTGATTATCTGGAGGGAGTCTGGAGAGGCAGTGACAGTAGTGATTACCTGGAGGGAGTCGGGAGAGGCAGTGACAGTAGTGATTATCTGGAGGGAGTCGGGAGAGGCAGTGACAGTAGTGATTATCTGGAGGGAGTCGGGAGAGGCAGTGACAGCAGTGATTATCTGGAGTGAGTCGGGAGAGGCAGTGACAGTAGTGATTATCTGGAGGGAGTCGGGAGAGGCAGTGACAGTAGTGATTATCTGGAGGGAGTCGGGAGAGGCAGTGACAGCAGTCATTACCTGGAGGGAGTCTGGAGAGGCAGTGACAGTAGTGATTACCTGGAGGGAGTCGGGAGAGGCAGTGACAGTAGTGATTATCTGGAGGGAGTCTGGAGAGGCAGTGATAGTAGTGATTATCTGGAGGGAGTCTGGAGAGGCAGTGACAGTAGTGATTATCTGGAGGGAGTCGGGAGAGGCAGTGACAGCAGTCATTACCTGGAGGGAGTCGGGAGAGGCAGTGACAGTAGTGATTACCTGGAGGGAGTCGGGAGAGGCAGTGACAGCAGTGATTACCTGGAGGGAATCGGGAGAGGCAGTGACAGTAGTGATTATCTGGAGGGAGTCGGGAGAGGCAGTGACAGTTGTGATTATCTGGAGGGAGTCGGGAGAGGCAGTGACAGCAGTGATTAGCTGTAGGGAGTCGGGAGAGGCAGTGACAGCAGTGATTACCCGGAGGGAGTCGGGAGAGGCAGTGACAGTAGTGATTACCCGGAGGGAGTCGGGAGAGGCAGTGACAGTAGTGATTATCTGGAGGGAGTCGGGAGAGGCAGTGACAGTAGTGATTACCTGGAGGGAGTCGGGAGAGGCAGTGACAGTAGTGATTATCTGGAGGGAGTCGGGAGAGGCAGTGACAGTAGTGATTACCTGGAGGGAGTCGGGAGAGGCAGTGACAGTAGTGATTATCTGGAGGGAGTCGGGAGAGGCAGTGACAGCAGTCATTACCTGGAGGGAGTCGGGAGAGGCAGTGACAGCAGTGATTACCCGGAGGGAGTCGGGAGAGGCAGTGACAGTAGTGATTACCCGGAGGGAGTCGTGAGAGGCAGTGACAGTAGTGATTATCTGGAGGGAGTCGGGAGAGGCAGTGACAGCAGTGATTAGCTGTTGGGAGTCGGGAGAGGCAGTGACAGCAGTGATTACCCGGAGGGAGTCGGGAGCGGCAGTGACAGTAGTGATTACCAGGAGGGAGTCGGGAGAGGCAGTGACAGTAGTGATTATCTGGAGGGAGTCGGGAGATGCGGAGGCAGATATTTGATATTGATGGAGTTGATAGCGAAACCTAAGAAATTCACTCCACAAAACCACCCAATGAGAAATTGGGCTGAAATGTAATGCCTGTCAGGTCTTTCCAGAACTCATCATGTCACCTCCCACATGAAGCATTTGTCTAAAATGATAGGAATCCTGAAGCTGCGGTTCTGTGATTTCCCAATCAGCACCTCCTAAGAACGCCACTGTTCACCAGAGCACCTGATTGAAGCATTGGCCCTAATACGTCAGAAGTAAAATAGCTGAACCAAAAAAGAAACTTTTTTAAAACTTTATTATACATTCTTGGGATTTGAGCACCGTGGGCAATTATTGCCCATCTTCAGTTCTACTTGAGAAGGTAGTGGCTAGAGGCTGTGTGATGAAGGTGCACCCACAGTGCTATTAGGAAGGGAGTTCCAGGATTTTGACCCAGCGACAGCAAAGGAATGGCGATATGGTTTCAAGTCTGGATGGTTTGTGACTTAGAGGGGAACTTTCAGGTGCTGGTGTTCCCATGCATCTGCTGCCCTTGTCTTTCTAGGTGGTGGAAGCCGTGGTTTTGGAAGGTGTTGTCGAAGGAGCCTTCGCGAGTTGATGCAGTGCATCTTGTAGACTGAACAAACTGGTCCCACTGTGTGTTGGTGGTAATGGAAGTGAATGGTTAAGGTGGTGAAAAGGGTGCCAATCAAATGAACTGCATAGTCGAGGATGTTGTTGAGATTTTTGAGTGTTGTTGGAGCTGCACCAATACAGACAAGTGCAGAATATCCTGTCATGTTCCTGACTCGTACATGTTCAGGGGCGTAGAGGCTTTAGGAAGTCAGGAAGTCAGCCATTGACTGCAGAATACGCAGCCTCTGAAATGCTCTCATAATCACATTATTTAAATAGCTGTTCCAGTTAAGTTGTGGGTCATTTGGAAACCTTTACATTGTCTGCATCCTCATTTCAGCACCTTTGCCTAGTTGGGTACCTGTGCACTTGCAGTGTATGCTAAATTTTATACCACAGCAGATGGACTGTAGTTCAAATCACTTGAGGTGTATGAGCCCCAAATTCACAGCTAACATACTTTGTAAATACAGTGAGCAATAGTAGATGAGTTATGAGGTGTAAAATAGAACATTTCTTGCATGCTTGATTTTGATAATGACTGTTATTTTCTCTAGACAAAAGGTAATAATTGCAGTCTTTCTGCTCAGACAGGTAATTAGTCCTTGGGCTTCATGTTTGCAAATTGAATTGCAGGTGTATCCGTTTTGTAATTATGGTACAATATCTGATTTCTGAGGCTGGCTCATTGCTGTGAAAAGAATGTGAGTTAATGGAAACACAGGAGGAGGCCATTCAGCCCCTCAAGCCTGTTCTGCCATTCAGTGAGATCATGGCTGATCTGTATCCTAACTCCATCTACTTGCCTTGCCTCCAGATCCTTTTGTACACTTGGTGAGCAAAAATTTATCAATCTCAGATTTAAAATTATGAATTGAACTCGCACTTACTGAATCTTTGTGGGAGACTTCCACATTTTTGCCATCCTTTGGGTGAACCCTTTCGTCTGCCGATTTTATTCAGCTTTTAAAGCATGAACCCACGTTGTGTTAGAGGATTTATGATTTTTGTTGAAATGTCTTGTTTTGTTTAGATGAGATGCACAGGCAACTGAGGCTGGCTATATGAGGGTGACTTTTCCGAGGTTCATTTGCTGGGATCAGGTGTTGGGCCCCATGATTAAAATTAAATGAATGGACAAAAATCTCGGGCGTCCCTCGCGCTGTGTCCTGATGTGAGCAGTTCCCGGGAGGAGGGCACATAAAGTAAACGCTACAAGTCAGCGATCATGGAGGTTTAAGGGTGGGATGGCGCGAGTCGCACTTTACACATACCTATAACATTCCCTCTCTCTGTTATGTAAACACTATAATTAACCCATCCATTTTAAACAAGTTTATGTCTCTGCTATAATGGGTAGGTAAGGAATCTGCTAAAAATGTTAAATAATTGTCCATTAAAAACAGCCAGCTTAAAATTTAACATGGAGGTAAAATTTAAGGCACGCAGCCTCGTCAAAATATTTAAATGAGCCACCACTTCCTGGGAGCAGATTGGTTGTTCGCCCTGCCCCAACCTGCCTGTGTTAAAACTGGAAGTGGATGGGTTCAAGTACGGTTGGGATCAGGTTTGAGATTTTCAACATCCCTCTTGAGCCAATCCCACCCATTTTGGGGGGTTAAAATCCCCTTCCCCCCCCCACCCACCACCCCCATGCCTCTGTTTTTAAAGCTAAGGATCCTGTACAATATTCTAACATCCTTCTCAACTTGTCCTGCCATCTTCAAAGACTTGTGTACTTATTCTTGATTCCACGAGTTAAATCTCTTTGCTTCCCTCTACCACACTTGCTATATAAAATTCGATATAACATTGGGCTGGGGTTTTGTTTCATAGCCCTTTACTATTGTCTTGATTGTTCAGCAGCACAAACCGACCTTCCATCTAGGAAATGACACGTGTCACCCATGTAATTCCCCCCACTGTCGTCAAGATGAAGCGAGGCAGCTGGAAATCTGTTTTATTCCAATTAACAATGACTCCTGCACATTATTCAGCCTCTGTCAGCCCAACACTTTGTTTGAGTTGGCATCTGCAAAGCAAATCGTTTTATCAGCAAAGAAAAAGGACTTCTTTTAGATCCTTTTCCTGACTGAATGCTGGCAGATTGACATTATACAAATTGTAACAAATTGTAATAGATCAGTAATATTAGTCTGCATTGTTTGAGGGGGAGGGTGCAGATTTGTTCAGAAATTCTTTAAAAATGTTCACCTGTAACATCATTGGTATAAAACAAAATTATTTATCTCCATGTGACTCTGTACATCAAGGTGTCACATTTCACCATCACACTGCAGATGTTAGTTAGGGTTGCCAAACTTTCAGTATTGTGTTGGAGTCTCCAGCACTTAAAAAATAATCTCCAGGGCACTGATGCAAGCAAAACATCCATTGGGGTTTTTAAAAAATGGTGTGCCTTTCTCATTTTCTTTCAACACTTTTCTTTAATAGTTGTAAAAATACTGGAGTCGGAAAGAAAGAACTTGAAAGCATTGTGAGACTGACAGTCAAGAGTCATCCACTCGAGTAAGAAAGAGTCTGTTCACTTACTAATTGGAGTGGGGAAAAGGGTCACTACATTTAGACTGCGCCACAGGAAGTATTTGATTTAGTGTGTCTATGATGCTGGTCATTCTGTGAAAGTTCAATTGATTATGCATAGCACTACTGCTGGGTAGAACCACACATCTGCCTATCAGTTGCACCCATTGAATGGCCCAGCATATTGCAGAACACCTCCTGGAGCTTTCTTGTAGCATCTAACTAGATTTGATTTGGGCAACTCACACCATGGTCGTACATTTTTTATTCTTTCATAGTATGTGGGCTTTTGCTGGCCAGTATTCATTGCCCCTCCCTAATTGTCCTTGACAACTGAATGGCCATTCATAGAGTCAAAAACATTACTGTGGGTCTGGAGTCACATATAGGCCAGGTGAGGATGGCAGAGTTTCCTCCCTAAAGGACATTAGTGAACCTGATGGTTTTCTACAACAATAGTTTTATGGCATTATTACTAAGCCTCGCATTCAATTGTATATTTTTATCAATTAATTCCATTTTTGTTTATTAATTGAATTTAAATTCCACCAACTGCTCTGGTGGATTTTTAACCCATATGCCCAGGGTATTAGTTGGGGCTACTAGATTACAGGCTTCGTGACATTACCACTACACTATTGTCACCCCAACAATTAGCTTGATACTGGTACAAACTATATAGCAGTAAAATAAAAGCAAAATACTGCAGATGCTGGAAATCTGAAATGGAAACAAGAAATGCTGGAGATAGTCAGCAGGTCTGGCAGCATCTGTGGAAAGAGAAGCAGAGTTAACGTTTCGGGTCAGTGACCCTTCTTCGGAAACGTTAGCTCCGCTTCTTTTTCCACAGATGCTGCTAGACCTGCTGACTATCTCCAGCGTTTCTTGTTTTTATTTCATATAGCAGTAACTCGGCTTAATTAAAATAAACTGGAAAATGTCTCAGTCTTGCAAATAGTTTTCTATTTTTTGGCATTTTGCATTAAGAAGCTTTTATATAACTTCAGTTGCAAAGTAGGAAGTGATTTTGAAGATATATGGGATTAGCACAGGATATAAAGATGACAAACTATCCACTTTGGGGGAACAAAACTCACTTAATTGAGATTTAGAACTAACTTCCTTCTCTTGACAGGAAGAAACACAAATTAGGACAAATAGAAATTTTCTTCCCTGAAATGAAAATTATTTCACGTTAACTGTGCATAAATATTTACTTACTACACAATCACTTTTGTTTAGCAAGCTATTGGAAATCATCATAAATGCATTTCCTTATGATTTTTATGGTTTAAAGATGTAGCTGATTTTAAATGTTACACATTGTAAAACCATCCTCGCTAACGCTAGTGTCTTTATTACCTTCGTTGGTCTTTAGGGGAGATAGTGGTGTAGTGCTAATGTCACTGGATTGATAATCTAGAGGCCCAGGCTAATGCTGTGGGGACATGGGTTCAAACCCCACCATAGCATCTGGTGGAATTTAAATTCAATTAGTTAATGAAAATCTGGTTTGGTTGTTGTAAAAACCCATCTGGTTCACTAATGTCCTATAAAGAAGGAAATCTGCTGTTCTTACTGGTCTGGCCTATGTATGATTCTAGACCCACAGCAATGGGATTGATGCTTAACTGTCCTCTGAAATGGCTTAGCAAGCCAATCACTTCGAGGGCAATTAGGGATGGGCAACAAATGCCAGCCTTGTCATGAAAAAAATGTGGCTTTTGTTGTCATTCTATTTTCTATTAACTTTTCACTGGTTCGGTCATTCTGGCCTGATTTGCCTTGAAGTAATGTTCTGGGATCCCTTCATTTGATACTATATATGTTCCAGAGTAATGAAGGTGACTTTCCTGATGTCAGTTTCATGATTGGCAATTTGTGATTTGATTTGATGGCACTATTTGGCACAGTGTTTTCACACAGAAGAGTAATATGGGTGAAGCAGTCTGTTAGTCTTCAGTCTTTTTCCAGTCTGTCAGACAAGAGTCTGAGGTACAGGAATGTGTTATTAGCTATGGCTCAGTGGCTAGCATTCTTGCTACTGAATTAAAAGGTTACTGTTTCAAACTCCACTCCAGAGATTTGACAACTTATATTTATATGGTGTCACATTTTATGTATATTATATTATTTTATATACGTATTATAGATATAGCCACATAAGGAGATATTAGGTCAGATGACCAAAAGCTTGGTCAAAGAGTTAGGTTTTTAGGAGAGTCTTAAAGGCGGAAAGCAAGGTAGAGAGGCGGTAAGGTGTAGGGAGGGAATTCCAGAGCTTAGGGCCTAGGCAACCAATGGTGGAGCAATTAAAATCAGGGATGCTCAAGAGGCGAGAATTGGAGGAGTGCAGATATCTCGGAGGGTTGTAGGGCTGGGGAGATAGAGAGGATGAGGCCATGGAGGGATTTGAAAACAAGGATGAGAATTTTTAAATCACGACATTGCTTGACTGGGAGCCAATGCAGGTCAGCAAGCACAGGGCTGATAGAGGAACAGGTCTTGGTGCAAGTTAAGCTGAAGGCAACAAAGTTTTGGATGACCTCAAGTTTATGGAGGGTAGAATGTGGGAGACCAACCAGGAGTGCATTGGAATAGTCAAGTCTAGAGGTAATGAAGGCATGAATGAATGTTTTATCAGCAGATGAGCTGAGACAGGGACGAAGTCGGACGATGTTACGGAGGTAGAAATAGGGGATCTTAGAAATGCCGTAAATACGAGGTTGGAAACTCATCTCAGGGTGAAATATGACACAAAGGTTGCAAACCAACTGGTTTAGTCTCAAACTGTTGCCAGGGAGAGGGATGGAGCTCGTAGCTAGGGAATGGAGTTTGGAACGGGGACCGAAAACAACGGCTTCCAGCTTCACAATCTTTAATTGGAGGACATTTCTGCTCATCCAGTACTGGATGTCAGATAAGCCATCTGATAATTTAGCAACAGTAGAGGAGTCAAGAGAGTGGTGGTGAGGTAGAGCTGGGTGCTGTCAGCGTACATGTGAAAACTAACACTGTGCTTTTGGATGATGTCACCAAGGGGCAGCACATAAATGACAAATAGGAGGGAGCCAAAGATAGGTCCTTGGGAAACACCAGAGGTAACTGTGCAGGAGCAGGAAGAGAAGCCATTGCAGTTGATTCTCTGGCTATGATTAGATAGATAAGAATGGAACCAGGTGAGAGCAGTCCCATCCAGCTGGACAACAGTGGAGAGGCGTTGGAGGAGGATGGTGTGGTCAACCATGTCAAAGGCTGCAGACAGGTGGAGCAGGACGAGGACAGAAAGTTTACCTTTGTCACAGTTGTATGGGATGCCATTTGTGACTTTGATAAGAGCTGTTGAGCACACCATCTTGGCTGACTCTCCTGGTGCAGTACTGAGGAATTTCTGCACTGTCAGAGGTGCTATCTTTCACATGAAGTGTTAAACTGAGTCTCTCAGGTGAATGTGAAAGATCCAATAGCACTATTCGAACAACAACTTGTATTGATATAGCACCTCTAATTAATAAAATATCCCAAGGTGTTTCACAGGAACATTATGAAACAAAATATGACACAGAGCCACATAAGGAAATATTAGGTCAAATGACCAAAAGCTTGTCAAAAAGTTAGGTTTTAAGGAATGTCTTCAAGGAGGAAAGAGAGTTAATATGACGGAGACGTGTAGGGAGAGAATGCCAGAGCTTGGGGTCTTGGCAGTTGAAGGCACATCCGCCTATGGTGAAGCGATTAAAATCAGGCCTGCACGAGAGGCCAGAATTAGAGGAGCGCAGATATTTTGGGTTACAGAGAAGAGTAGGGGAGCTCTCTCAGTGGCATGGCCAACCATTATCCCTCAACCAACACAATATACAATGGATGATAAGACACTAGGAAGTACAGAGGGTCAGAGGGACCTTGGTGTACTTGTCCATAGATCACTGAAGGCAGCAGCACAGGTAGATAAGGTGGTTAGGAAGGCATATGGGATACTTGCATTTATTAGCCGAGGCGTAGAATATAAGAGCAGGGGGGTTATGGTGGAGCTGCATAAAACACTGGTTAGGCCACAGCTGGAGTACTGTGTACAGTTCTGGTCACCACACTTTAAGAAGGATGTGATTGCACTGGAGCGGGTGCAGAGGAAATTCACCAGGGATGTTGCCTGGGCTGGAGCATTTCAGCTATGAAGAGAGACTGGATAGGCTAGGGTTATTTTTCTTAGAGCAGAGAAGTCTGAGGGGGGACCTGGTTGAGGTATACAAAATTATGAGGGGCATAGATGGGGTAGATAGGAAGAAACATTTTCCTTTAGTGGAGGGGTCAATAACCAAGGAGCATAGATTTAAGGTAAGGAGAAAAAGGTTTCGAGGGGATTTGAGGAAAGGTTTTTCACCCAGAGGGTGGTTGGAATCTGGAACACACTGCCTGAAGGGGTGGTAGGGGCAGGAACCCTCACAACATTTAAGAAGTATTTAGATGACCACCTGAAATGCCGTAGCATTCAAGGCTTCGGGCCAAGTGCTGGAAAATGGGATTAGAATAGATAGGTGCTTGATGGTCAGCACAGACACGATGAACCGAAGAGCCTGTTTCTGTGCTGTATAACTCTATGGCTCTATGACCATGACAATAATTTAATTGGCCATTTATCTCACTGCATTTTGTGAGATCTCGCTGTATGCAAAATCTGTTATATTCCCCCACGTTTCAACAGTGATTGCACTTCAAAATTGCTTCATTAACTGTAGAGCACTTTGGGATGTCCTGAGGTTACAAAAGGCGATATATAAATGCAAATCTTTCTAACCTTCTGTATTTTGGACTTCTCTTTTTAGTATAAGATAATAAAGTGGACCAAAACAAGAAATGCTGGATTCACTCAGCAGGTCTGGCAGCATCTGTGGAAAGAGAAGTAGAGTTAACGTTTCGGGTCAGTGACCCTTCTTCGGTTCCGAAGAAGGGTCACTGACCCGAAACGTTAACTCTACTTCTCTTTCCACAGATGCTGCCAGACCTGCTGAGTGAATCCAGCATTTCTTGTTTTTGTTTCAGATTTCCAGCATCCGCAGTATTTTGCTTTTATAATAAAGTGGACATTGGGTTGTTTCTGGGCAGATTATGTAATTAGACTGTGTGTATCATCACAGGAAATGATGTAATATAATCTGTGCAGAACTTCATGGAGAGTTGTAGCTGAAACCTTAGATGCGAGACCTGTAGAATAAACTCCCGTTACTTTAACTATCAGACTCATATATTCTGTACTAAGCCTCGATAGTTATCAGAATATCACAGCGATTAGTTTTCTTTTCCCAGTCTTCTCCCCTTCTCTTCTGAACATATGGACACATGCTGTGAATGATTCCACAGATCCTGGGGGCACTGTGGTACCGTCCCCAAACCGTCATGTGGTGTTACGACCGAGGTGGGAGGAGTGCACTGTCTTTTCTAGTTCCAGCCCTCCACAGGTCGCAACCATGTATTTAAATGTTTACCCAGTTAACGATACAGTCAATCATATACTCTACTCTTTATCCTTGAATAAAATACACCAACCAGGTTTCTTTAATAAACAACAAAATTATCAGTTTAATATAAAACAAGACTTATCCAGTAATGAAGCAAAGCATTAAAACACAGATTGAAATTTGAAAGTTCCCTTTTTACCTTAGCCCCTCACAAACACACAAACCAAAAAATAAAGAGATTTCCTCTGCAGAGCTCTTCTACACAAAAAACAAAAAGACAAGAATACTTTGGCCAAATACTTGTTAATTCCTGAAGAAAACAGATGAGATATGTTGTGTCCCAAAATGGCATACAGTCTGGCATCCGAGTACACATGGATGGGCCACTGGGATCTTTTCCCCACCGAACCAAAACAATATCTCAAAAGTGAAACTAAACTGCAAGTCAGGACCTCATGACCCTCATAAATCATGATATCTCACTTCTCTGTAAACATCTCCCCCAAGTCACCAAGGTTTCTGCTGTTTATTGAGCTGAAGGCATGTGACTTCCAGTAAAGATTGTTTTCAAACAAGACCTCAAGTGTCCTTCTAGCGACCTCTTTTTTAAAAAAAACCAAGTCCAACATTTATGGACTAATTTCAGTTCTCCAATGAATCCATCTCCACAATTCTAACACACGAATCCTCAAAAAGAATTTAAAAAATAGAAACACCTTCATAACAGTGGAAACCCAATTAGCATTGGCAGGGTATTTGACATCTGTTGGGCAATCAACCCCCACCCTGTCATCATCTGACAACTAACTACAGAATCTTGGAATCATAGAATGATGCAACACAGAAGGATTGGGTCCATGGTGTCTGTATTGGCTCTCTGAAGGAGCTATGCACCATGCACCATCCACCCTCTCAAACAGGAATTCCCTGGATCGAACTCAAGGTCAGGAATCCAAACGGATATTTTCCCCCTCACTAACTTAGATTGCACTGATGCCAATGTTAGCAGTTCAAATCAGCTAACAGCATAGATCTGGGACTCAACATGGGGTCTTCAAAGGATTTGGACAGAATTGGTGAACGTGCAAGAATGTGGCCAATGGAATATAATGTGAAAAAATGTGAGGTTATCCACTTTAGTAGGAGGAACAGATGTGCAGTGTATTTTTTAAATGGTAAGAGATTAGAAAGTGTAGATGTACAAAGGGACCAGGGTGGCCTTGTCAATAAGTCACTGAAAGCTAACATGCAGGTGCAGCAAGCAATTAAGAAGGCAGATGGTATTGCAAGAGGATTTGAGTACAGGAGTAGTGAAGTCTTGCTTCAATTGTCTAGAACCTTGGTTAGACCGCTCCTGGAGTACTGTGTGAAGTTTTGGTCCCAGACTTGTTCCTCGGTTGGCGGGACTGTCCTATGAGGAGAGATTGGGGAAACTGGGCCTGTATTCTCTAGAGTTTCGAAGAACAAGAGTTGATCTCATTGAAACCTATAAAATATTTAAAGGGCTAGACAGGGTAGATGCAGCTAAGATGTTTCCCCTGGTTGAGGAGTCTAGAACCAAGGGACACATTCTCAAAATAAGGGGGAAACCACTTGGGACAGAGATAAGGAAAAATTCTTTACTCAGAGGGTTGTGAATCTTTGGAATTCTCTACCCCAGAGGGCTGTGGAAGCTCAGTCATAGAGTATGTTTAAAGCAGAGATTGACAGGTTTCTAAATATCAATGATACAAAAGGGATATGGGGATAGTGTGGGAAAAAGGCATTGAAGTGGATGATCAGCCATGATCATATTGAATAGTGGGGCAAGCTCGATGGGCTGAATGGCCTACTCCTGCTCCTATGTTTCTATGTTCCTATGTTCCCAGATCTACACTGCACAGTGCACTGACCAACTGGAGAGAGGGATCTATTCCTCTATGAAGTTGGTGCATGCTTTTTGTCTTCCTAATCCTTAAGATGTACCCAAATACCCAGGGTCCCAGCCAATAAATTATTTTTGATGTATAGTCGGTGTAGTTACATTTGCAAACATGGCAGTCAATTTGCATCCAGCAACTTACCACAAACACCAAATGAGGTGAATGATCAGTTAATGTGCTTTTTTTAACTGATGTTGATTGAGGGATAAATATTAGCCAGGACACTGGGGAGACCTGCCCTGCTGTTCTTCGAATTGTGTCTTGTGATCTTTTATGTCCACCTGAGAGAGCATACGGGACCACAGTTAAACTTCTACCACAAGAGAGAAGCAATGAACTGAACTGGCCTTTCATGTGCCTTTGCTCCCAGCACGACTGAAGTTTCTCTTCCATTAATTAAAATGTAACTAAACCTCTTTAAAAAAAAATCAACTGCAGCAAAGTTAACATCATTTTGGTGGCCTCCATGTGGCCAACTGTGTCATGAATTCAACTGTGCTACTCCCCCTCCAATTTCCTCTCTGTAATCCATCACAGGTCATTCACCCCCCTGTCTAAATTCTAATTTACCTTCTGAGGGCATCTGTCATATGGTATTGTGATAGGTGTTCTAAGATAAGTATTCCAACTGCTCAAAAGCAACAAACTTAATTTAATTTTGAAAATCTCCCCTTTCCCCTCCTATATCCTTCCTGTTTAGAATATGAGTGCACAGCAAAACTCAAGGGCAGGAAAAAGCAATTTAGCCCTTCACACTTGTCCTTTCAATACGCAGGGGTCCAATTTTAACCTAACCCCACCCTTCACAAAACTGATGGGATTGAGTGCAATGCTTCTTTGACACTCTGCCTGATCTCCATTAAAGAATAATATTGTGGTCTACTGGTAAGAGTATGCCAGAGTTAGGCCGTATCTCTGCCAATTCATCGAGGCAGAGACATTGTCATTAGTTAAAGGGACACGGTCTTTAGTAGGTCGCTGCTCCTGCAAAGTGAGTGTTTTTTTATTCGTTCATGGGATGTGGGCATCACTGGCTAGGCCAGCATTTATTGCCCATCCCTAATTGCCCACTGAAGGCATTTAAGAGTCAAACACACTGCTGTGAGTCTGGAGTCACATGTAGGCCAGACCAGGTAAGGATGGCAGGTTTCCTTCTCCAAAGGACATGAGTGAACCAGATGGTTTTTTTACAAAAATAGACAACAGTTTCATGGTCACCATGAGAACAGCTTTTAATTCCAGATTTTTTGAATTGAACTCAAAATTCATCATCTGCCGTGATGGGATTTGAACCCATATCCCCAGAGCATTATCCTGGGCTTTTGATTACCAGTCCAGTGACATTACCACTACACCATCACCTCCCCCTTCCATTAAAGTGTACTGAAAGTGTGCTGGGTGGAATTCGTGGACAGTCTGAAAACTCCCACAAACTTACCCTTTGACAGAGAATACAGGCTGAAAGTTCACCACACCTCCCCTACCAGAATTTCTGGCCGTGGTGGAATCGTGGCAGAAGTACCTCGACTCCATTTTCCAGTCTCCATTTACACATTAGCTGCGGTCATAATTTCCAAACCTTGCAGATTATTCCAAATATTTGCCACCTTTTGAGTAAAACCAATATTTTTTGGTAATCTATTTGCTGAAGATTTACTTTTTACTGGCCTTTTTCTTTGTAAACCTTCATGGTTCAGCTACTCTAGGCTTTTCCCATACTGCAGCCAATTTACACACGAAGCAATTCTCATTGCTGTCTGAATTCTCTTCAATGCTTCCATGTTCCGTCTGAAGCATGTTGACCAAAACTGTGATCCGACAATGGATTATAAAGAGTCAGCTTCTTCTCCTGGTTTAACTTGAGCTCTGACAAGACAGCAGTAATTGATTATGTTTGTGGAGAAGGGGAAACCAAGAAATAAGGGCCACTTCCAACATCTCACAATCCAATCTGTACTTCCTTTGTGTGTGGCTTCCTCCCTGGTAATGTGAGATCGGGGAGCTTCCCCTGTAGTGAGAAGGCAGGAACCCGGGGTTGACATCATTCCAAAAGTTGATACATTTAAGGGGAAGCTGGATAAATACATGAGGGGGAAAGGAATAGAAGGATATGCTGAGAGATTTAGATGAAGAGGAGTGGGAGGAAGCTCGTATGAAGCATAAACACCAGCATGGACCAATCGGGCCCCCTTTTCCCACACGGACAGAACTTTCCCATCGTTGCAAGGGCCTCCGACCGAGTCCGGAGCCTGGTAAGGATGTGGAGATAGCCTCCCTGCAGGAGGTCAGAGGGCCATTGGAGCCTGCTCTCCAAGTCCCTATGATGGAGCCACGAGGCTGAAACGGCCACAGCTTCTGGTGCAGGGACTCCCCCTCCACACCGATGACCCCAACAGCTCTGGGGCTACTTTTTTATGGAATCTTCTGGAGCCTTTCCAGAACACCTCCATTTTGAGGCGCCCTCACGCTCACCCTCTTCCTCAGCAGCCCCCACTTCTCTCCATGGGGCTGCCAGCCAGCCAGCCAGCCAGCCAGTCCTGCAGGCCCTCCCATTGGGCCTTTGGCACCCCTGTTCCACCCATCCCTCTTAATTAGATGGCAAGCGTGGAGGCAGCCTGCTAATTCAGATCTCCCCTGTTGGCTCACTTTGACCCAAGTGAGGACGGGACCGCAAAATGGTGCCAATGCCCGAAAATGTTATAAGTGCCGAAGATTCCACCTTAAGAGTCTGATGTGAGGCTGGAATCAAATATAGGCCAGACTGGGTAAGGGTTTTGTTCCCTAAACATCCCTACATTACTGATCCAGTTTGGTTTTTCAGACAATCCTACAGCTTTATAATAAAAGCAAAATACTGCGGATGCTGGAAATGTGAAACAAAAACAAGAAATGCTGGAACCACTCAGCAGGTCTGGCAGCATCTGTGGAAAGAGAAGCAGAGTTAACGTTTCGGGTCAGTGACCCTTCTTCGGAAGGGTTTATGATCACTTTTACTGATACCAGTTTTTTAATTTCCAGATTTGAAAAAAACAGAAGACACTTTGATTGTTCCCAACAGATATAAGAATTTGGCCAACTCCCCAGTAGCGTTTCCAGTAAATGCGCAGCTTGGGTGGAACTGAATGATACAGACCAGATGTGGTTCTGGTAACATAGTGGTCATCTTACTGGAATAGTGATCCAGAGGCCAGGATTAATGATTTGATGATACGAGTTCAAATCCCACCACAGAAGCTGGGGAATTTCATTTCATTGGGCTGAATTTTATGTTGCCGAAAATGGCAGCCCGTACGCACAGGATTTACTCCACGGAGCCGCCGCGATATTAAACGCGGTGGCTCAATTACATGGCCGGGTGACGTGGAGAGGGCGGGTAGTCCATTCCCGGCAATGGCCTCAGGTGCCACTGTGCAGGCGCCGACACCACTTTTAAAGGGCTTCAAGCCCTTCCATTCCGTTTGCATATTTTAAGATAAAGACGTAAATTAAATTTAAAACATTAAATAAATGTTTGCAGCCCCTCTCTCACCCTCCAATAACCATACACTTCATTCCGTGCCCTCCCAAAAAATACTTGCCTTGTGTACTTGATCTTCCACCCCCCTCAAATTCACAAACTTTTATAGTTAACCCTTCCCACCATCCCCTCCACCAATCATATTAGTTTGACCCCGCTTCCCCCCCTCCCACACTTAAATGCTTACCTGCGCAGCCCCCCCTCGACCCCAGTGTCCCGCATCGGCTCTCCGTCTGCTATGATTTAAGAAGGAAGCCATCACCATCTATGGAAGGACAATAAATACCAGTCTTGCCAGCAATGCGGCTATCCCGTGAATAATTTATTTTTAAATGTTGGATTAATGGATATTGCATCAGGAATCAGAGAGTTTTAGATGGCGGTAGAAATGATTCTGTACTAACCATTTCACTAAAAATGTTGAATTGCAATTAGTGTGGCCACATCTGCATGTTACTTTTAATAGACTCTAATTAATTAATTATTACTAAATGTATCTTCAGCGCATAATTTTTGCACAGTTTATATTAGTAACAGTGTGGTCAAGATAATTATGTTTGACATTTAATTAACAAGGCAAGACAGATAACTGTTGGTTAATTCATTGATTTCACCTGATACTGCTGACAGGCTCAGAAACTCTGATTTGATTCTGACCGACAGAGAGGAAATGCAATGAGTTCAGGTCTGCCATCCATTTGACACCTCGCCCAATTATATGCTCCATTGAAGTCTTTGTCCCCTTCAGAGGAACTTAGGAATTTCTGGACATAAAAAGAAGTAAAACGTCCATTTAGTTTTCTGTCTGCCATCCTGGTAGACGCATGATACAATAACAATAGAGTTGTTGACTAATCATAGCAATCAATCCCTATAAAGTAGTCTACAACAGACTGAGGGAGGAGGTGAGGAAAACCCCAGTGGTGGAGAACTTTGAGAATCATAAGTCCAAAGTCACTTTGTTAGTCCCAAGCATATAAGAAGATTAGAAATAGGAGCAGGAGAAGGCCATATGGCCCATCGAGTCTGCTCCGCCATTCAATACAATCATGACTGATGTTCTACCTCAACTCCACCTTCCCGCACTATACCCATATCCCTTAATACCCAAAAATCTATAAATCTCATTCTTGAATATACTCATCGACTGAAGATCCACAGCCCTCTGGGGTAGAGAGTTCCAAAAATTCACCATGAATAAATCTCTCCTTATCTCAGTCCTAAATGGCCGACCCTTATCCTAAGGTTATGACCCTTAGTTCGAGACTCTCTAGCCAGAGGAAACAGCCTCTCAGAATCTATACCCTGTCAAGCCCTCTAAGAATTTTATAAATTTCAATGAGATCACCTCTTATTCTTCTCAAAGAACATAGGCCCATTTTCCTCAATCTTTCCTCATAAGGCAACCCTCGCTACACTAAAATAAGCCATGTACTGGATCCTAAAATACTATTTTCTGAAATAAATCTGTCTAATTTGTATTTGAAAAGATCAATACTAAAATCATCCACTGCCTCTCTGGGGAGTCTATTCCATAAATAGATCAATCTACTCGCTAAAATAATGGCCCTGTTGTTTATTGGGGTGGGGTTTGTGAGCTGGGACAGAGGAGTTTCGGGTTGGAAAGCCAGAGCTCTGGGATTTCCCTGCATACTGTGCCATTTTGCCATCACAGCGTGCATCTTCTCTTTCCAGCTTGACCCCCTGTCGGCGGAGGTAGTGGTGCAGGTAGGGAACCTGCAGCTGGGTTAGAGGTAGCATTGGGGAAGTTGGCAGTAGAGATGCGGATCTTTGGGAGGTGGGGGAAAGTGATCGCCGATCACTTTATCCAATCCAAGAGTGGGTGTGATCTCTGATCCCGGAGAATGGCAGGGAGATGTGGGTAGGGGTGCAATTTCCAATCCCGGTGAGTCTAATGCCCAATCCTGGAAGCAGGATCCAATCTCTGATCTGGTAGATATCACAGTGGGGCTGTCGGTGATCACAGTGGGGACTTTACATCCTGGGGGTGCTGAGGTTGGAGGGGAGGTGGGGGGTGCAGTGGTCCAATGGTGGGCAGAGAAAAGGTAAGCTTGGGGATGTGGTGGATAAGAGAAACACTCCTGCTCCTCCTGGCCCACAAGCAGTGCTGTTAAGTACCTTTCCTGAGGACTGGGAAACTCAGTTAAACTGAATTAAACCTGCAACATAGGTTAAATTTAAGACACGCAACCTCATTATAATATTTAAATAACCAACCCACCTTTTGGGAGTGGGTTGGCTGCCTGCCCCTTGTTCTACTTCTGTTAAACCTGGAAGTGGGTGGGTTGGGGTCAGATTGGCGATTCTTCTAAATTTTCACATCTTGCCCAACCTAAGCCCACCCGTTTCAGTGGGGAGGGAGGGTAAAATTCCCACCAATGATTCCACAGGTTAATTTTGAATTCACCCCCTTCCTGCACAGTCCATGTCCTCTGTTTCTACTGTTCTAGACAAGGTGAAACAATTTGTTATAGTCCATATTATCTATCCCCTTTAGAAACATAAAAAGCAGCAACCATATCACTTCTCAGTGCCTGTTTCCTTACTAAGTGCAGTAGCTTTGTGCTAGCTCTAGATGGACATTCATACAGCTGGTTCACAAGAAGTACTGATTCCAAATGTATCGTAACCTGTCAGTCTCCTTTTCTCATCTGCTGCATTGGCACATGAACATTTGCAATTGTGTGTTCCTCATTCTATTGTTACCAAGGTCTGGATACCTTTGTGCTAGATGAAGGCAGGCGTTTTGGCTTAGGTGTTTCAAAGACCTGACACAGGCATAGTGGTCGAATGGCTTTCTTCTGTGCTGTGCCATTCAATGAAATGCATACGATGGCCAAGATGGCTGATGAAATCTCAGGAGGTGTGCAGGAAGTGAGGTCATAGCAGTAAGGAAATGACATTGGGCTTAGGGAAACGTGGAAGTATGAGAAAGCACAGGGGTTTTAAAGTTGATATTTTGCATCAGCAAAAAAAAGTTTAGATCCATAGAACTTCAGCACAGATTCCATTGGACATTCAAAGCTGAGGGATGAAACACGTTTTGTGCATTAAAAGGTCTCTGCTTCAAAATCAGAAGCTAATCGTGTTGTGCCCACCTCTAGCATGAGTGGTTTGTTTGGACCAAATCAATTTGCATTCCAATCACAATGTGATGGCAGAATGAATGGGGTTTGGAAATAGATGTGGGCAGAAGTGCGCATATGAAATATAAACGTGGCACTTGATGGAATTTGAATGAGGCAGGGATAAGAATGAATGTTTGGTAACCATAGCAATGGGTATGAGCAGCTGGCAGCAGGTGCTGGGGGACAGGTCGTGATTGAAAGCTGCAGATACAGGGATTCTCCAGCTGAATAATTAGCTGTTTATATAGACAATTGCATTCAGAGTGCCCTGTCCTTCCAAAGAATAATTAATCTTCTACAGGGCATTTCACGGAAGGTTAATTATGAGTTACAAAATGGAGACAGTATAGACTTACCAGTGATTGATTTATTCTTACTGTCTCAACACATCCTACTCTCACAGTGTTTTCTGATTGACAACATTTTTATTCTGTACTCATAGGCTAATTTCTCAAATTCCCAAGTGATTGGCAAAGCAGGCGCACATCCCTGGCGGCACGAACCCAGCCAAATTAGCCCCTACCCTCCACATAGAAAAAAGCGATCAGTACGCATGTGGAATAGAGGAGATATATAAGTATTCAATACCTTTCTTATTGTATTTTACTTCGATTTACAATGTCTCTCAGAAAGCTCAGCCAGGAAAACACAACAGCCACAGCAATTCATTCTGGAGGTCAGAGCGTCACTGGCAAGGTTATTGCCATCCCACGTTGCCCTTTGAGAAGGTGGTGGTGACCCGCCTTCTTGAACCGCTGCAATCTGTACGGTGTAGCAGTGAGGTCAGTGACAAATTAATTGTTTTTGATGGTCTTGGCTAAGAGTGAAATGTTGTCCTGGACATCAGGAGAATGTTAATCAGGCTAACATGGTTTTCTGGACAAGTCTTGATTGCCTATGTAGTATAAGGATTTGAAAGGGTTAATGTTTGAGACAGTGTGAGGAATGCCTCCCACCATGATGATGTCAGAGATCACATGTGAGAGAGACTGAAGGGAAGCAACATGCATTCAAAAGAGTCACACAGACGTGTGTAAAACTATATATAGATAAATATAACAAATGTTAAATGTTAAAATTACTGAAGACTCAGTGATCTCTCCTAGCTAGATTAACCAAATACACAAAGGCGGCAGCAGACTAACCAAACATACAATATGGTGAACAACGGTGGTTTTTACCTTACAACACCCAGAAGAATTTGAAATACTCTGAAGAAAGCTGACCGGGAAAAACGGCTCCAGAACTGCAGAACTCGAGAAGAGGCTGTGAAAAAGCTCCAGAGTTGCTCCATGGACAAAGGAGGCACAGAGAGTTGGGGAAATCGACTTGTAGAGACATTCAGGCTGCACCACAGAGGTGGAAATTTCAGTCCAGCGAGCGCAGGCTTCGAGTTGGAGAACAAAGCAATGGTCGAGGATTTGGTAACCAACCCATAAAGAGGGTAAAAAAAAAATTTGTTCCAAACAGCACTAGGCAGGCGGCACTGGGAAAGCCATAAGTCCTCAGCAATGGCGGATCAATGTCAGCACCATTACACCTGGCAACTGCGAGCAAAAAAAAAGAGGCATCAAATACTTAATATTCTAATTGAAGGGAGTAAAAAGCGTATAGAGAAAGCACTGCAAAACTGCTTTTAAAGAAAGAAAGAAATATAGAGTCTAGTGGCGAGATTTCACAGGGAGAAACAGTGACCATAGCGGGAGTCAGTGTGAGGCTGAAAAAGCATGGCAAATTTCTGATACTGCAGGGATTTCTTTTTCAAGTAAACCAAATAGAAAGCCATGGATCTTAAATTCACAATACGAGAGAGGTTTGGACACATGAAAGGACCAAATCTAACCCAAAATTGGTCACGCTGGCGAAAAAGATTTTGAAGATACAGAATTCCTTCCAAATCAGACAGCCAGTCTGAAGCAAAGTAAGTTAACACCTTTCCATATTCTATCGGAGCAACAGCAGACGATGCTATTGCAAGACAAGGCATTAATGAGAATCAGATAAATTTGATGATGCTTTAAAAGCCTTTAATAGCTATTTCAACCTGAGGAGCAATAAGATTCTGGAAAGGGGAAAATTTAACAGAAAGGTCCAGAAACCAGATGAAACAGTTGATGCTTTTGTTAATGACTGTTACAGACTAGCTGAAGGACACGAGTATGGAGAACTAAAAGCTGAATTAATAAGAGATTGCCTTGATGTAGGTACTACCGATGAATCCCTATCAGATTTATTGCAGTCTAAGGAAGACCTACCCTAGACAAAGCAATCCAGCTGGTGAGACAAACAGACGGCCGGAAGAAGAACAGAGTAATCCTGAGAGGTGAAGAAAGACCTCGGTTCAGGAAATCTCCAGGCACTGTACAGTTCCTTAATCACAGGGCTGTAAAAGAAGCACCAGGAAAGAAGGTGCACTGGTGGGGGGCGTGGGGAGTGGGAGAGTGCAAAACACCATGAAACCCTGCTAGCGCTATGGCGCCACAGGCATGAATAATGTCCTGCAAACAAAGCAGAATTCTTTCACTATAAGAAAGGTGGCCACTTTGGGAAGATGTGCTGAGGTAAAACTTCAACGTAAAAAGTTCCAAAGAAAATTCTTCAAGCGTAGAGTTGTTAACCAAATTAAGCAATCTCCATCAGGAGAGAAATTAGAAACTTCCTTGGTGAAGTCAATGATCCTAATCAGGCATTCTGGTCTGCAGATGTATATGTCAGACAACGAACCGTGCTTATCGACACATTACCTGCAGCCAGCGGATACTCAGTTACATGGCCGAGGAGGGATTGAACTGTAAGTCAAGGGAATGCTACAGGCAACACTCCAGTACAAGGGAAAGCAGATATTGGAAATACTGTGGGCTAAAATGTATACTCTTGCTGCCAAAATTGGTGGCGGGCAAAAACAATGGCGGTCTACCCGTGCGCGCCATATGTCACAGAGCCACTGCGATATTCAATGCAGCGACTCATTTAAATAGTTGGGCAGACTGTCCCCCTCCCCCCCCTCCCCCGATGATGTTGAGGGGGTGGGCTGTCCATCCCTGGCAATGGCGTCAGCTGCCTATGCGCAGGCACTGCGCCATTTTTAAAGGGCTTCAAGCTCTACCATTCAATTTAAATATTTAAAGGAACAGGTAATAAAAAATTTTTAATCCATTTAAATTGCCCCTCTTATACCCCAATAACCATAGAATTAATTACTTGCCCTCTCACCTCCCCACCGCCCCGGAAGCACTTACTTTGTCCACCTGACCTTCCCCCACCCCAAAGTACATAAACTTTACACTTTCACCCTTCCCACCATCCCCTACACCAATGATATGACTTTGACCCTGCTCCCCGCATCCCGCACTGAGAAACTTACCTCCTCCCCCCTCCCCACCAGTGTTCTGCCTCAGTTCCCCGGACAGGGATCTGAAGGCACAGAAGGCATGAATATCACACCGGGACAAACGGCGGGAATGTTAAGGTAATTAATTCAGTGATTTAAATTTATTTATGTCAATGGCGGTCCCATCGCCGAGCGGTGGAGGGACAGCTACGAGGCCTCGCCGCCACCAGCAATATCGGGCCGGGCCCTCACAGCGTCCAGGTGCATGACAGCCCTCTCCCAGAGGCATTCTCTGCCCACCCCTGCTACAAACCCCGACGTCGGGGGTGGGGGCCGCGGGGGGTCTGTAAAATTCAGCCCTGTATGTTCTGCAGAATCGAGAATTCTCTCTCTTAAGTAGAAGAGCTTGTATTGACCTTCATCTTCTAAGAAAAGTGGAAAAGGTTTAAGCAACAAGTATCCAGGAGTAACTTCCAAAAAGACTTTCCAAAATTATTTACTGGGCTAGGAACACTGAAAACCAAATACAACCATTACGTTGAGAAAAGACACTAAACCAGTATGTCTTTTCATGCCTAGGAAGATACCACACCCACTAATGAAGAAAGTCCAACATAGAAGGTTGGGACTCCCAGGATGGGAGTCATTTCTCCTGTCACTGAACCAACAGAGTGGTGTTTGGGAATGGTTCCAGTTCCTAAACCTAACGGTCATCTTCGCATTTGTGCAGACTTAATAAGGTTGTGGCAAGAGAAGTTCATCTAATATCCTCAGCAGATGAAAGCTTGGCAAAGTTTTCCAAAAGTACCATGTTCACAAAGCTTTATGCAAATGGTGGAGATGCTGATTTTGCCAGATATCAACCCATTGGCAAGTTCTGTTGGATACGAAGCCAAGATTATTGAAAACCTTCATTACTCTGTTCAGGAGATTTTGTTTTAATTGTTACCGTTCGGTATAACATCAGCACCAGAAATATTCCAAAGGACTATGTCGAACATTCTACGGGATCTTAAAGGAGTAATATGCCATATGGATGACATCTTTGTCCATGGTGAATCCATTGAAAAATATGACCTGAGGGTGAGAGCAATTTTGATTGTCAACAAGAAAAAGGCCTGACACTTAATGTAGAGTGTGAATTCTTGAAAATGTCTATTACTTTCTTAGGACCCATTTTAAAAAAATTCGTTCAGAGGACGTGAGCATCACTGGCTATGCCAGCACTTATTGCCCATCCCTAATTGCCCTTGAGAAGGTGGTGGTGAGCTGCCTTCTTGAACCGCAGCAGTCCATGGGGTGCAAGAACACCAATAGGGTTGTTAGGAAGGGAATTCCAGGATTATGACCCAGCGACAGTGAAGGAATGGCCATGTAGTTCCAAATCAACATGGTGTGTGGCTTGAAGGGAAACTTGCAGGTGGTGGTGTTCCCAGGCATCTGCTGCCCTTGTCCTTCAAGTTCATTGATGAAGCAGCTGAAGATGGTTGGTCCTAGAACATAAACCTCCAATTTTGCTAGGGCTCTTTGATGTCAGTCAAATGCTGCCTTGATGTCAGGGCAGTTACTGTCACCTCACTTTGTCAGTAGCAACGGCAAAATGGCAAATCTACAAAAGACGGGAACCATTAGTGAATTCCCACTTCCTACTTCTGTCCAAGATCTTCAACAATTCCTTGGAATGGTTAATCAGTTGGCCAAATTTTTACCCAATCTAGCGCAAGTTACTGAACCCTTACGACGACTATTAAGGAAAGCTCAAGTATGGTGTTGGGATGCAAGTATTTCAAAGGATCAAGCAGTTGCTGATCTCGCCGTATATCAACACATTATAACCCCTCACTGACAAACACAATTGCAGCAGATGCCTCATCTACAGGGTTAGGTGCAGTCCTTTTTCAGGAACAGCCAGGTGGATGTTGAAGATCAGTTTACTACTTTCTAGAGGATTGTCTGAGATGGAGACGAGGTACGCCATCATAGAGAAAGAAGCTCTCGCAGTCACGTGGGCTTGCAAAAAGTTCTCAAACTATGTCATCGGCTTAAAGGTTGTCATAGAGACGGACCACAAACGCCTAGTTTCCTTACTTGATGGAAAGGAACTCGCTAGGATGCCTCCGAGAATCCAGAGATTCCGTTTGAGGCTAATGAGATACACGTATGAAACGGTATCTGTACAGGGCAAACTGAAAACGACAGCAGATGCATTGTCCAGAGCTACTGTTGACCATCCTACACAACAGGATGTCAATTTTATTAATTAAATTGAGTCCTATTCTCAGTTCACTGCATCACAATGGCCGGCAAGTTCAAAAAAGCTCCAAGAAATCCGTCATGCTCAGACGCAAGATGAGGACTGCATCAGAATATGCCAATTTTGCACAAAGTTGTCCGCAACAACATCCCAGTGGTAAGAGGATGAAAATCTTTGTTGAAAACAGAAGGCAATTTATTATTGTGGATGATTTTCTGGTATATGACGAGATGCTGGTGATTCCGTTCTCACTCAGGACTGATATAATGGAAAAAATACATAGAGCCACATGGGTATCAGGAAATGCAGAGCATAGGATCAGTCATCCGTCTGGTGGCCGGGAATATCAAGCGACATAGAAGAAATGATTTCTAATTACTAGGTATGCACAGGATCAGAGGGAACCTCTGGCGATGGATCTATTCATGTTTAATGGAAAATCCTACCTGATTGTCATTAACTATTTTTCAAGGTGGATTGAGGTCAAGTGTTTGTACACAACAACAACTGAGACTGTCATTTGAGTTTACAGGAAATCTTTGCAACACACCTGACCAGATAGTTTTCGATAATGGACCACAATTTGCAAACTACTTCACACACTTTGCAGAAAACTGTGGATTTGTACATCTTACAAGTTCCCCTAGATATCCTCAATCTAATGATGATGCTAAAAGAGGAGTCACATCTATTAAAGCAATTTTTAAAGAAGAATGAAGATATTCAAACAACACTCCCAAACTACAGATCCACTCCATTGTTGTGTGGATTAGCACCAGCTGAACTATTCATGGGGAGAAAACCTGAATACAACTTCTTATCCTATCTAAAAAGTTACTTCCATGACTAGAAATTCAGGATTATCAGAGAGTTCAAGACAGAGAGAAGACTTACCGAAAGCAACAAGCTTATAATTCCAATAGGAAATACCGGACCAGGAACCTACCTCGGTTGACTGAAGGACAAATGGTATGGGTATGAGACCAAGGCAGAGAAAGATTAATTGTCTGGAAAGACGAAAATCAACAGAGATCTTATTCAGTACATGCTTCAGAAGGTACTATAAGAAGAAACAGGAGAAATCTTATTTCTGTTCATCAAAGACGTCAATCATTTGGATGAACCAGCTGTTGAACCTGAAATTCAGAAAGCGCCTGATACTGCAAACCTCAATGAAATCCGTCCAAGTCAAGAAACAAGAGTTCAGAAAAAGACTACCAATCATCCACATCTGACAACAACATGATCAGGGAGAGTTGTGAAGCCTCCTGCCAGACTGAATCTGTGTGGTTGAATTATACAAGTGTGCCACAGTTTGCGGCAGCGCACTCTGATAGCGGCGTGCATCCCACGCGGATGCGCCGTCCTTGACCCTCCCCCCGCGATATTACATGCGGGGTCTCATTTAAATGGAGGGGCTGGAACGGCCGCCCCCAATTATGTAGATGGGGCAGCCACTGCGTCCCAGCAATGGTGTCCGGCGCCATATTTAAAGGGCTGCAAGTCCTTAGGTAAAATGTTCATATTTACAGTGATATCGTGCAGCAATGCATCTAAAAAGTTAAATAAGTACTGGAGGCCCTTTCCCATTCCCCACTCCACCCGCCCCTCCCCCCCCCCCCCCCCCCACCATGTTTGTTTTCGGGGCAGTATCATCAAAAGAATTTATCCCCAACCCGAGCTTACCCCCCCAACCTCTTAACATTTGCCTTTCAACCCCTTCCCACCATTCCCACAGCCAATAAGCTGTTTTATTGCCACTTCACCCCCATCTCCCCCTCCCCCCCACCCCACCCGCCCCCCCCCCCCCCCACCCCCAGCCCTGAGAATTTCAGTCCTCCCGTTCCCCACCAGTGTCTCACCTCAGAACTCCGAACGGAGTTCCGAAGGCGCTGAGCCGTGCCCAGTGTCCGTAATATCGGTGTGGGACAGCTGCTGGGACGAGGTAGGTTCATCTGCATGTTCATTTAATTAATTGTAATATTTAAATGATGGCCCCGCAACCAAGCGACAGAAGGAGCCGCACCAAGGCCTCATCGCCGCCGGTAATATGCAGCGGGGCCTTCTCATGTCATGGGTCGTGGTGGGCCTCTCCCACAAGTATTTTATGCGCCCCCCCGCCCCCCCACTACGACCCATGACGTCGAGGGGCTGGTAAAATTCAGCCCGTGATGTCAGAGACTTGCAAGGAGATGGGGTAGTATTTATATGTAAAAATAAAGAAGATGACTGTATAAAAATATATACGGATAAAGACTTGGGGACGATGTAGTATAAGGATTTGAAAGGGTTAATGTTTCAGACAGTGTGAGGAATACCTCCCACCATGATGATATAAGAGATCACATGTGAGAGAGACTGGAGGGAGAAGCAACAAGGAGTCACACAGACTCGTGTAAAGCTGTATATAGTTAAAATGTAATAAATGCGTTAATGTTAATATTACTGTAGACTCAGTGATCTCTCCTAGCTAGACTAACCAAATATACAAAGGTGGCAGCAGACTAACCAAACATACAACAGCCGAAGGGAATCGGAAAAGAATTTTCCGAATCATTTTCCATTACTGGCCTTTAATCTGTTTCTTTGCCTCTCTCAGGAGATGATATGGCTTATGGTTGGAGTGTGGAGTTTATATACTGTGCTGCAGAAGGCATCACAGCTGTGTAGAACAGGCTGAATGAACCAGTGGATCTTTTCCTGCCTATCATTTGTTCATATGTGCATATGTAAATCCCCCTCTTCTTTGAAAAGTGCCACAGAATCTTGAACATAGTATCATAGAACATTACAGCACAGACCTTTTGGCGCAGCGAGTCTGTTCCGGCTCTGTCGAAGAGTTAGTACCCCTCCTCCTCTTTCACCAAATCGCTGCAGTTCTTTTCTCCTTGAAGTATTTATCCAATTCCATTTTGAAAGCGACTATTGACTCTGTTTCCACCACCCCACCAAGCAGTGCATTCCAAATCCTAATCACTCGTGTTAATAAAATTTTCCTCATGCTGTCTCTTGTTCTTTTGCAAATCACCTTAAATCTGTGCCCTCTGATTATCGACCTTTCAACGATTGGAAGCAGTTTCTCTTTACTTACTCTATCTAAACCTTTCATGACTTTCAACAATTCTATCAAATCTCCTCGTAGCTTTTTCTGCTCGAAGGAGAAAAAGCCCAGCTTCTTCAGTCGATCCACGTTATTGTAATCTCTTATCCCTGGTCATTATTCCAGTAAATCTCTTTGTTAACCTCTTCAAAGCCTTTACTTCCTTCCTAAAGCGTGGTGCCCAGAATTGGAAGCAATACTCCAGATGGTGCCAAACTAATGTTTTAAATAGGTTTAGCATAACTTCCCTGCTTTTGTGCTCTATGTCTCTGTTTATGAAACCCAGGATACCGTATGCTTTATTAACTGTTTTGGGAACCTGTTTTGCCACCTTTAAGGATTGGTGCACAAACACCTCCAGGTCTCTCTGTTCTTACACCCCCTTTAAAACTGTACCATTTAGCTTGCACTGTATCTCCCCATTCCTCCTACCAAAACGTATCATGTGGAACAGGCAATCAGGGCCCTAGTAGTACATTTCATCAGAGAAACAGCACCTCTAACATGTAGCACTCCCTCTCCATTGTATTGGAATGTACAGATAACAATGGCCGAGGTTCTGCTGCAGTGGGACATCTCACGGTGCACCCCATTAATTAGACATTTTCCTTTGAGGTCTGAAAAATTTTGTGCCACAAATTGTTGGAAGTGTGAGCAGATAAGGGTGTGGCGAGGGCAAGAGGGCATCTGACACTTTGGTGAATGATGAGACCATCTGTCTGTCTCCTTAACCAACAAGATTGAAGGATTGAGAAAGAAACAAAGGTATGACTGAGAAGGAAAGAGGGTGAATTAGAGTCAAATCAGGTACAGAAGAAGAGAAATAAAGAGTGGGAGTGAAGGATTGGATCAAAAGAGAGCAAAGAGACAGAAAGGAAAAGTATGGAAAAAATGTAAAATTTATAATTTAGTATTCTTTAAATCTCTAACGACAATTTACTATCTGTAGGAATGAGACTCCATAGTATAAATGCTTCTCTTTCTGGGATGCAGCGTTTAATTGGTATTACAGGAATACAATTCTCCTTAAAAAGCTACTTATGTTGTTAAGTAGCAGCAGTAACATTGAGTAATGAGTTTAATGGGTAATTAATGTACAAATACAACAATTTCTTGAAACTCACAGGGAGGTTGAGAGTGAGATGGCATTTATGCATGCCTGACAACAGAGCAGCACAACTTATCCAGCAACTTGTGATAATTTGCAACTCACGGGGTTTCTATCCATCAGCACAAGTTACTGGATAATTGACAGATGAATATCAGTGAGTGCCATTAAATGTGCCGATATTTTGACAGCAAATTCTTGGCCAATATGTGGTCAAGTCCAAGTCGTGTTGTGTGGCACCACCACCGTGCTAAACGGGATCAATTTCGAATAGATCTAGCAATGCAAAACTTGGCATTCATGAGGCACTGTGGGCCTTCAGCCGCAGCAGAATTGTACTTAACCACAATCTGTAACCTCATGGCCCAGCATATCCCCCACTCAAACATTACCATCAAGCTGGGGGACCAACCCTAGTTCAATGAAGAGTGCAGGAGGGCATGCCAGGAGCAGCACCAGGCATACCTCAAAATGAGGTGTCAACCTGGTGAAGCTACAATCCAGAACTACTTGCGTGCCAAACAGCGTAAGCAGCAGAGCTAAGTGATCCCATAACCAAAGGATCAGATCTAAGCTCTGCAGTCCTACCACATCCAGTCATGAATGGTGGTGAACAATGAAACAACTAACTGGAGGAGGTAGCTCCACATATATCCCCATCCTCAATGATGGGGGAGCCTAGCAAATCAGTGCAAAAGATAAGGCTGAAGCATTTGCAATAATCTTCAGCCAGAAGTGCCGAGTTGATAATCCATCTCGGCCTCCTCCTGAAGTCCCCAGCATCACAGATGCCAGACTTCCGCCAATTCGATTCACTCTGCGTGATATCAAGAAACGGCTGAAGGCACTGGATACTGCAAAAGCTATGGGCCCTGACAATATTCTGGCAATAGTACTGAAGACCTGTGCTCCAGAACTTGCCGCGCCCCTAGCCAAGCTGTTCCAGTACAGCTACAACACTGGCACCTACCCTGCAATGTGGAAAATTGCCCAGGTATGTCTTGTACACAAAAAGCAGGACAAATCCAACCCGGCCAATTACCGCCCCATCAGCCTACTCTCAATAATCAGTAAAGTGATGGAAGGTGTCATCAACAGTGCCATCAAGCGGCACTTGCTTAGCAATAACCTGCTCAGTGATGCTCAGTTTGGGTTCCGCCAGGGCCACTCAGCTCCTGACCTCATTACAGCCTTGGTTCAAACATGGACAAAAGAGCTGAACTCAAGAGGTGAGGTGAGAGTGACTGCCTTTGACATCAAGGCAGCATTTGACCGAGTATGGCATCAAGGAGCCCTAGCAAAACTCGAGTCAATGGAAATCAGGGGAAACATTCTCTGCTGGTTGGAGTCGTACCTAGTGCAAAGGAAGATGGTTGTGGTTGTTGGAGGTCAATCATCTGAGCTCCAGGACATCACTGCAGGAGTTCCTCAAGGTAGTGACCTAGGCCCAACCATCTTCAGCTCCTTCATCAATGACCTTCCTTCAATCAGAAGTGGGGATGTTCGTTGATGATTGCACAATGTTCAGCACCATTCGTGACACCTCAGATACTGAAGCAGTCTGTGTAGAAAGGCAGCAAGACCTGGACAATATCCAGGCTTGGGCTGATAAGTGGCAAGTAACATTCACGCCACACAAATGTCAGGCAATGACCTAACCATTTCCCCTTGACATTCAATGGCATTACAATCGCTGAATCCCCCACTATCAACATCCTAGGGGTTAATATTGACCAGAAACTGAACTGGAGTAGCCATATAAATACCGTGGCTACAAGAACAGTCAGAGGCTAGGAATCCTGAGGCAAGTAACTCACCTCCTGACTCCCCAAAGCCTGTCCACCATCTACAAGGCACAAGTCAGGAGTGTGATGGAATACTCTCCACTTGCGTGGATGGGTGCAGCTCCAACAACACTCAAGAAGCTCGACACCATCCAGGACAAAGCAGCCCGCTTGATTGGCACCCCACCCACAAACATTCACTCCCTCCACAACTGACGCACAGTGGCAACAGTGTGTACCATCTACAAGATGCATTGCAGCAATGTACCAAGGCTCCTTAAACAGCACCTTCTAAACCCATGACCTCTACCACCTAGAAGGATAAGGGCAGCAGATGCATGGGAACACCACCACCTGCAAGTTCCCCTCCTAGCCACACACCATCCTGACTTGGAATTATATCGCTATTCCTTCACTGTCACTCGGTCAAAATCCTGGAACTCCCTTCCTAACAGCACTGTGGGTGTACCTACCTCACATGGACTGCTGCGGTTCAAGAAGGCAGCTCACCACCACCTTCTCAAGGGCCATTAGGGATGGGCAATAAATGCTGGCCGAGCCAGTGACGCCTACATCATTGGAATGAATAATATCACAAAAAGCTTGTACCCACAATCTGTTGACTCAGAGTCAAGTGTTTTACCAACAAAGTCAAGATGACATCTATCATGGTGTTCATACAGCAGGTTGAAAATTGACTATTAAGTACGTTGGTATGATCCCTTAAAAGCCTTTTCAAGGTGATATTCCCCCTGCTAATATTCCCATTTCCCTCACCTCCCTGAAATTGTGCTTCCTGTTGCATCCAGGTGCAGTCCATTAATACAATTCCATCACTGGCCAACAGGAGGTCCATTTACGGAGTACGACTGGAATTTTGTCTTTCAGAGGTATAAATGAGCACAATGGACATTGGAAATAAAATAGACTCTGGGAGTTGAGCGTCTTGCTGCATCTTTTATGTTTATGATAGAAAGGCCACTTTGAATTGTTTTCAACTTCTGTAAAATTCCATAGTGAACTCCAGTATTTTCAAAAAGCTTTTTCTCAGTACTGTTTGATAGGAACAAAGGAACAGGAGTAGGCCATTCAGCCCATCAAGCCTTCCCCCCCACGTTCAATACAATCATTGTTAATCATCCACTTCAATGCCTTTTTCCCACACTATCCTCATATCCCTTTATATCATTGGTATTTAGAAATCTGTCAATCTCTGCTTTAAACATACTCAATGACTGAGCTTCCACAGCCCTCTGGGGTAGAGAATTCCAAAAGTTCACAACCCTATGAGTAAAGAAATTTCTCCTCATCTTCTTCTTTTGGGCCTCCTTATCTCGAGAGACAATGGATACGCGCCTGGAGGTGGTCAGTGGTTTGTGAAGCAGCGCCTGGAGTGGCTATAAAGGCCAATTCTAGAGTGACAGGCTCTTCCACAGGTGCTGCAGAGAAATTTGTTTGTCGTGGCTGTTGCACAGTTGGCTCTCCCCTTGCGCCTCTGTCTTTTTTCCTGCCAACTACTAAGTCTCTTCGACTTGCCACAATTTAGCCCTGTCTTTATGGCTGCCCGCCAGCTCTGGCGAATGCTGGCAACTGACTCCCACGACTTGTAATCAATGTCACACGATTTCATGTCGCGTTTGCAGATGTCTTTATAGCGGAGACATGGACGGCCGGTGGGTCTGATACCAGTGGCGAGCTCGCTGTACAATGTGTCTTTGGGGATCCTGCCATCTTCCATGCGGCTCACATGGCCCAGCCATCTCAAGCGCCGCTGACTCAGTAGTGTGTATAAGCTGGGGGTGTTGGCCGCTTCAAGGACTTCTGTGTTGGAGATATAGTCCTGCCATCTGATGCCAAGTATTCTCCGGAGGCAGTGAAGATGGAATGAATTGAGACGTTGCTCTTGGCTGGCATACGTTGTCCAGGCCTCGCTGCCGTAGAGCAAGGTACTGAGGACACAGGCCTGATACACTCGGACTTTTGTGTTCCGTGTCAGTGCACCATTTTCCCACACTCTCTTGGCCAGTCTGGACATAGCAGTGGAAGCCTTACCCATGCGCGTGTTGATTTCTGCATCTAGAGACAGGTTACTGGTGATAGTTGAGCCTTGGTAGGTGAACTCTTGAACCACTTCCAGAGCGTGGTCGCCAATATTGATGGATGGAGCATTTCTGACGTCGTGCCCCATGATGTTCGTTTTCTTGAGGCTGATGGTTAGGCCAAATTCATTGCAGGCAGCCGCAAACCTGTCGATGAGACTCTGGGTCCTTTGAAATTGTGTCCCCTGCTTCTAGACTCCCCAACCAGGGGAGGCATCTTAGCTGCATCTACCCTGTCTATCCCTTTAAATATTTTGTAGGTTTCAATGAGATCACCTCTCATTCTTCAAAACTCGAGAGAATACAGGCCCAGTTTCCCCAATCTCTTCATAGGACAGTCCCGCCATCCTGGGAACAAGTCTGTTGAACCTTCGTTGCACTCCCTCTACAGCAATAATATCCTTCCTAAGGTAAGGGAACCAAAACTGCACACAGTACTCCAAGTGTGGTCTAACCAAGGTTCTATACAATTGAAACAAGACTTCTCTACTCCTGTACTCAAATCCTCTTGTGATAAAGGCTAACATACCATTAGCCTTCCTAATTGCTTGCTGCACCTGTATGTTAGCTTTCAGTGACTTATTGACAAGGGCACCCTTTGTACATCTACACTTTCTAATCTCTTACCATTTAAGAAATACTCTACACATCTATTCCTCCTACCAAATTGGATAACCTCACATTTTTCCACTTTATATTCCATCTGCCACATTCTTGTCCACTCACTAAGTGTGCCCAAATCCCCTTGAAGCCGCTTTGCATCTTCCTCACAATACACATTCCCACCTAGTTTTGCGTCATCTGCGAACTTGGAAATATTTCATTTGGTCCCCACATCCAAAAATCATTGATATCTATTGTGAACAGCTGAGGCCCAAGCACTGATCCCTGTGGTACCCCACAAGTCACAGCCTGCCAACGCGAGAATGACTTGTTTATTCCTGCTGTCTGCTTTCTGCCTGTTAACCCATCCTTAATCCATGCCAGTATATTACCTCCTATCCCCTGCACTTTAATTTTGCTAACCAACCTCCTGTGGGGGACTTTATCAAAAGCCTTCTGAAAATCCAAGTATACCACATCCACCAACTCTCCTTTACCAATTCTGTTGGTAACATCCTCAAAAAACTCCGACAGATTCGTCAAACATGATTTCCCATTCATAAATCCATGTTGACTGTACCCAATTAAATCATTATTATCCAAGTGTCAATTTATCACATCCTTTAGAATAGATTGTAACATTTACCCAATGACTGATGTAAGGCTAACAGGTCTGTAATTTCTTGTTTTCTCTCTCCCTCCCTTCTTAAATAGTGGGGTGACATTTTCTACCTTCCAATCTGCAGGAACCGCTCCAGAATCTATAGAATTTTGGAAGATGATCACCAATGCATCCACTATCTCCATAGCTACCATTTTCAACACTCTGGATTGTAGAATATCAGGTCCTGGGGACTTATCAACCTTCAGTCCCATTAATTCCTCCAATACAACCTTCTTACAAATACTAATTTCCTTCAATTCCTCATTCTCCCCAATCCCTTGGATCTCTAATTCTGGGAGATTTCTTGTATCTTCCTCAGTGAAGACTGACGCAAAGTAATCATTTAGCTTCTCTGCCATATCTCTATTCCCCATTATAAATTCTCCTAAAGTTTGCGGACGACACAAAGGTTGCGGATAATGATGAGGATTGTCAGAGGATACAGCAGGATATAGATCGGTTGGAGACTTGGGCGGAGAAATGGCAGATGGAGTTTAATCCGGACAAATGTGAGTTAATGCATTTTGGAAGGTCTAATGCAGGTGGGAGGTATACAGTAAATGGCAGAACCCTTAGGAGTATTGACAGGCAGAGAGATCTGGGCGTACAGGTCCACAGGTCACTGAAAGTGGCAACGCAGGTGGATAAGGTAGTCAAGAAGGCATACGGCATGCTTACCTTCATCGGTCGGGGCATAGAGTATAAAAATTGGCAAGTCATGTTGCAGCTGTACAGAACCTTAGTTAGGCTACACTTAGAATATTGCGTGCAATTCTGGTCGCCACACTACCAGGACGTGGAGGCTTTGGAGAGGGTACAGAGGAGGTTTACCAGGACGTTGCCTGGTCTGGAGGGCATTAGCTATGAGGAGAGGTTGGAAAAACTCAGATTGTTTTCACTGGAACGATGGAGGTGGAGGGGCGACATGATAGAGGTTTACAAAGTTATGAGCGGCATGGACAGAGTGGATAGTCAGAAGCTTTTTCCCAGGGTGGAAGAGTCAGTTACTAGGGGACATAGGTTTAAGGTGCGAGGGGCAAAGTTTAGAGAGGATGTGCGAGGCAAGTTTTTTACACAGCGGGTGGTGAGTGCCTGGAACTTGCTGCCAGGGGAGGTGGTGGAAGCAGATACGATAGCGACGTTTAAGAGACATCTTGACATTTACGTGAATTGGATGGGAATAGAGGGATATGGGACCCGGAAGTGCAGAAGCTGTTAGTTTCGGCAGGCATCAAGATCGGCGCAGGCTTGGAGGGCCGAATAGTCTGTTCCTGTGCTGTACTGTTCTTTGTTCTTTGTTCTTTGACTCTGCCTGTAATGAACCCACATTTGTCTTAGCCAAATGTTTCCTTTTTAAGTACCTATAGAAGCTTTTACAGTCCGTTTTTTATGTTTTTTGCTAGTTTACATTCATGTTGCATTCTCCCTTTCTTTATCAATTTCTTGGTCCTCCTTTGCTGTATTCTAAAATCCTCAGGTTTACGACTGTTTCTGGCAACTTTATAAACCTTTTCTTTTCATGGTACACAATTTTTAGCATCCTTTGTTAGCCATGGTTGATTGACTTTTTTGGGGGGATGTGTCTTGTGTATAGTTGCTGTAAACTATATAATATTTCCTGAAAGACTATTCATTGTCTATGCACTGACATACCTTTTAAAGTATTTTCCCAATCCATCTCAGCTAATTTGCCCTTTATATCTTCATAATTTCCTTTGTTCAAATTTAACACTCTGGCTTCAGATTGAACTACCTCACTTTCAAACGTAATGTAAAATTCTATCGTATTATGGTTACTCATCCCTAAAGGTTCTTTTACAGCAAGATTATTAAGTAGCTCTTTCTCATTGGATAATACTCGATCTAAAATAGCCTGTTCTCTAGTCAGTTCCTCAACATACTGCACGAGAAAACCATCCCGAACACACTCCAGAACCTCGTCCTCCACAGCATTAGTGCTCATTAGGTTTACCCGGTCTATATGCAGTTCAGGAGACACGCCTCCCTGCGAGCGGATCTCTAAGAGAGCAAGACTACACCTTCTTCTGGCAGGGTAGGGATCCTGAAGAACCAAGACAGCATGGAGTGGGCTTCGCCATCAGAAACTCTTTGCTCAGCATGATAGAGCCACCCTCAAATGGCTCGGTACGTATACTGTACGCATCCAACTGCTCACCGCTTCTGGTCCAGTACACCTACTCAGCATCTATGCTCCAACACTCTGTTCCCCATCTGAAGCTAAAGACCAGTTCTATGAGGAAATCCATAATATCATTGGTAGCATCCCCAACACCGAACACCTGTTCCTGCTGGGGAACTTCAATGCCAGGGTTGGGGCTGACCATGACTCATGGCCCTCCTGCCTTGGGCGCTATGGCATTGGTAGGATGAATGAGAATGGACAGAGACTGCTTGAGCTGTGTACCTATCATAACCTCTGCATCACCAACTCATTCTTTCACACTAAACCCTGTCATCAGGTTTCTTGGAGGCACCCAAGATCACGTCGTTGGCACCAGCTGGATCTCATTGTCACAAGGCGAGCCTCTTTAAACAGCATTCAAATCACACGCAGCTTCCACAGTGCGGACTGCGACACCTACCACTCTCTGGTGTGCAGCAAGGTTAGCCTCAAACCAAAGAAGCTGCATCACTCCAAGCAGAAGGGCTGCCCGCACATCAACACTAGCAGAGTTTCCCATCCACATCTGTTACATAAGTTTCGAAATTCACTTGAAAAAGCCGTCCAAAACACTTCCACAGGGGATGCAGAGACCAAGTGGCCCCACATCAGAGACGCCATCTATGACTCAGCAATGACCATCTATGGCAATTGTGTGAAGCGGAATGCAGACTGCTTTCAATCTCACATTGAAGAGCTGGAACCTGTCATAGCCGCTAAGCGCATTGCACTGCTGAACTACAAGAAAGCCCCCAGCGAGCTAACATCCGTAGCACTTAAAGCAGCCAGAAGTACTGCACAAAGAACAGCCAGGCGCTGCACAAATGACTACTGGCAACACCTATGCAGTCATATTCAGCTGGCCTCAGACACCGGAAATATCAGAGGAATATATAATGGCATTAAGAGAGCTTTTGGGCCAACCGTCAAGAAGATCGCCCCCCTCAAATCTAAATCAGGGGACACAATCACTGACCAACGCAAGCAAATGGACAGCTGGGTTGAGCACTACCTAGAACTGTACTCCAGGGAAAATGTTGTCACTGAGACCGCCCTCAATGCAGCCCAGTCGCTGCCAGTCATGGATGAGCTGGACGTACAGCCAACAAAATCGGAACTCAGTGATGCCATTGATTCTCTAGCCAGCGGAAAAGTCCCTGGGAAGGACAGCATTACTCCTGAAATCATCAAGAGTGCCAAGCCTGCTATACTTTCAGCACTCTACGAACTGCTTTGCCTGTGCTGGGACGAGGGAGCAGTACCACAGGACATGCGCGATGCCAATATCATCACCCTCTATAAGAACAAGGGTGACCGTGGTGACTGCAACAACTACCGTGGAATCTCCCTGCTCAGCATACTGGGGAATGTCTTAGCTCGAGTCGCTTTAAACAGGCTTCAGAAGCTGGCTGGGCGCGTCTACTCTGAGGCACAGTGTGGCTTTCGAGCAGAGAGATCCACCATTGACATGCTGTTCCCCCTTCGCCAGCTACAGGAGAAATGCCGTGAACAACAGATGCCCCTCTACATTGCTTTCATTGATCTCACCAAAGCCTTTGACCTCGTCAGCAGAAGTGGTCTCTTCAGACTACTAGAAAAGATTGGATGCCCACCAAAGCTACTAAGTATCATCATCTCATTCCATGACAATATGAAAGGCACAATTCAGCATAGCGGCACCTCATCAGACCCCTTTCCAATCCTGAGTGGCGTGAAACAGGGCTGTGTTCTCGCACCTACACTGTTTGGGATCTTCTTCTCCCTGCTGCTCTCACATGCGTTCAAGTCTTCAGAAGAAGGAATTTTCCTCCACACAAGATCAGGTTGCAGGTTGTTCAACCTTGCCCGTCTAAGAGCGAAGAAAGTCCTCATCAGGGAACACCACTTTGCTGACGATGCTGCATTAACATCTCACACAGAAGAGTGTCTGCAGAGACTCATCGACAGGATTGCGGCTGCCTGCAATGAATTTGGCCTAACCATCAGCCTCAAGAAAACGAACATCATGGGACAGGACGTCAGAAATGCCCCATCCATAAATATCAGCGACCACACTCTGGAAGTGGTTCAAGAGTTCACCTACCTAGGGTCAACTATCACCAGTAACCTGTCTCTCGATGCAGAATTCAACAAGCGCATGGGAAAGGCTTCCTCTGCTATGGCCAGACTGGCCAAGAGAGTGTGGGAAAATGGCGCACTAACACAGAACACAAAAGTCCGAGTGTATCAAGCCTGTGTCCTCAGTACCTTGCTCTACGGCAGTGAGGCCTGGACAACGTACGTCAGCCAAGAGCGACGTCTCAATTCATTCCATCTTCACTGCCTCCGGAGAATCCGTGGCATCAGGTGGCAGGATCGTATCTCCAACACAGAAGTCCTCGAGGCGGCCAACATCCCCAGCATATACACCCTACTAAGCCAGCGGCGCCTGAGATGGCTTGGCCATGTGAGCCACATGGAAGATGGCAGGATCCCCAAGGACACATTGTACAGCGAGCTCGTCACTGGTATCAGACCTACCGGCCATCCCTGTCTCCACTTTAAAGACGTCTGCAAACGTGACATGAAGTCCTGTGACATTGATCACAAGTCGTGGGAGTCAGTTGCCAGCGATCACCAGAGCTAACGGGCAACCATAAAGGCGGGGCTAAAGCGTGGCGAGTGAAAGAGACTTAGCAGTTGGCAGGAAAAAAGACAAGCGCAAGGAGAGAGCCAACTGTGTAACAGCCCCGACAACCAATTTTATCTGCAGCACCTGTGGAAGAGTCTGTCACTCTAGAATTGGCCTTTATAGCCACTCCAGGCACTGCTTCACAAACCACTGACCACCTCTAGGCGTTTACCCATTGTCTCTCGAGACAAGGAGGCCAAAGCTAAGGAAGATAATGCAGTCTGAAGTCACCTATGATTCCTGTATTACCCATGCCACATACTTCTCTAATCTCCTGACTAATACCATGCCCCACACTACCACGACTGTTTGCTGCCCCTTGGTGTTTCTTAGCTCCACCCAAACAGATTCCACATTTTGTTCTGCTGATCTGAGATCCTCCCTTACTGATCGCTTCTTTTATTATCAGCACAACACCACCTCCTTTTCCTTTTTCCTGTCCTTCCTAAATGTCGAATATCCTTGAATATACAGTTCCCAGTCTTGGTCACCCTGCAGCCATGTTTCCGTAATGGCAATTAGATCACATCCATTTACCTCTATTTGTGCCTTTAAATCATCTACCTTATTGCAAATGCTGTGTATATTCAGGTAGAGTGCCTTGAACTTTGTCTTCTTGACATTATTCTGCATTCTAAGCCTAGTTGACACTCGCCTTTGTTTCGCCTGCCTGCTAATGTCACTTGCTACTTTTCTACCTCCTGTCCCTTCAAATTTGAGCTACCCCTCAGGTTCCTGTTCCCCTGACAAACTAGTTTAAACACTCCCCCAACAGCACTAACAAATCTCCCTGCGAGAATGTTAGTTCCATTTTGATGGAAAATAAAACATGGGAATTATAACTTGGAAATTTCCATTCTGTCTATTTTTTCTCTTTCTCTCTTATCCAATCTTTCCCTCTCTTTATTTCTCTTTCTGTGCATGATTTGACTCTAAGGGTGGAATTTTATGCTCTCCCCCATGGTGGGTTTGAAGGCGGGGAAAGCATAAAATTGGGTGACATTGTGGCAGGAGGGACCCCACCACCATCTCGCCTTCAGTGACATTTACTCCGAGGCAGGGAGGCCTGTGAACAGCCTTCCCACTCTGCCACCAATTGAGGCCCTAAACATAGTAATTAATCCCTAATTAAGGTCCTCTTCCCTCCGCAGCCACAATTGCCCATGCGGCGGGCCGCCATGTCACCGCACGGGAAGCGCACGGCATGAAACGTCGTGTGGGCTGCTTCCCGGTAGCGGGGGTGGAGGGGTTCCTTGTTCAAAGGCCAATCCCTGTCCTTGCTGCCGACCCCCCTCTCCCTGTTCACCCATCACCCCCATCCCGCACTTCAACAGCTTACCCTCGACTGTTGTGCTGCCAAATTGATTGTCCAACATGAAGTCGTTGATGAGCCATAAATTTCTCCAATTTAACATCAACAAGAGCAAAGTCACCCTTTTCAACTTCCACCAAAATTGCAACCAATTCCATTCCTTCACTGGCCATGCTCACAGTTGTCCTGTTTGGTCTTCAACTGAACATCAAGGCCTCTCATTCCCATCAACGAACCATCTTCGTTCCACTTCATGACATTGCTGGTCTTGGCCGTTTTGATGGGCGGCACAGTGGCGCAGTGGTTAGCACCGCAGCCTCACAGCTCCAGGGACCCGGGTTCGATTCCGGGTACTGCCTGTGTGGAGTTTGCAAGTTCTCCCTGTGTCTGCGTGGGTTTTCTCCGGGTGCTCCGGTTTCCTCCCACAAGCCAAAAGACTCGCAGGTTGATAGGTAAATTGTCCATTATAAATTGTCACTAGTACAGGTAGGTGGTAGGGAAATATAGCGACAGGTGGGGATGTTTGGTAGGAATATGGGATTAGTGTAGGATTAGTATAAAGGGGTGGTTGATGTTCGGCACAGACTCGGTGGGCCGAAGGGCCTGTTTCAGTGCTGTATCTCTAATCTAATCTAATCTAATCTTCACCTCACTGCTGCTGAATCCCACAGACTTGTCACCTCGAGGCACAAACTTTCCAATACTTTCCTCACTAGCCTTCTGAACTCCACCCTCCATCTTGTCCAAATGTCACCATTATATCTTGCCCCTCACAGTGCCACACCTATCACCCCTGTCTTCACTGAGCTCCACTGCGATCTTCTCCCCCCCATTGCCCAACACATTGGGCCGGCTTTTATTCCGGCAATGGAGGTTGGAAGGTGGGCGAAGACCCCACCTCGGCCCTCTGTCGGACACCCAGTGCAATTACACTGTGTGCAACCAATTAACTGCCTGCCATCGGGAACATCGTCCCTTTAAGGTCCAGACTCCTGACGGCAGCTCTGCAGTACCAGCAGCAACATCAGGAGTGGTGGCCACTGCCAGTACTGCAGGAGGCTCTACAGAGTAGAAGATTGACAAAGACCCCGGGAGAGGAAAATGGGGTTGGGGTTGCTGGGGCCATTCAGGCAGGTCCCAATGATGGGGATCGGAGTGATGGGGGGAGGGTGGTGGTGTTAGTGAGGGTGGAGGGGAGGTCTTCCCGGGGAGTGGGGTGGCAGCCGTTGCCTGCATGGGATGCCTCTGGGAGCCCTGGATTGCCCCCAAAGGAGGGACCCACCCAACCTTGCTAGGAGGCCACCAGGCTTTACCTCGCGGCGTATCCCAAGGACGGCGATTCTCTCCGCCTTCAACAAAATTGAGATGGAGGCAGGAAGAGGCTCTTAAGTGACAATTACTTGACCACTTAAGGGCCTCAATTGACATGGGCAGGAAGGTCATTCTCAGCCTTCCCCACCTCAGACAAAATGACAGGGGCCCAGGTGACATTGGGAATGTTCTGTTATTGCTTTCTTCAGTAATAAGGTACCAAACAATCTTGAGCTGAATGGTAATTAAATTGTGGGTTCTTTCTTGTGAAGTATCAAGTTTAAAAGAGAGAACTCTATCATACACGAGTGACTGGGTGACCAATACGACTCCAACTGATCTATCACGTTAGTTGATATCACTTCCTGTGATGATGCGTGAAGTACTCAACTGTTAAAGTGATATCACAACAGGGAACGCCTCCAAGACCAGAGCAAAATCCTGCCCATTGAATTCAAGATTCTCATCATTGTTAACATCGACCTTCAAACTTATATTCCAGCATGTCCCCTCCATCCTTCCTATGCTGGTCCACTTGTCCACCTCCACTCCATAAGATGAAGGGTTAACTCTGGCTGGGATTTCATGGGCCGCCCGAGGTGGGGAAGAAGGCAGGAGGGCACAGTGTATGGCGACAGGTGGCGGCAGGTGCCAGCGCGGAGGGCCCATTGCCTGGGGGTGGGATAGGCCAATGACAGCCTTCCCACCCAGAGGCCAATTGAGACCCTTAAGTGGCCTATTAATGACCAATCTAGGACCTGGTCCCACTGTCGCTAGGATCTTACCAGCAGCAGATGGGGCCTCCGCCGTGCGGGGGTGATGCCTTGCAACATGAGGTGCCCTCCCTGCGGGCTTGGTGGAGGACCCGCACTGGGAACAACTCTACCCCCCTGGAATTCACGACCATCCATCCCCCCCCACGCCTGGGCCTTCCAGACTGACCCCAGCAACCCCGCCTCACCTACCTCTGTTCCGGGGTTCCAGCGCTTGTCCTGGGTCCAAGGCTTCTGCAGTACCGGCAGTGGCCACCACTCCCGGTGGTGTTGTTGATACTGCTGAGCTGCCAGCCCTCTGATTGGCTAGCATCTAATAGAGGTGGGATCCCTGTCTTTAAAGGGACGTGGATCTTGGCTCGTGAATCTTTAACTGAAAAACACCGGAGGATAGCTCCGGAGGGCCATGAAAAGTCCCCCTTTTAGGCCCAACACCAGGAGCCCCGCCTCCTATGCAAAATCCAGCCCTCTGTTTCTCTCTCCACAGATGCTGTCTGACCTGCTGAATATTTCCAGCGTTTTCTCTTTTTATTTCCGATTTCCAGCATCTGCAGCATTTTTCTTTCACGAGACCTTCAGCTGCATTGGCTGTAAACTCGATAACTCTGTGTCTATAACTCTGTCTCCAAAACCCTTATCTTTGACCATTCCTTCAATTACTATCCTTCATTCTTCTCCTTGTACCACTTGGCACCTGTTTCACCTCTGTGTAGCACTTTGTGATGTTATTTTTATTGAAGTGCTAAATAAATGCAGTCCCTCTGGATCACTTAAGATGATGGCTCAGGATGATGGGAGTGTTACATATTTGTACAGGTGGCTTTGTCTGAAATTTAAACACTTTTACTCAGTTGAAAAACACAGCATGCATTATGTTTTCATGCGACTTCATACATTAAAATCTATTCAGCTTGCTGGAAAGGCTTTGGGCTTTAAGTAACTTGGGAACATTTTATTTCTAACACACCTTTTTAGACTTAACAAAGTATTTTAATAAGTTTTTTTTAAAATGACTATAATCTCATTTGTCTTATTTTTGCCCATTCCTTCTATTACCTCTCTGGGGTGGCGCAGTGGTTAGCACTGCAACCTCACAGCTCCAGCAACCCGGGTTTGGTTCTGGGTACTGCCTGTGTGGAGTTTGCAAGTTCTCCCTGTGACCGCGTGGGTTTTCGCCGGTTGCTCCGGTTTCCTTCCACAGCCAAAGACTTGCAGGTGATAGGTAAATTGGCCATTGTAAATTGCCCCTAGTGTAGGTAGGGAATATGGGATTACTGTAGGGTTAGTATAAATGGGTGGTTCTTGGTCGGCACAGACTCGGTGGGCCAAAGGGCCTGTTTCAGTGCTGTATCTCTAAATAAATAATGCTTCCCCTTATACGACTTGGAACCTGTTTCAACTCTGTGAAAAACCTTGGAGGTTTATTTTAATTAAAGATTCCATATTAATACAATCTGATCTGGATCAATTAAGCTGATGACTCAGGGATGACAAATGTTTTAAATTTTAGGTAAATGTGAGGTATGTGTATCAGGACAGGTAGCAACAATGAAAAAGTGTCCTTTAGCAGATGGGAAGAATGGAAGGGATCTGAGTGTCCTTACTGGACATTTGCTGTTCGTTTTTTGGCAATGTAAATCAGTTATTAACAAAGATAATCAGATGGGAAGACATATAATGAAGGTATCGGATGGCAAACTTGAGCCATAGCATAGAGAGAAAAGCTGCCTCGGGTTTGATCTTTAGATAATAGGCAGTTAGGTTTAATTCCCTCTCAGTGCTATTAGTTACAAGGTTGTTGTTAAATTCCTCTCTGCATCATTTAATGCTTCAGTTGAAGTTTTTTTTAAATTTGGGGTAATGACTGCAGATAGGAATCTGATGTAAACACGTTAACCAGTGTTCTAAAAGTAGTTAAACCCCATACAGAGAAAAGTGTTGCCTTATTCATTATCTGGAGAACTGCATTGACTGAAATATCAGGAGTGGCCTAAGTAAACCATATTTTCAAATCACAAGAGAACTTTCTTTTTATTGAAGCCCCCATCCCCTACCCCAACCCAAGTCAATACAGTCTAAAATTACCTCTCAAGGTGCCACTGTTAGCATTCCTTTGCTACTCCTACTCGAGAGATGACTATTCTTATCTCTCACTTGTGGTTGTGCCTCCTGTCTCACAACCGACCCAGTCAATTCTACTGAAATGTGCTCTCTCAGGGGAACCTAGGAGCAAATGTAATTTAACTGGGATTCAGATTCAAAGACTGATCTCCAAGGTAAGAATTTAACATACAAATGTCATATGTATCAGGCTGCAAGGATAAACAGTTTTTCATTTCAGTGATGCCCGGTTTACTTGCTATGCTTTTTTAATGCGCTGATTCTCTGATTGGGAGCTAGTAATGTGAATCAGCACATACTGGGAGCACTCACTGAGGGAGCCAACCTTTAAACCTCAGTAATTAATGCATGTATTTATTTAAAGTTGGAGGGTTTGAATTCCTTGGGCTGAATTTTACGAGCCCCTCGACTTCGGGGGTCATGGCTGGGGGAGGCCCGTAAAATTCTGCCGGGAGCAGCCCGTCTCGACCCCTGACATCGAGAAGGCCCCGCAGGATATTAGCGGCGGTGGCGAGGCCTTGGTTCTGCACCCCCCTCCCCCTCTCGCCACCCCCTCCTGCCCTCCCCCTCCCCCTCCCCCCCTCCTCTCCCCCTCCCCCCCTTGCCCCCCTCCCCCCCTCCTCTCCCCCCCCTCTCTCCCTCTCCACCTCCTCCCCCTCTCCCCCACTCCCCCCCTCCCCCCTCCTGACCTCCCCCTCCCCCCCCCCTCCCTCCTCCTCTCACCTCCCCCCCCACACCACTTGGCAGTGGGGCCTTCGTCTAAATATTTAAATCAGCACTCATGAAATTTACTCACCTGCCAATGGCGGCTGTCCCACGCCGGTTTTACATCCCATCGGACGCAACGCGTGCGCCTTCAGAACTCCATTCGAATTCCGAGGTGAGACACTGGTGGGGAGGGAGGAGGAATAAAAATGATCAAAGTGGGAGGGGTGGGGGAGCGGGGAAAACACTTTTTATTGGCTGTGGGGATGGTTGGAAGGGGTTGCAGGGCAAATGTGAGAAGGTTGGTGGTGCGGGGGTGGGGGAATGTTTGGGTCGGGAATAAAATAACTTTTCAGAATAAAGGGCAATGAAAAGACCATGGGTGGAGGGGGGGAGTTGGGAAAGGATCTCCATCTTCTACTTATTTATTAAAAACAAATTAAATGTAATATGCCTTTAAAAATATAACATTTTTGCTAAGTGTTTGAAGCCCTTTAAAAATGACACCGGCACCTACGCGGTGGTGCCAGACGCCATTGCCGGGACACAGCGGCCGCCCCCTCTATGTCATCGGGGGTGGCGACTCCGCCCCCTCCATTTAAATGTGTCCCTGTATGTAATATCGCGGGGGCTTGGCGGCAGCACCTCCGTATCAGAAGGTTTTCACAGCGTGCTGATAAAATTCAGCCCCTTTTCTTTGTTGACCCTAAGTGAATGACCATTTTTTAACTTCTACTTTTATCATGAAATTCCATGACAATGAGGAATTTTGGCCTCTTATTAAAGTAATCATTCATTGGGACACGCAGAGGTTATTGGGAATGCACTAGACTTAAATTGTCTCGCTCGGTTTACACAATCGAACCACGAGCAACCCAAGCTGCATCATGAAACATTCATCCACTGTCTTGCACCAAACCAGCTGACAATCACAGTGATCTCTTGTGTCACAGGATATGCCTGCATTTAAGCCTGGCTGCCCGGCCCGAACCCGACAAAATCCGACTGCACGTGTCGGGTTCAGGTCAGGTCGGGTCTGTATTCTGCGCCCGGCATTCGGGCTCGGGTCAGGTCGGTCTGGGCTGTGCCGTTTTGTTTTGTACTGTTTTTTCTGTTTCAATAATATGTTTGTTATTTTCGGGTCGGGCATTTAAAAAAATTAGAGGACTCGGGCCTGTGTCGGATTCGGGTTGGCTGTTGTCGGGTCAGGCCCAGATCGGGTTTAAATTTTATACCTGAGCCAGGCTTCAGCCTGCATGCGCTTGGCGAAGGGAATGCATCCTTACTGTATTGGATTTTAGAGGCAGCCAGCCAGCTGATTTATCAGCCACTTTCACTATTCACACCCAATGTGTCTCCTGAAAGCTTGCCATCTGCGCACAGTCCTTCCTACCTGATAATACTGGAGCACAGAGTCAGAGGAGCCAGAATGAGGGATGATCCTGTTATAATGTGAAGTGATAGAAACTGCTGTAGAGTGTCAAATAACAGCACACCATACTGTTTGGAATCATGAGATTTGTACCAGCAGGAACCTTATCAAACAGAGGAGACAATTCAGCATCACGAGTCAAAAGTTGGAACTGGGCTAAATGTTAATACAATCTCAAATGCTAGGGAAGGATTTCCGTCTGATTTTGTGTTGTATTGTATCATTCAGGATGTCCAACAGCATTTTACATCGCTTTTTGAAGTATGGTGACTAATCTTATGCAGGCAACCAATATTTTCTACCCAGCAAGATCCCAGAAATGTATTGCTTTTTTTTAATGGTGGTGTTGACTGAGGGAAGAATGGCCAGTTGAGTTAGAAGGTTGTAAGTTCATATTAAAAATAAACCATATAAAGAGTATGTATGACATTCCTCTGTCCACTCTTGTAACAAAGAGGTTAACCTGTTTATTTCAAGTGTGTTTATTACGAATATCACATGGATCGATTTCAATCCATAATCTTTAAAGATACAACAGAAGATTGAGGATGTCCTTAAGAATCTATGAGTTATAAGAAGGCACATTGGCCGGTATCTTGTGGAGGCAGCAGGACTCCCAGCGGTGGGCTGAAAAGGCGGGGGAATCCCCCTCTCACCCCGGCACGATCCTCCATTGTTCCGGAAGCGAATAATTGTGGATATTTCTTCAGGATGTCTTCTTTAGTCAGCGAGTTTTGTCCTCTGATGATGCTGATTGTGATCAGCTTCAATTCGCTGGCGGTTTCGAAAGTTGGCAGATTTCCCTTGCTTGAGTCTACAACATGGAACTCAGGGGAGGATTTGAGAGTAACTCGGATCATCCCTAGGGGTATCTGATCCCTAGGAGAAGATTTTAAATATCAACTTGTTCAATTGCAGTTTCTGTTTTCTCTCTAATTCGTGGAATGTCGGTGCATCCATTATGTTGACTGTTGCTCCTGAGTCAATTAATGTAGAGATTGTCGAATTGCCTATGAACACATTGTACATGGGCAGGTGTCAATACTTGTGCTTATGAGCAACAAAACATCTTTTCTTGTGCTGTGAAGATGCAATCTTCCATCTGGCATTCAACTATTAATGATCGGCATACTCTTGCGAAATGTCCCATTTTTCCACAGGCTTTACACTTCTTGCCTCTCGCGGGAGAAGTTTTGTAATGAGGATATGTACCACCGCAATGATTGCATGTTCGAACCTGATGTGATTGTGATCGCTGTCTTGGTCTTCCTTGACATGCCTCGGACCTTTCTCTGTGTTTTCTCTGTGTGCTTGTGTTTGGTATGTGTATCTAGGGAAACCTTCCTCTTGTGGCATTCATGGATTCTGTCGACAATCCTAACCTCACCTCAGGGGATTCTCGTCTTATGTCATTTGCCTGTTTCTCTTATAAGACCTTGGCTTGTCTTTTGCTGGCTTCCAGCATTTTGCCAATATCGAGTAGTTTTTGCAAATTTATAAATAAGAGCTTGCCTTGTTAGTTTTGTTGATTGTCAGGTATAATGATCTGGGAGATGATATCTTTGTCCAGGTCTGTGTAGTTGCAATTCTGGCTCAGACATCCAAGTCTCATCATGTAGGAGTCAAGAGTTTTGCAATTGTCTTGTTTTGCTTGCCTGAAGCCATAAATTTCGTAGTGAGGATTTGCCCTTGATTGAAAATATCTTGTTGGAGCATTCTTCACTGACTCATAATCATTGTCGGTTTCGGTGTCTGTGAGTGTTGTTACGACCAGATGAGAAAGGGGTCTAGGGATTCCCTCTCAGCCTTTTCCTGTGTTTTTAGCTTCCCCACAGTGAATCCTTGTTCACTGCTCTCCAATTATAATGGCAAAGAAATCAACCAGACAGGTTTTCTTAGATTTAAACAAGAAAGGTGTAAGTTTATTAACCTTAAAACCCTAATTCTGTTAAAAATAATAATAATACGTGGCGCAACCATACTAGCATGCATACACGATAAACAGACAGGCAGATAGAGACAGAAAAGGAGAAAGAATCAAGGAGAAAGGTTTGAAGCCATAGGTGGAGTTCATTTGCTATCTATTGAGTTTGATGTAAAGTCTTTGATTGCAGTTCGATCTTGCCGTTTCGCTGGGGCCCAGTACACTGTTTCAAAGTCGTTTCGATGGTTTTCCGTCTTCTTGAAATCCAGTTGCAGTTTCTTCCTATTGTGAGAGAGAGAGAGACAGGGAGATGCAGTCTTCCTTCAAGTTCAGTTGCAGTCTGACCCAAACTGTTCTGTGAGCACAATTCAAAACTCCAAGTTGGTGAGCAGGTTAGTCATATGACTAAGCCCTGATTTAGAACAACTGTTCCTGCAGTTTGCAGATTGCCCATCTTAGCAGACCCTCAGTGAGGGGGGTGGGGGTGGGGGGGGGGGGGGATGGAATGCTGGTTTTTCCCTCAATGGGGTGGGGGGATGGAATTATTTTTTTACACATTCAATGTCTGGTGATCAAAATCCATTTGGGTTAATTGAATCAGGGAGCAGTTCCATTGTCTTTTCCAGGTAACTTTCGCTTAGAATGCAAATGTTTCCTGCCACTGTCCTTTTAAAATGCAGAAACAGCCATATTTCAGTCCAGTACAAGTTTAAAATTTATGTTCCTTATGACAAAATTAATATGCCTCATTCTTACAGGTGGGGTTTCCATCACACCTCCACACCCAGTGGAATGAAATGTGATTATTAGAGGAGCAGTTCATTAAAAAAGATGAGAGAGAAGAGTAAGTACAGTGAAACACACATACATCTCTCTTATTCATTCTCATTCATTCGGAAATCCTAAAAATTGTTACCGCATGTGTTCCTTTGTAGCAGTGCTGCTTTAAACTGCCCCTTTTCCCTTGTGGTGGGTCTAGCTATGTGTTGCCCAAAGGGGTTTGACATTTCTTCACTATCAGCCTGCAGTGGTTTGGGAATGGGCATCCCAGTAAACGTGATTTCTGGGGAGGTTTGCAGTTTTCACATTTCCACGATTGTCTCGGGTGCCTTTGTTCCTGTTGAGGTCAGCAGGGGCAGGGTTAGATTTAATTAGTCCTAGGTTGGAGTTCTGAATCAGTAGTGGATGGATCCTTTCTGAACTCTCTTTCAGTGCTTTGATGTATCATGCAAGGGCTTTTCACCTTAGGAGAAGGTTGGTTCCCTTTTCTCCTGACTGTGGGCGAGGATTCTTTGCTAATCTTCCCTTTGCCCTCTGGGACACTCCGGCTTGCAGGTATTTGTCCAGATTCTACTGCACTCTCCTGCGGCACTTCGGCTAGGTGAGGTATTACGCTCATGGGTTTTCTGCCCTCTTGAGGACTTTCTTTGTCTCTGCAGGTTTCTGTAAATGCTGTTGGCAACTCTGGTGGGGTGCTTCTGATGTCTGCATTTAAATAGGAGGATTTGGGGTCTAACTTTTCAAACATTTCAGGGTTGGCTGTCCCAGACAGTAGGTATTTCCATTTGGGATTCGTCTCGGATCTCCTTTAACCTGTCCTCTTTGTCCATTTTTCCCCTTTCCTCTCTAACTTCATGCCAGCCCTGTGTCTATCTGTCCCCTTTCGTTCTTGGCAGGGGTCCCTTACAGTTCACCAACCCTCTGCTAGAGGGTCCTCCAAACCCTGATACAGGACTTATGGGTGCAGATTTCACTGTAGGTTGGGGTTTCCCCTCAACCTGGCACATGTGGCAACTCCTACAGTACTCCACCACATCTTTGTGGAGTTTTGACCAGTCAAACTGCTGTCTTATGTGGGCTTTGATTTTTCATTTACTGACATGCACAGCCATTGTAATCTCATGGGTCATTCTTAATATTTCTCTCTGATACCTCTGTGGTACCGCTAACTGGTGAACCACTGTCCACTGTTTGCTCTCAGGTCTGTGAGGAGAACTCCACTTCCTCATCAGTACCCCATTCTTTAAATAGTAGCAGTCAGGGACGCTTCAATTTCAGACTGGGCAGCCTGTGCTAACTTTCTCAGTACTGGGTCGGCTCGCTGAATCTCGGCTAGGGAAGATTCATTTAATTCATTCCCTGGGTCTTCTAACTTTCCAAAGAAAGTCTCAGACAGACAGACCTCATGGTCATCTGCCTGCAGTGTTAATTCAGTCTCCTCTGGGGGAGCTGGTTTGGTCATGGCCTGATTCATTACACATTCAGGGGAACTGCAGGGGACTGTCTCCTGCCGCTGCTTTGTCTCTTTGACCTCCTGCCATCTCTCTTTCACTGCTGGGGAAGCTACCACCTTCGTCCCTGCTAGATCATTACCTAGGAGCAGGTCAACCCCATCCACAGGCAAACTAGGGACAATCCCTATGGTCACCGGTCCCAAAACTAGGTCGCACTCTTAAGTGCACCCGATGTACAGGTACAGGCATACACTGCCCTCCAATACCAATCACCACCATTTTGGTATTTACAGCACTCCCTTGGGGAAAGGTCAGGCCTTTTCCCAATAAAGGGGATCTAGTGACCCCTGTGTCCCTGAGTATTACTGTGGGCTAGCTTGCCCCACTTGAGGGGTATGGGGTTACTCTCCCTTCAGACATAAAGCCCTGATAACCTTCAGGAATCAATTAAATTTTCCTGCACTCGCAGCCGTATACTTCCTGAACCTTACTACTGCTGCAGTTAAAGCCACAGCTTGTTCTGCTATGATTTCATCAGGGTCCCTTCTCCTTCACTGAGCGGGTGTGCCCTGATTAGCCCTATAGGATTTCCCCGTAGTTTCCAGCAGTCTGCTCTCAGATGACGTGATTTAATACAATGGAAGTACACAGGTCTCCGGGTCGCACTCCTACTTACAGCACCTTCCTTTTTGGCTGGAGGTGGGCCCCCTGTTTCTCCTGCTTTTCACTCTCTCCCAGGACTGTTTGGGCTTCAATCACCTTCCCACCCTTTGTCATTTTCAGATGTGTGGGGATGATTAGGAAAGGTTTTCCCCTGGGGAACTGACTTATAGATGAAAGCAAACTCATCAGCCTGAACTGTGGCTTACCTGGCTCCATGAACTTTTTGTTCCTCTACATGTGTCTTTATGGAGAATGGGAGAGAGTTTTTAAATTCGTCAAGCAAAAGTACCTCTCTGAGATTTTCATAGCTAGGCTGCACTTCAAGACCCCTCAGCCACTGGTCAAAAGCCAGCTGCTTTCTTCTCTCAAACTCCAAGTAAGTTTCATCAGCTTGTTTCTTGAAGGTTTGAAATTTCTGGCGATAGGCTTCCTATCTAGCTCATATGCCCCAAGGATAGTATTTTTTGTCAGTTCATAATTGGATGAGCTCTCATCTGGCAACAGGGAATAAACCTTGTGGGTTTTTCCTGTTAACTTGCTTTGTAACAGAAGAGTCCAAGTCTCAACTGGCCACTTTAACTGCTTTGCAAGTATTTCAAAAGATTAAAAAAATGCTTTCACATCTTCCTCATTGAACTTTGGGATCAGTTGAGTAAATTTTAACAATTCAGTACCCAGTCCTGAATTATGAACCTCCACATTGGCCATGCTTTCACTGGGGTTAATCTGTCGCCTCCTGGTTAACTCAAGCTGCCTCAGCTCTCTTTCCTCGCATTCCTTCTAGAAGGTTCTTTTTCTTTCTCTCTCCTCTCTCTCTCATTCTCTTTCTCTTTCCCCAATTGCAAGTTTCCTCTGTTCTAATTGTACTTTTTCTAGTGATACTCTGTAGTCGTCTATTTCTAACCCTGTTTTTGCTTCTTCAGATTCGAGGGAATACTGGTCGCCCACTAGACTTAGGAGTTCAGACTTTCTAGCCTTGGCACAGACAGTGATCCCACACTGCTCGGCCATTTTTCTCAACTCTTCCATAGACAGTGCTTTTAACTTATCCCAAGTTACTTCACCCTGGCTTGGAGAGCTTGGACTGGCTTCACTCGCAGACATGTTAGTATTCCAGCACTCACAACCACAAGAAAATCTGTAATGAAATCTTTTCTCTTTTTGATTGGGATCAATTTGACTTCCCACTTCTAATTTCTCGTTTGTCTGTGGGTCGAATCCAGATGCTAGCCCCAAAACGTCCGTTCAGACCAGGTGAAAAAGGGGTCTAGGGGTTCCCTCTCAGCCTTTTCCTGGTTTGACCATGACATGGTTTAATTTTCAAAACATAGTGTATCTAGCTTCCCCGCAGTGAATCCTTGTTCACTGCTCTCCAATTGTAATGGCAAAGAAATCAACCAGACAGGTTTTCTTAGATTTAAACAAGAAAGGTATAAGTTTATTAACCTTAAAACTCTAATTTAGTTAAAACTACTAAAAGGTCAATTTGTTAATAAACAAATTCCGGGGTGGAAAAGGGCAGGAATGTTTTGAAATGACATTGGGGGGGAGGGGGGTGGGAAAATGAATTTAATGAAAACTTAATTCTTTTTTTTGGTCATTGAACTGACCTGGCCCTTTAATTATAAAACCTCCAATAAGGGCTGTAAGCCCTTTAAAAATGGCACAGCACCTGCGCATTGGCACCAGATGCTGTTGCCTGCAACGGCTGTCCCACCCCCTCCACATGATTGCGGGGGGGGGGGGTGACGGGGCAGCGGTCTCTTGGAATCCAGGCCAGTATCTCCCCCTTGTCATTCAAGCTGCTCTGAAGAAAGGCCAAAACCCTGTGATTTCCTTGAAACTGCTGACCTTCCTGTCCTTTTACAAGTTGAACTTCCTTTCAAAACATTGCAGGAATTCCAATTATTTTTTGCAAGTGTCTTTCACTGAGTACTTATAATTTTTTTTTTTGAAACACATAGAAGTCAAACATTTTAGTACAAAAATGAAACCTTTTGTTTCAAGATATACACGAGGAACATTGTTTAACCTATCCTAGCAGATCCATCTCAACTGAGCCTACAGTTCACTCCTCCCCCACCCACCCCACCAACATCATGGCATCCAGTTTGAATGGAGAAGTCAGTGGGGAGGTCAGGGAGGTCAGGACGTCCCACAGACATTTTGAGCCCTTGAGAAGGGCGCCCACTCAGGGGTGCCAGCATGTTCTGGCAGCCTGTCAAGGAATGATGTCCTGATGTCACACAGACCAACCCAGCTAATGCGATGCTAGGATATCTAACTTGGACCACGCAGCCCTAGGCCATGAACCTGCGCACCACACTACAAATAACAGGTGCCAGGCTGCAAATTGGGCCCTGTGCTCGCATTATTTAAAGGGCCAGTCACCCAAATTGCAGGTAAGGTCATTTTTAAGTGTCTGGAAATGCTGTGGAGTGTTTTTGGAATTGTTATGGTGAGTTCTTGGAGTTGCCAGAGGATGTTCCTGTATCCTCACAGGAACGACAGAGAGTTAGGTCGCCTGTCCACAGGTTTGGGGGTTTTAGTTGCAGTGCCTCTGGACTGCAAGATGACAGGGAGAAGGAGCAGAGGCTATGGAGAAGACAAGCTCCGCACCACGCTCTCAGCCAACTTGGAGCCTGACTCCTCCATGCTCCTTGACAGTGGCAGGAGAGTGCCTGGCAGGCCGGCCAATGCACCCTGCATCTCAGTGTACATGCCCATCAGCACTGCCCTGTATGCCACCCCATCGAGGTTCTCATCTCAGCCCTTTGCAGCAGGACTCATCTGCAACCTTATCCTCTGGTGAGCAGGCACACAGACTATCCTCATGCCCGGATGACTCACTATGTCCTGATCCAAACTCTATGCTTGCCTCAAAGATACGTGCAGTGCCAGCATCTGAACTGATGCCTGCAAGTGTCAGATCAAGTGATAGGGTCTATTGATTAGTGCTGTACTGTTACTCTCTTTCTTTCTCCTTGGACCACTGTGGCTGGTATTTCTTGGGTGTCCCAGGAACTCAGTGGGGAAAGGTTGGTGTGAGTGGGTAGGTGGGTGGGTTTGGAAGCAAGATGTCCATGGTCACACCATCAGCTGCTCACTCATCCTGCCAGAATGCAGGATGAGGGTGCACTGGGAGCTGAAAAGGGGCAGGAAAATACCATCATCCTCAATGTTCTCAGTGAAGCCAGATGCCACAGGTTCCAGCTGGCTCCTTGATGCTGAGAGACATCTTGTCCATAGGGTTCAGGAGACGTAGGCATCCTTGTCCCCTGCCTGTTATGCTCTGCTGCCTTCTATTGTGTGCTACCTTGTCCTTCAAAAGAGAGGGCAGTCAGTGGTTGTGCAGCACTGTGTTTGGGTGATGTACTTGCCATACCTGAATAGCTGGAGGTATGTGGAGGAAACGAGAGGTAAGTGTGAGGCTGACAGCAGTGGTAGGGGTGTGAGGGTGGGGTGGAGTAGCTGAACATTAGGTGTGAGTCCTGAGTGCCAGGGAGTGCTGCTGATTGAGTGATGGGGTTGTTGGGACATTGACCAGCGTGAGAGGTTGATGGTGTGGTGGGTAGAAGATGCAATGTGAAGATGCATTCAGTGAGCTTGACCATCCAAGTAGTGGTCATTAGATTACTTGTGGCACTGCTGCCAGCTCCTCAGGTCCAGATTCCAGGAGTTGATATCCCTCGTCACCTGCTCCCATTCCTTCTGTTGATGATCCTTGAGGGTCTTCTGGCCCCCCCATGGAACCATGGTATTTCTCCTCCTGCCCACCTCCACCACTAATGTCTCCAGTGCCACATCCGTCACCCTGAAGCCCTCGCTCTGCCCTGGTGCTCCATTTTCCATGTTTAAAATGCCAGCAACATGACTCAGTGCAGTTTCTCTTTAAGAGGGGCAGAGCAAGCTGGCTGCACCACATCATAGCAGCATAATGCTGATTGGCCCTCCTGCTGAGCACAGAGGCAGCTGGGAGCACGAAGAGGAAGCCAGCAGCGAGGAAAACGCTTGGCACTACGTTACACTGGGAACATTGAGGATGATGGTATTTTCCTGCCGTATGCCCCTTCTCAGCTCACAGTGCACCCTCATCCTGCCCATCTCCAACAGAACTGCCACGGGCAGTCGTAAATTTAAACCCCTGCACCCAAAAAATGGGGCATACGAATTTTTAGCCCAGCATCTTTTACCCACACCTGAAGCATGTATTTGGCTCTTTGTATATGCAAATAAGGCTCTTTAACTCCCGGGCCTCAATTAAATGGCACGGTCCTTTTCCCACATGGAATGGGCAGGAGATCGGGAGGCCCTTGAGTGTTCAGCAGCTCGCAGGCATAGAGTCATGGGGGGAATTTTATGCTCTCCCTCGCAGTGGGTTTGGGGGCAGGGAGAGAATAAAATCAGGTGGGACAATGACGGGTGTGGGTGGCTCTCCCACCTCCGCCAAAATTTAGTCCAGAGTGGAAAAGCCTGTGAATGGCCTCCCCGCCCTGCTGCCAATTGAGGACCTTAACTGGGTAATTAACCACTAATTAAGAGCCTCTTCATGCCACAGCCGCAATTAGCCATGCGACAGCTGGCCCTGTCACCACACAGGAAGCACAGCACAAAAAATCGTGCGGACTGCTTCCTGGCTTTGGGGGGTTGGGGGGCCTCGTTTAAAGGCATTTAGAGCATCAACAAGGGACCTGGTATTGGGAAGGGGGATGTCCGCTAAGAGCCACCCCACCCCCCCCACCCTTGCTGCTGACCCCCTCCCCCCACCTCTCCCAAGACCCCCACCCCACGAGACCCATTCTGCCCTGACCTACCTGAGGCCTGGACCTGGACCCACATTTCTCACCCTCAAACTGAATGTGAAATTCTATCATGTTATGATCACTTTTGCTTAGAGGACCCTTTACTATGAGGTCTTTAATTAATCCTGTCTCATTACACATTACCAGGTCCGAAATGGCCTGCTCCCTGGTAGGTTCGAGAATGTATTGTTCTAAGAAACTGTCCTGAATACACTCTATGAACTCATCCTCCAGGTTATCTTTGCCAATTTGATTTGTCCAATCAATGTGAAGATTAAAATCACCCACGATTATTGTCATACCCTTCTTGCTGGCCCCCATTTTTTCTTGATGTATTCTCTGTCCGACTTTGCAGCTATTGTTACTCCCACCTGTGACATTTTTGCTATTTCTTATCTCCACCCAAACTGATGCTCCATCTTAATCTTCTGAACCAAGATAATTTCTCACTATTGTACTGATCTCATCTTTTATTAACTGAGCTACCCCACCTCCTTTTCCTTTTCTCCTGTCCTTCTGAAATGCCAAATACCCTTGTAGCTAAAGTCTCCCACCCCAGGAACCGTTCTGGTAAATCTCCTCTGTACCCTCTTAAGGACCCTCACATCCTTCCTGAAGTGTGGTGACCAGACCCTGTATTCAATACTCTAGCTGTAGCCTAGCCAGAGCTTTCAAGTGTTCAGCATAATGTCCCTACTTTTCTACTCAGTACATTTATTTAAAATTTGCAGATGATATGATCCCAAATGTTTGCTAACTGCTCTCTCAATATGCCCTGTCACTTTCAAAGATCTATGCACATGAACCCCAAGGTCTCTCTGTCCCTGTGCACACATTAACTCTGCCATTTAGTCTATATTGCCTTTCCCTATAATAAAAGCAAAATACTGCGGATGCTGGAAATCTGAAATAAAAACAAGAAATGCTGGAAATATTCAGCAGTCTCTGTGGGAAGAGAAGCAGAGTTAACGTTTCAGGTCAGTGATCCTTCATGCTCACCATGTCTGGCAGCATCTGTGGAGAGAGAAACAGTGTTACCCAATCCCTATCCCTTCTGCCAAAAAGCATTAGCCCAAAATTCTCTGTATTACATTCCATCTGCTGCTTATCTGCCCTTTCTGCTAGCCTATCTATGTCCTGTTGCAGTCAATTGGTATCATCTTCACTGTCTGCCAAAGCTCCAAGTTTGGTATCATCTGCAAATTTTTAAATTTTACTCTGTATTCCGATAGCCAAATCATTTATATGAAGCAAAAAAAGCAGTAATCCCCACACTGACCCTTGGGGAACGCCACTGTCTGCCATCCACCAGTTTGAAAAACAACCATTTACCTGATATCTGATGAAATGTCACTGACCTGAAATGTTAACTCTGATTCTCTCTCCACAGATGCTGCCAGACCTGCTGAGTATTTCCAGCATCTGCAGTATTTTGCTTTCATTTACCACAACTTGCTGTTTTCTGTTCTTAAACCAATTTTTTAATCTCAGCTGACACCGACCTACCTATTCCATGAGCTTCAATTTTGTTAACCAGACTTTTATGTAGTACTTTATCAAACGCTTTCTTAAAATCCATATATCCACTGCACTCTCTTCATCAACCTTCTCTGGCACTTCATCAAAGAATTCAGTTAGATTAGTCAAACACAAAATGCCTTTTACATATCCATGCTGGCTCTCCTTAATTAATTCATACCTTTCCTAATTGCTGTTGATTTTTCCCTTGATTATTGTTTCTAAAACCTTCCCCACCACTGATGTTAAATTGATCGGCCTGTAGTTACTAGGAATGTCCTTACACCCTTTTTTGAATAAGGGTGTCACATCTGCCAATCTCCAATCTTCTAGCACCTCCCCCACATCCAGGAAAGGTTGTAAGATTATGGCATGCCCTTCCACTATCTCCACTCCCACTTTCTTTAGCAAACTGGAATGCAAGCCATCTGGATCAGGCAAATTATCCACTCTAAGGATAATCAGCCTTTCCAATACATCCTGTTTATCAATTTTTACCCCATCCATTACATCTACAATTTCCACTTCTACTGATGTTTTATCAGCATTCTCTTCCTTACTAAACACTGATGCAAAGAACTCAATAAGTATTCTAGCCTTGCCCTATGCCACTAAACGTATATCGTCCTCCTTGTTCCTAATAGGCCCCACCTGTCTCTTACTACCCACTTACTATTTACATGCTAATAGAAGATTTTTGGGTTCCCTTTTATGTTAACTGCCATTCTATTCTCATGTTCTTTCTTTGCCAGTCTTTTTCTCTTCACCTCCCCTCTCAACTTACTGGTTCGCACTTAAAGAGTTCACCTGACATGCATCATACACCATCTATTTTTGTTTCATCATATTCTATATCTCCCCCGTCATCCAAGGAACCCTGGCTTTGGTTCCCTAACTTTTACCCTTGTTGGAATGTACCTAGCCTGTACCTGAAACATCTCCTCCTTAAAGATCACCCATTGTTCCGTTACAGTTTCTCCTGTCAAACGTTAGTTCCATTTTACCCTGGCAAGATCCCCTCTCATCACATTGAAATTAGCTTGCTTCCAATTTAGAAGTTCTACTTTAGATTGTCCCTTGCTCTTCTCCATTACTAATCTAAACATTTTAATGCAATGATGACTCTTACCCAAGTGTTCCCCCACAGACACTTGTTCCACCTCAATCCCCAGTACTAGATTTGGCAATGCCTCCTTTCTAGTTGGACTGAGAACATACTGGTCAAGGAAGTTCTCCTGAACACATTTCAGAAATTCCTTCCCCTACCTCTAACATTATCCCAATTGATATTTGGGTAAGTAAAGTCCCCCAGTGTCAGCCCTCCATAGTTCTTGCACATCTCTATGATTTCCCTGCAGGTTTGATACTCTATTGCTCTCTCACTATTTGGAGGCTTATAGAACACCCCTATTTTTGTGATCATACCTTTTCGTTTCTCAACTCAAACCAAATGAATTCTGTCTTTGCCCCCTCAACTCTGTCCAACATTCAATGTCTTCCTTAATCACATCACCTCCCTTTTCTCCTTACCTATATTACATTCATATCTTACTGATACTTACCCAGTCATCACAATTTTTAAGCCACATTTCCATTATTGCCGCCAGATCACATTTCCACACGGCTATTTGCAGCTCACCAGCCTTATTCATGACACTTTGTGCGTTTACATACATGCATTCTAAACATGTCTTTGTATTCCTCATAGTCCTTCTTAGTCTGATCCTATCTAACATGGTACTACTTCCTCCTCTAGAACTATCCAACACTCTCACTCCTTTATGCACCTTATTCCTCTTTTCTGCTTCTATACGCTGGTGTCCATTGCCCTACCAATTAGTGTAAAGGTAAGAGACAGGGAGGAGATTTCCAGAAGGTCTCATGGGAGGGAAGGGTGAGAATCTAGGGCAGAGGAGGTCTCTACTTTCCTGTGGCACCTGGAGAAAGATTCTTGCTCCATCTGGCCACACAAAGTGAAGTTTTACATTTAGGAAAGGCCCATTCTGTCAGCAGACCTGGTTCAGCCTGGCGGGAAAGGAGCTGCAGCTTCCCTGCACAGGTCTCAGATTAAAACCACAATTAGGGTCCCTTTGGTGTAATAGGACACCGATTTGCATATTGATAAGGCTGCTGCCGCATTTTCCCACAGAACCGTAGTGTTTTAGTGCTTTGAATTTGAAATTGCAATTGCATTGTGCATTGTGTACCATCAAGGCTGCTGTAGAACACATGCTAGCAAAGGGAAAGTGAAAATAAGACAGAGTAAAAGGTGAAGGTTTTATGTTCAGCTGTTGCAGTCTTGGACTCTATCTTTGTCTCAAACCTTATAGCAAACTCGGCTAAACCTCACTCAAGTCCCAAGGACATCACAGATGGCTGCAATGTAATTTTAAAGAAGGTCTTGCAACCTTCTTTAAAATAGGAAAGCGGGGTCTACAGGTTCACCTCTATGATTCTCCAGATGCTGAGTTACCCATCTGACTGTGGGGTGTTGGCCCTATGAGGACATGGTCCTACACCCATAAAAGGAATAGAATCGCCTAACGCTGCCCTGCTGCACCTGTCTTGTAGCTTCTTTTGGCTGGTTTCAGAGGGACATTAGCAATGTCGATTAAGCAGTTCACTCATATATACTTATAAATGAGGATGAGGATTTTAAATTCAGTGCAATGAGGGATAAGGGCCTATTAGATATGATATGGGTTGAGGTTATGGGCCAGCGGGACAGGCAGCCGAGTTTAGACAAGTAGTTGGACTTTACATGAGGTGAAGACCATGAAACTAGTGAGGAAAGCATTGGGGAAATCAAACCCGAAGGTAACAAAAGTATGGAGAAGGATCGCAGCAGTGTGAGGAAGTGAGGGGGATGGGAGTGGAGGTGATCTCAGACAGGTAGTTGTAGGCACTGATGGTGATGAATGGAATGTCGGATTTGAAGCTGAACACAGGGCTGAATAGCGCATCGGGTTCTGAGTAACCCATCTGACTGTGGGGTGTTGGCGCTATGAAGACATGGTCCTACACTCCATTTTAATTGCAAGTCCTGTGTCAGATCCTGTGGATTCAGATCAGCAGAGGGTGCTTACATTCATATCTTACAGCTGGAACTATCTTTTATTTATGAATGGCTTTGATGTCAGATACTAAAACAGGTGACATTTTGGGCTGGATTTTAAGAGCCCACCGCTGATCTCGGTAGCAAGCTCTAAAAATGGCAGCCACCTCCCCCCACCCCCCCCCCCCCCACCCCCATTGGGGGCTGCACGCCAAAGTCCCACCACGATCTCCCGCACGGCAGCTCATTTAAATAGCCAGGGCGACCCACCCTCACCACAATCCCATGGAGGGGGCGGGCTGTCCGACCCCAGCAATGGCATCAACTGCCTGTGTGCAGGCGCTGGCGCCATTTCTAAAGGGCAGCCAGTCCTGCCGGTCAATTTGAATTTTTAAAGATACACCCCTCCAAAATTTATTGAATAAATTTCTAAAGCACCATCGTACCCCCCGATAACAATTACATTAACTATTTGCCTTTCCCCCAAAAGCCACTTACCTTTTAAATCTGACATCTATTTGACCCCATTCCCCCAGCCTCCGCACTGAAAACATTAACTCCTCCCCCCTCCCCACCAGTGTCACACCGGCTTTCCCCAGACGGGAAAATGAAGGCGCGGGAGTGCCGGCCGCGAAGATTGCAGCAGGCACGGAAGATTGTAGGTAAGTTCATTTAAATTTATGCATGTCATTAATTTAAATATTGAAATCCAGGTCCCTTCGCCCAGAGGCGGGAGGACTGCCACGGAGCCTTACCGCCATCGGGAGGATCGGGCCAGTCCCTCCCGGCATCGGCCTCCATGGTCTTCGGCTGCCAGTCTCATCCTGTGGCTGTCCCCGCCACGGAGCTCGATGTCGAAGGCTTGATAAAATCAACTCTTTGTTCTTGTCTACAAGACAGCAGTCAACAAAGTGAGCTATCTCAAAAAAACAGACAAGCTTTATCAGCCCAAATGACCTTTTGCCGTTCCTTACATTCCGTACACTCCACTTCCATCAACGGAAATCAGATACAACTCAGCAGGACAATCATTTTAAGGCTATAGGCTGCTCTTAAGGAAGCTGAACCTCGTCAAAATCAGACAGCATGAAGACAGCTAGCAGGCCCACTGCTTCAGGTTGAACATATTTGAAGAACACAGAGATTCCGAACTCCTGTTGAGTAATCTCATTTCTCAATCCAGACTGAATCATTTCAGGCTAGTGCTAGCTTGGTGGAAAACTGCATTTAAGCAGAGACACCCATAATCCATGTATGATTTATCATTTGCTTAACAAAACTGTTAGATGCAATGCCAAGTAGTCTGGCATTCTGCAGAGGTGTTTTCAACAGAAGGTGAAAACTCTATGTTTCTTTGCTTTGTCTGTCCACAGCTCACTGACAGGAAACCCCTCGGGTGCCTTGGAGAAGCTTGTTGATTGACAGTGTAGGTGTTTCTCAAGCAACAGGCATATTCTTTTTGAAAATTGTTACTTCCCATGATAAATTTTTAAAAAGATCGAATGGCAGTATTCAAATTTTGGTTCAACTAATCCACCCCCGGATCTAATTATTTACCCTTTGCTTGAAACAATAATCTTGTGCAAAGCGTTGATCTAGATAGCCCAGCCGAGATCAGTCTGCTTTCCTAACATTTTACATCTATGCATAGGGAATATATTTTTTTCATGGAGAAAAGGCAGGAATACCCACAGACTGCCAATGTAGGGATATTCATATTCAAACTGATCTGCCCTTCAGGCAGAAACAAGTTATGATTTTTTTTTCCCCCTAGAAGGACAGAATCATACATCACAGAAGGAGACCATTTGGCCCATTGTGCTTGTGCTGGCTCTTTGGAAGAGGTATCCAATTAGTCTCTTTCCCCAAGCCCTGAAAATTTGTCCTTTACAAATATACATCCAATTGCACCTTTGAAAGTTAATGTTTATTCTGCTTCCACCACCCTTTTAGGTAGTGCATTCCAGATCATAACAAATTCCTGCTGCAAAAGAATTTGCCCTAGTCTCCCTTCTAGTTCTTTTGTCAATTATCTTAACTCTGTGCCCTTTGAATAACAACTTTCCAGCCAATGGAAACATTTGCTCTTTCTTTATTCTATCAAACCCCAAATGATTCTCAACACCTCTATTAAATCTTCCCTTTAACCTTCTCTGCTCTAAGAAGACAGCTCCAGCTTCTTCTGCCTGTCTGCTGGAGAAGATGGCGTGCCTGCCAGAAATAAAGTGGAAAAACATAAATTTATTTCCATCAGTAATCAAGAATAATGTTGATGAATTGTTGGAATAATGTTGCTTGTTAGAATTATTTTTGGCTTATTATTTAGAAAGGGAAAATTAATGATTTTTGGCACCACCCCATGTAATTCTGTTGTGCCGTTAAGATGTGATTAGCATCTTGTTTTACATACCATGAAATCCTATCATGTTCGCACATATTATAATGCTTGACTGTCCGCTTTAACAGCAAGTATTCTAACTAATCCACACTGCATGATTGTTGTTTGTGGGAGCTTTTTGTGCACAAATTGTAGCCACATTTTCTACATTGCAACAGTGACTACACTTCAAAAGTACTTCATTGGCTGTAAAGCGCATTGGGGCATCCAAGAGGTTGCGAATTGCTGGTCTGTCTTTTGTTCTTTGCACATTCCTTCTACATCCTATGTCTTTACAGTATTAAAATCAGGGTTTATCACGCAGTCTCTGGGCTGAATTTTGCGGCGCTGGCAGGGGTCCCTACGCCAGGTCATAAGGGTGAGGGGAACCCTGCCTCAGCCCTTTGGAGCTCCCCACCTCACCCCAAAGCTATTTAATGGCGTTTGGGCAATTAACTGCCTGGCGCTGTAGTTCCTGTCCCTTTAAAGATGGAGATCCTGGCTCCAAGAGCTGCCAGCTAACCAGAGAGCCAGCAGCTCAGTAGTATCGGCAGCGCTACCAGGAGTAGTGACCACTGCTGGTACTATGCCAGGTCCGGTACCAGGGCCATTGTTGGATCCTAGTGGCGGGGTCACTGGGGACAGTCCAGCAGGCCCTTTGAGGAGGGGGGTAATGTGGCCGTTGAGGGCGGGGGTGGGGGGGAGGGTGTTCACTGGGTGGGGGGACACAGATTGCCTATGGAGGAAGCCACCCCCAAGCCCTTAATTAACTGGGTGACATCCCCACATGGCGATGGTTACCACCGCCCCACCCCTGCACCCCCCACCCCCCGCACACCCCCCCCCCCCGCACCTTGTTGGTGTAATGCGGCAGAGGGATGAAGCCCTTAAATAGCGATTAATTGGCCACATAAGGGCCTCAATTGACCTCTGGGCAGGAAGGCCACCTTCGGCCTTTCCTTCCCCTGACTTAATTGCAGGGCAACAGGAAGGCAACGGGCACTCTGACCACCCCTCCCCACCCCTCCAATCCCACCACCTCCCATTGCTATTTTATGAGTCCCCCACCTCCCATCCCATCTCGCAGGAACCCATAAAATTCCACCTTCTTTCTCTAACACTCTTTTCCAGGATCTTGGAACAGTGGAACAATTTCCGTGTCTCCTACAAAAGCTCAGTTTTTAAAACCCAAGCTTAGTGTCCAGTGGGAAAACCTGTGTTACATTCGGACCAAGATTTTTGCATTTCCTGCTGGGTTTGCCATGTTCTACATGCTTTGGTATGGGATGGGTCTATGACCTCCACAATGAGGAAAATACATCCCCATCACTGTTTCCTGATTTGACTTATCTGTACATCAATTTCTTTCAGCTTTGCTGTATCCTGCATTGGGGTCCACGGTCCTTGAACTAGGATTCTCAATGGTTTAAAACTCTGATACATTGTTGCCGCCAGAATGGATAAAGCCCATTGTACACATTAGGCCTCTATTTGTTATTCAGATTAGGCCGGCGTCTGGGTGTGCCATAATAAAAACAAGAAATGCTGGAACCACTCAGCAGGTCTGGCAGCATCTGTGAAAAGAGAAGCAGAGTTAACGTTTCGGGTCAGTGACTCTTCATCGGAACCGATGGGAGTGCCAGTTGCCTATATCAAGATTTTCCTGAAAATCCGAATGGGCTGAGCTCCAGCATTAAACCAACGTATCCTTTCCCCACAATTTATATATATAACAGGATGAAAATTGCCTCTCTGGTATGGCATGACAATGGCTTTCAGCTGTGGCAGCCTTGGCTCAGTGGTAGTGCTTTTGTCTCCAACTTTGACAGCTGTGGGTTCAAATCCAAGTCCAGGTGCTTTTTGCCTTGGAGTGCAGTACTGAGGGAGTGCTGCATGGTCAGAGATACCTTCTTTTGAAAGAGATGTTAAACCAAGGCCCCTTCTTCCCTGTCAAGTGGACAATCGTATCATTATGACGAAAAGCAGGGGAGTTCTGCTGGTGTCCTGGCCAATATTTATCCCTCAGCCAACATCACTACAAAACAGATAAACTGGTCATTTTCATATTATGGTTTGTGGGAGCTTGCTATGCATTACAGCAGTGACTACACTTCAAAAGTAACTCATTGGCTGTAAAGTGCTTTTAGACATCCTGAGGTTGTGAAAGCAGCGAGATAAAAGGAAGTCTATTTCTTTTAATACCACATTAATGAGAGGAAAGAACCTGAATACAGAAACAAAACATGTTTCAGAGGGAAGACTGTGCGATTATGATCTGGAATGCGCAGCCTGAAAGGGTGGCGGAAATAGATTCAGTAGTAATTTTCAAAAGCGAATTGGATAAATACTTGAGGGGGAAAAAATTTGCCGGGCTATGTGCAAAGAAAATGGGTGGGGTGGAATTAAAGAGATATCCTTTTCAAAGAGACAGCACAGGTACGATAGACCTTTTGGCCACGTTAAGTGCCGTATTATTCAACGATTCTAAGACTGTGTTGGACAGGATATGTATACCTTGTGTCTGAAGATTGGTACTTCCACAAGATAATGGATTACATCCCAGTTGGAAATAGAGTTAAAAGTGCAATGGCGCAATCTTGTGGTGCCTACCGATAGCGTAGTTACAACTGACTGCAAACATTAAACCTGATAGTAAGGAGCTTGTGTTGCCAACTGGTCATCTGTTAGTACATGCAATTGATGCAGGTCATATGCTGAACATCACTGACGCCAAATTGAACCAAAAATGTTTACCAATATGGAGTGAAAATTGCAACAATAACTGCTAATATCACTCTGAAAAAAATTTGGCCTTTTTGTTTTCCAAAAAATGGACTCATCATTGACGAAATCTTGCTCACTGTAATCGGCTCAGGGTTTTTGCAATTTATAATATCTGACATCTGTTGTTATAGCAGCTGTACATTTGATGCTATTTAGCTTTTTCTGCAGTTCTTTCACATCACTTCAATAGGCAGCACCTGCAACAAACAGCAGTGAAATATTAAGGTTTTTTTTTTACCCTGCCTCATTTAAATGAGTCCTCAATTGGCAAGATGTAACCTGTGCTTTGAATGTCGCTCAAAAGAAATATTTCAATAATTGGTCTATAAACATTTGAGGATCTTCTCTTTAAGAGACAAATGATTAGCACTAATTATATTCTTACTCCTTTAATTGCCTTTGCTTTCAATGGGATAACAACTATCATTGAATGTAAAAATGTGCCTTTAATGTAGAAAAATGTCCCACAGAGGCGTAATCAGATGAAAGTGGGTGCTGAGCCATGTGATGAAAGATCAGCAACCTAAAACGTTATCTCTGCTTCTCTCTACACAGATGCTGCCAGACCTGCTGAGTACGTCCAGCATTATCTGTCGTTGCATTAAAAAACAGATTCTCTGGTCATTAACTCATTGTTATTGGTGGGATGATGCTGATTAGCTGCCACATTTCTTACATCACAACAGTGACTACACTTCAGAGAACAAAATTAATTGTCTTTAAAGTGCAAAGTGCTTTGGGGCATTCTGATGTCATGAAAGGTGCTATCTAAATCCAAGTTTTTTTTTAAAGGAAGTCAAAAGCAAGGAGTCTAGACGGTCTAAGGCTGCGCACAGTAGGATTAATTCCATGGTTGCCTTGTTTATGTCTACATTTTCCTTAATTTCAGTCCTTGGCAGGCCACCACTCAGACTGAAACCTGGAAATGCAATAGAACCCTACTTTTGGATCCTGAATCACAGGAATTCATGACGAAGCAGAGTGACCTTTATTATGTCGGGAATGGGAATTCCCTACAATTCCCAAATGTCCAAATGGGATTCAGCCAGGGAACTTTTGCAAAAGCCAAATGATCAAATTGGTTTAAGACAGGAAACAAAAAACAATACATACATTTCACTGAAAAAGACTGAATCGATTGGTCAAAACTAGAACAACAATTTGAAGATTTGGTTCAGCCCCAGATTTTTGCAAGAATGTAGCAAGTCAAGACAGAATTAAATATTTCTCTCACACCATCTGCTATTAAATTCCTTATTTCTACTACAAACATAAA